>NC_069662.1:115145293-115503626 GCF_027244095.1 Hemicordylus capensis
GTAACAGTAAAACAATGCTAATGTCTTTTAATTATGGATATTTTCATATTCAGAAACCAGATCTATATGCCACACACACAGGACAGATTTTATGGTTTCCTTTTATAAACACTGTGTTTTCGAAAGAAAATGTATCCTCGTTTCAAAAACGTAACCACGGGGATGTGTAATCCACCATCCTTTATGGCGTTGACTTTAATCTTGAAAATTCTAGGCGGTTTATATAAAAACAGTCACATTCCACTTACCCTTATTTTGCTTTGAAAAGACATGATCTAAACGAATATAAATATGTGTGATTTTTCTCCATAAAAATCTGTCTCACGGAGTTTATTTAGCGCTTTTATGTACTGCTTCTTTAAGAAGGAAAGCGGGGAGGTCTGTCAGCTGACGAACCAGTGACTTCAAACGCTAAGCAATGGCTCGTTCTAATTCAGAACAAAATTGCTTCCATTTCTCTTTGTGCAGTGCGATCCTGACCTAAGTATGCTTACTCCCACCAAAGTAAATCCCGCAGCTGCCATATGTGACTCCCTCCTAGCAAAAGCGAGCTCTGAATACAAAGGTGTTTGTATTCAGGACAGGTTGCAATATTAGCCAGGACAGGTTGCAATATTAGGATTCACCCAGGCGAATCCGAACTAACTCCGTACAGCAAACTGATCCTATGCACGCGTGCTCAAAATGTCCAATCGCGTAGAGTGGGGGTAATAACAAGTAAGCGTACATAGGACATAGCCCAAAGGCAAAGCAGAAAGATGCGTGTTTTGCACGTGTCCGCTTTTGCTTTTATAGGGATTCATCAACGCGCTTCCTACATACACAAGAGCAAGATCTGGAAAAAAATAACTACCAGTAGCATATGTGACCATTTGAAGCCGTCTTAGACCCTCCTGGTTCATTTAAGAATGGGCAGGCGCTATGAGCAAAGGAGGTGGGTAGCTTCTTTGGTACCGCCTTTCCTTACAATACGAGACTTTGATTGGTGGAGGCTGGCAACCGCTGCCGTGTCATACATGGTCTTCGCAGATGATCTAGGCTGGTGAGTGCGAGCGAGCAGGAAAGCAGCAGCGGATTTGCAACCAGTAAACTGGAGAGTGTTACGGGGCACTGCTGCTGTCCCAGTTCGTGTGGGTGGCGTCTGGAACGGGATAGTACGAGGGTTCCGTCCTGTTGACAGACTGGATCTCGAGTTCGAGGATGGTGGTGCTGCCTACTAGGGCCTAATACGAACCACCATCTCGGCAGTCTTATAATTTACAGGAATTACTCTCAAAGCCCAATATCGCGTCCGCCGCGCGGTTATTAGCAATCCGGTGCTGAATCATTTAGATCGGGATTAGTTCATTTTGAAAGAGAAAAGTGCCGGGTCTGATTAGAACCCGTGTCCTTTGATCAGGAAGCCCTTTTCCATATCTAAAACCTTGTACGAAGCTGCCTGTGTCTGAGATTAGTAATGGGATTGGTGGTGGTGGTGGTGGGGGGGACATTTCATAGGCGCACTTTTGACTTTATGACTTTATGCACATGCCAGTCAATGTTGGGTCTCCCACGCTGAAACAGGGCGTGGGGCGAAGGCCTAGTTTAAATTAAAACCGGTAGAATGGGTTGAGATTCAGTAATGAGAAGTGAAATCAGAAACCCAACCTTTTCCAAATCTGCAGCTGATGACTTCATAGCACGTGTGAGAGGAAGTGGCTCTTTGCAAAATTATATAAGGTTTTAAGAGCCTTTTCCCACAACTGGTTTATTGCATAATAAATGGTCCATTTGTTGTTCTTTAATTCATGGCCAGTCCTTTGGTTTAAACTTTAAAAAAAATATATTGTGGAACTTTATTTTCAGAACACTCAAAGCTCAATGCTTTGTGTCCAGACATTTTTCTTAAAGAATGGCTGTTTTTGTTACTTTAGATCAGGGGTTCCCAACCTGTTTAAACAAGTGTATTCATTTTGTGGCAAACCTTCAGCTCAGGTATCCCATAAAAATCATGTGCCTTGTGTGTACACACAAATTCAGATGTTTGTTATGAGACAGGCTACTCCAGTCACTGGCTTATATTCAGATGAAATTGCTTATGAGTAAAGTAAATGTTGTGCCGTCAAGTCTATTTCGATTCCTGGTGCCCACAGAGCCTTGTGGTTTTCTTTGATAGAATACAGGAGGGGTTTACTATTGCCTCCTCCTGCACAGTATGAGATTATGCCTTTCAGCATCTTCCTATATCACTGCTGCCTGATAAAGGTGTTTCCCATAGCCTGGGAAACATACCAGCAGGGATTCGAACCAGCAACCTCTAGGCATTTCCCTGCTGTGCCATTAGGTAGCTTACTCCCTCTGAAATTAACAGGACATGTTTACTTATCTTATTAATTTCAATGGGAGTAAGTGCTAACTTTCTGAAGCCTGTTAGGCTGAGGAGGGGGTACTCTGTGCTTGAGCATGTAGCCAGTCAGACTCAATCAGGAGGAGAGGAGGATGGTCTTACCCTCACCTCTCCCCTTCTGCAGCAGACAGAGCTGAGGTGGTGTCAGCTTCAAGCCAGCAATCCTCAGACGGAGAACCAATAGTGCAGCTGCTGCAGCATGGGAAGGCGGGAGGGCTGAATGCCTCCTGGGAGCTTTTCAAGTACCCCTAGGGATACTAGTAGTACCCTCTGTTGTGAAACTCTTCTCTAGATCACCAGATTATCCCAGGCTGCACACAAACAATAACTTTTCAGAGATTGTTGCCTGAGCTGCCCTTTTTCTGGCCAATCAACTAGTCTCTGGTGAAACTGGTTATGGTGGGTTTTAACTGCAACTAACAGATTTCCCACATGAGCTTTTTTATTAGAGACATGCTAGTTGCTCAGAAAGCTTCACAGTACTACCAGAGGATCAACTTCAACTTGATCCCATCCACTAAAAAGATAATTCCCCTCCCCACAAATTCTCTGATGGACAAGTAATGCCATTGTATATACAAATACTGCATGTACTTTCCATGACTAAGCAAAAATAAGTACTAGATTCCACTAAGGTCAAACCACACCTGATGCTAAACGCATTGTTAGGTCTACCATTTTCTTTCTTTCTTTCTTTTTAAAATGGAAATAGCCATGAGTAGGCCAATCAGGCCTGGGAATACAGTTGTTGTTGTTAACATAGTAACATTAAGGGGTAAGTCAGTCTCATTGTTCTACAGAAATTGTGGTCTGTCAGTGTATCATTGGAAACCTTGATCTTGGAAGCCCCATGGGTAGATTGCCCTTCTGAGAACAGCAAGTGCAGTTTTTAGGGAAAGTGATGTGGAGTTAAAAATGGACCAGAGGTGCACCTAGGTAATTTAGGCGCCTGGACCTTAAAGGCCTTTGGAGGCCCCTCCAATGCAAGTTAAGCATCATTTTTTAACACATAGGTTCTTGAGGGCACACACCACACCATCCAGGACAGACTAAAAAAGATTTGGGGGCCCCCAGGGGATGTGTAGGCCCTGGACTTCAGCCCCGAAGTCCAGGGGTAAGAGTGCCTCTGAAACTTACAATTGATAGATCGAACTTTGCTGCCTAGTTCTGTATGATTTTGAGGAAATTCCTTGTTTTGCTCCTTAAATCTTTGCTGAAAGGCCAGAATGGGGAGAGATTTTGTATATCTTATCACTGGTGGCTTAGGAATGTCGCAGTAGGTAGCTATGAGCTCATAGATTTTTTAAAAAGGAGTACTCAAGTTCTCAGCAAAAACAAAATTGAATATCTGGATTAAAAGAACCCAGCTTGGACTCCTGGCAGATTCCTTGTATACAGAGGCTTAGCATGTATTGTTGAGAATACAGTATAGTGTGCCACAAGCAGAGAAGGAGAGCAGGAAAGAGGTGCCATGTCAAATTGGCCTACATGGAAAGTAATAATCTGTCTTGGCTTGGCCAGGAGTTCTGTTAGTAAAATAAAAGTATTGTGGGACAATATGGAGAGAGAAGAGCCGAAAAGTGCTAGAACTGGGGATCATGAAAGATAAATATTAAGAGCCCCTGTAAAGGGGACTAGAGAGTTCTACAGATTATAGGAATGAGATAAAAAGGCAGAGGTGAATAGGGGCATTATCACATTTGCTAGAAAGGCGACAGGATGATACTTTTTTTATGCTGGTACCTGCAGCACAAAGCTAATTTACCTTATATCAGTGACATGTGGTAGTCTGCTACAATTGGGTAGGATTTCATCTTTTGGAAAACTTTAATGGCAGGGAAGCTTGTCCTTCGTGTGTGTGTGTGTGTGTGTGTGTGTGTGTGTGTGTGTGTGTGAGGGGTGGAGAGAGCGAGTGAGCGAGCCTGATTCAGACATACTGTACGAGTGCACAGATTTCTGTACACTCGTACATGTGTTTGTGAGAATGACTGTACCTGTGTTTATTTTTAAAGTGAATCTGGATAGAGGCCTTTCAAATTCATGGTACAGATAAGAAGTGTACTTCTGTACCTGCATTCAGCATAACATGTGAATGCCTGTACCTGTGTACAAATCTGTAGCTGTATACTCTGTGCACTTGTGGGATAAGTGTTGAACCTAACACGTGAATGGGCCTAGAGAGAGAGCGAGAAAAAAGTCCAATTTAGACATTATGCTGTATGAGTGTATAGAGCAGAAGTGCTCTTACCCCTGGACTTCTGAGCTGAAGTCCAGGGCCTCCACACCCCCTCAGGTACCCCAAATCCTCTTTATTCTATCCCAGGTGATGTGGTCAGTACCGGCCAGTCAAGCATGACTATAACTTGTGCCGGGTGTGGAGTGTGATCTCTGCTTTTGGGACAGAGGGGGGAGTGGGGAAAGAAATATGTGGGATGGGAATTTATTAATTTTTGTGTTGAAATGTTTCTGCTAGTGAATATTTGCACAAATATACCTGTTTTATATTCTTACATTCTTTTGAGTTTAGTTTCTGTTTGTATCCTCAAGAACCCATATGTTAAAAATACTGCGTGTGTCATGGGTCTGTGTGTTGTGTGTAATAATGCTTAAATTGCAGCAAGGTGGGAGAGTGGGCCTCCAAAAGCCTTTTGGTTCAGGCTCCAAAATTACCTAGGTGTAGCTCTGATACAGAGAGCTGGTCTTGTGGTAGCCAGCATGAATTGTCCCCTTTTCGAAGCAGGGTCCATCTTGGTTGCATTTGAATGGGGGACCACATAAATGAGCACTGTAAAATATTCCCCTTAGGGGATGGGGCCGCTCTGGGAAGAGCAGCTGTGTGCTTGCATGCAGAAGGTGCCATGTTCCCTCCCTGGCAGCATGTCCAAGAGGAGTCTGAAGAGATTCCTGCCTGAAACCTTGGAGAAGCCAAGTCTGTGTGGACAATACTGAGCTAGATGAACCAGTGTCTGACTTGGTATATGACAGCTTCCTATGTTCCTAAATATCTGTACACTCGTACATGTGTTTGTGTGAATGACTGTACCTGTGTTTGTTTTAAAAGTGAACCTGGGTACAGGCCCCTCAAATTCATGGTATAAACAGGAAGTGTACTACTGTATCTGTGTTCAATATAGCCTGTGAATGACTGTAGCTGGGTAGAGATTTGTACCTGTGTAACTGTACATATGTCGTATGAGTACAACCTAACATGTGAATGAGCATCATTTGAATGGGGCTAGAGTGTCAGAGGCTTGGCTCACCTCATTCTCTTCAGTTATCTTCTGGGCCTCTTGCTGCATATGAGTGGTAATCTGAGCTGGGACAGAGTGTTTTCCATGGACTCTGTCCCTAGGTGGACTTGCTATCACTATATTCCCTGGGCTCCTGCAAATCTACCTGGTTGCCCCCAGATGGAAGATTGGTTTGCATTGAGAGTACCATGGAGGAAGACGGTGGCAGAAGTACAGGATGGTTGGGCAAATGGAGAGAAAATAGACTTGTTCTTACTGGAGTTACCTGAAGTTCTTGGAAGTGGAGCTAAAATGTTGTTGGGGAGCTATTGGAAACCATTCTAGAAGAATTAAGTGACCAGGAAATGCTGATAGAATGCAATGGAACAGTTGCTACTGATTAGAGAAAAGCTGCTGTGCCATCTTTCATGGGCAAGATGTTAAATTAGTCTTCTCTCTTTCTGGGTCCTCTAATCCATGTCCTTTGGCTCCAAAGGTCTGTATTTGTGCAGAATTTTTTACAGAAATTAGGTACAAAAACACAATACTTTGAAATTAGAAGAATGCTTGTCCATTAGATGGAATATTTGAATGAGGGAATGACAGGGGAGAGAAGGGAGCACAGGAGATGGCTGAGAAGTTCCATGACTGTGGGGCTCAGTTGCTTGGTAGGTTCTATTGCCAAGCAGACACAAATGCCTGGCCCTGTTTTTGGAGCAACCACGCAGCCATTTAATTATATTAAATGTTTGTTCTCCTTTCCATTTTTGACAATGAAAACAAGACTCTAAGGGTGAGTATAATGCAGTGAGCCACAAGGGGGAGTTCCACTGACAGAGGAACTGCTATCAACTGGCATTTACTTTAACGTTCCTGCTGTCTGATCAGCATCCTTTAAAAGGCGGTAATTAGCCAATAGATTCATTCATTTCTTTTGAGTAGCACTACTAAAATTCTGTGTGATAGGGTTGGAAAAGAAGGAAGTGGGCATTCTAAGTTAACTGGTAAGAATATTCTTTCTCTAAATCTTCATTGTTTTTGTAGCTGAACTGCACATGTTTTTTTTTTTTAACTCAAGACTAGTTGGTAATTGTTGCTATAAAATGCATGATTGAAAAAATATGTTTACTTGTTCATCTAACTAAGGTGCCTTGAGTTCATGCAGTTTTAGCTATAACAAATCTCTTGGATTCCCTCTGTTTCTCTAGCTTTTTCCTGAATGGGAAAGGTTTCCATATAGACTTGAAGAACTAGCAAGTTGCTGCCAAGTAAAATGTAATTCTAAGCAATTTTGAAATACTGTGCTGAAAACAGATTCCTTCCTTAGCTTCCTAATGATTCAAATCCTCCTGCTGTGCTTTACAGAGATACACTTGAGTGACTGGGAACCTGTTTGGAAAGCTTCTTGGCTTTGTCAGCAACGTTCTGCAACAGATAATTTTTTTTGGCCTTGTTCATGAAATGTGTTTAATTTATAACCAAATTCCAGGTTTGTATCCTAGTCTTCAGAAGCCAGCAATTTAAAATAGACAAAAGCACACTGAACTGGGAATAAGGATTAGGTCTGAGAACTTGTGTAGTGGCTAAGGGTGTGACCCATGCAAATTGCACTCTGGAAATGAACTACTGTAGGTGAAGCAAGCTGCTAGTCCTCCAGCTATCCCCTTCTTGATAGTATCGACCTGGCTTCATGAGGCAGTTGCAGAGGTAATGCATATGAAGTATTTTCAACAGTCAATGATTCCTTGCTGCCTTACAGTGACAGTGAAGAATTCTGCTGCTTAGGCAAGCATTTGCTTAGGGTGCCTATTGGAATGACTTTGAAATTTGGCCTGTATTTCCTTTTGGGACTTGGTTACTACCTTCTGCTGTTTGAACTGTTTTAAGCAGGGCTAAGCAGAGTTCAGGTTTATAGGATCTACTCTGATGTTCACTAGAATCCTCCAGTTAACCAGCTGGAGCCAGGTGCAAAATAATAGCTTGGGGAGGGTGGGGGCAGATATGCACTTAGTATTAAGGAGCAGATGTGCACCTCCAAGCAATGCTCAATCCAGTTCTTTGTTTTCAGAACCAGTACAATCCTTTTAAGCAAATGTCCCCTTCTAATTTTCCTTCACACTTTCTTCATTTCAGCTGTCTAATTTTTTGACCGTGTGGGGGGCAGGGGAACCTCTTTGTTACTGCTGTTATATTAAACCACTAGGAATTGCAGACTTGGATCTACTTCAAATTACCCAGAGGTCTGTCTGCAGATCCTGATCTACCTTTTGCCCACCTCTGGTTTACATTATAGACTGTTCCAATTGTTTGGTTTTTATCATGATTTGTAGCTGGCTACTAGCTGCTTTGAACGTCCTTTTATGAGATGGAAAGGCAGGTTATAAATCTTTTAATAACTTGAAAAGCAATGCCTTTGCTCTTAAGAGGCTGTCTCAGAATTTCCAAAATCTTCCACAGATGAATATAACCAAATTCTCAGTTGTCCATAACTGGAACTCTCCATAATAAGCCATACATAGACTGTTTTACTTGCTGAAATGATAATAATTTTGTTATGATAATAGCATCACCTAGATACCAGGCTCAGGCCTGTGTTGAGGGAATAGCATTTCAGCTGCCTACTTTTACTTCAAGATAATGATGATGCTTTTTTGAAGCTGATTATAAGCAAATCAATACAGTTAATCTTCTACTACTACAATGAATATTTATATACCACTTTCCCACAAAAATTCCCAAAGAGGTTTACATAGAGAAATAAAAATGTGAACATTGTCAAATAAAGACTTCGCAATAAATTGATTACTCCAGTATTGAGGGCGGGAGGGGAGGATCTCGCCTGAAAAAAATGTAGTTTAGTTTCCGAGTGCACAGCTTTCAGTGCAGGCCCTGCTTGAAAAGGGGAGGCACCTTTTCTGATGGAGCACTACAGAATTGACAGTGGGGATATTCAGCCGTGTCAAGGTCTTTGCTGGCATACAGTTCTATTCCTTAACAATGTGTTTGAGCACAGAGCTAATCAGGGCTGGTATATGTGGATGGCAGAGACTGGATAGCCAATCTGAGCCATGGACCCCTTGTAAACCAGTTCGTGTGTTAACAAAACAAACAAACGGGAAGAGAGACTTCCTCTCTCCAGGGCATTTTTCACACAGGGCTTTTAGCTCATATCTCCTCCAGAATGGGGGCTGTGCATTCACATATCAGCCAGATTTACCCCGAAGTCCCTGTGAGCTATCAGGAAGCACTTCACACATGATTTGAGGTTTTCATTGCGCATTAGAATGTAGCCCAATTTATATCCAGGGTAAAAAAAAATCCACTTTTTGCTTCCGTTTGGGGGGGGGCAACTTCAAACTCCCAGTAAAGCCTGCTGCCTGAAGACCCTCCTGGAGACAACCAATAGGAACAGTTTATGAGTTTTCTTCCAAAACTCTGCAGCTGACAACCTTTACCTCAGAGCTGCTTGTTAGAGGTAGCAACATTTTTAACCCTTACAGAGCGTGGAGTGGACAAAGAACCAGGCAAACACAAATTACAATCCATAAAAGAAAGTGGGAAGGGGTCATTCCTTCACCTGCTATGTTAATTCAGTCTGGAAATCTATTCATACAAGGGAAATGTAATTTTTTTTTCTTCGTGATATAAGAAAATTTAAAATTTTCTAGGCTTTATCAACACTGGCATTAAACATGAGTGCTTTGGTTCTCAAGTCATAAGATAGGTGATTTTGTCCTGTGAGAAATCTTAGAGCATCAGCTATTTGACTCTATTCTCTTGTTCTTCTTGGTTTTCTGTAGGATGTCTATGTGTGTGCAGCTATGTACAAGTAAACCAACAAGCAGAATACTGCAAAACAGATGTGTACAGCCATAGTTGTATTTGGACAGGCAAGCTTCTGGAAGAACCAAGCAAAGAAAGCCTAACTTTACTTTTTAAGATTTCTGGAAAGTCAACATAGTTGGCTAATGACTGGTTTCACAAGTAGCCCTGTGGCTCTGTGGGAATATTCTGCAGTACCATACAGAACTGTCCTGGATACCATTTCCCAGTTGAGATATAGTGGGGGTATAGTAAACCACAAAATCACCTCCTAACACACAACTCACTGGCTGACATTCTGTGCGGTGCCAGAACTGTGAAAGAGGAGTTGTGTCAGTGGAAGACTCTGCATCACAGCCCCACCCAGAGTGTTGCAGAGCAAAGAAGCACACATGGAGGGGAAACTATTTTCACTGCTCTCCCTCCAAAATAACCTTTTGATTTCAGGAATATGTCCTTGATGGCTGTACACAGGCATCAAGGACATATTCCTGATTATAAGACTGGTTATAAGCACTGCCTTGGGGGGGACCCCCAGAGGCAAGTCACATGACTGACTCCCCCAGTTTGTGCACCCACCTGGGCTTCCTTCAGTTGTATTCATCCTCCGAAAATGATGTGAGTGTTAAGACCTGGAGCTACCAGAAGAGCAAGTCTTTCTCTAGTACCATTAAATGACTTGCATCATCCACAATTTACAAAACCTTTTAAAAAATAATTTAGGATGATGTTCTATTGTGGCACATAGGAGATATATAGATATAGATGTAGATTAAATTTTACTATGATATAGGATGATTTTCTATAGAATAATTTAGGATGATGTTCTATTGTGGCACATAGGAGATATATAGATATAGATATAAATTTTACTATGCTTTTTGTTACCACTATTCAGCCTCTTTTAAGATTTCTTTACTTCATGAGCTGAGCTTTGGGGCAGGGGCATTTTAAAATCTTGTCTCTGGGCCCAGGCATCTGAGTCTAGTCTATCCTCCTAATGTGAAGATAAAATACCAGATCTTTCAGTGGGTCTCACTAGTATTGGCATATTTATAGCTTCACAAGGTTCTAGTTCTTATTATTCTTTGGTCATGGGTCCCACCCCACCCCCATATACTCTGGCTTTATAGGTGGGAGAAGTTAAGAACTGACTGCTGCTTGAAACTTAACTAGTTATTTATGGGTAAGTGGCTTATTCTTAAAACTCACTGACCAGTGTAATACTATATAAACCCCACTGTGTTCAAAATATTCTCAGGAAAGTATGCATAGGATTGTAGCTCCAAACAGACATTTTCAAAATGTGCCTGCAACAACCATCTTCCTCTGAACAGCATATGACACTGCTAAGCTAAATAATAATGCGACATGTGCTGCAAGAGGTTTTCACTGCCATAAACATCTGAAAGATCCATTGAGTCCAAAGAATAGTGGATTTGGCCCATGAGGAAGGAAATGGTATCCTGGATGCCCTTTCAGGCTGGCCGCTGCCTAGTCCCCATTCAGTGAGGCTGGGGTGGCCTGATAACATTGTCTGCCGAGTCACATTCATTGAGGAAAGTCTGACATAATGTTCATAAGTGTGACTGAGCAGCTGGCTGGTTTTATAAGGGCGGACCTAATGTGTCCTTGTGCCTTTACAGCAATGGATATTGCTCTTGTTCCATCTGTTTCATTGGTCTTTGAAATCCAAATTCTAAATCTGTGATTAGCCATGCTGCTAGAGAATGCTGGCACTGGAATGTTGTAACAATTACTGCCAAGTGAAAGGAAAGGCTGTGCAATCCTCAACCTTTTTGATACTTGCACAACCTGCTTAGTCGGCTTTTGAATTCTGAGGGGCTTTCCAGATGAAGGTCCTTTCAGTTGGGAGTAACACTGCTTTCTCTTTCTAGATTTGGCAAATACTAATAGAGATCCCTTCCCCAACATTAAGCAGGGGGCGGTGGAAGAGCTAGCTTTGTTGCCTGGCACAGCGATGGAGAGTGGATGTGTGGTAGAGAGTCTGTTTAAATGGCGTCAAACTGGATACTAGAGAGGCTTCCAAAAAGATAAAAGGGGAAAAGGCCACAGGGGAGGGGAGGACAATACATCATCTGCAAACTGCAGGGCATTCATAATGTCTTCTAATGTTCCTGCAAACCTGTAATACACACACAATTGCCATCTTCCCAAAAATACCTATGACATTTTGTTTGCTGGGCAAAAAATGCATGGGGGACTTATGTAGGATTTGGGTGAGCAGGCTGGAAAACAGAGATTCCCTCACAGCATTTGCTCGGGATAGGTGTCGCCTGGGTGGTTTGCCAACATCTGCTGCACAGTCCCCATGGTGAAGCCATAATATTTGGAAAGGTCTTAAGAGTCTTGAATGTACTTAGCTTTGTTTCCCAAACAAACTTCATAACCACAAAATCAGCCCCCCAAAAGCCATTGAATAATGATCAGACAGAATGGCTATGACTTTGGAACCATATGAAAAACAAACAACAACAACAACAATAATAATAATAATAATTCAATTTCTATACCGCCCTTCCAAAAATGGCTCAGGGCGGTTTACACAGAGAAATAACAAATAAATAAGATGGATCCCTGTCCCCAAAGGGCTCACAATCTAAAAAGAAACATGAGATACACACCAGCAACAGTTACTGGAGGTACTGTGCTGGGGGTGGATAGGGCCACTTACTCTCCCCCTGTTAAATAAAGAGAATCATCATGTTAAAAGGTGCCTCTTTGCCAAGTTAGCAGGGGTCTGAACTGAAGACCAGTTACTCAGATGCATCCAAGACTCCTGTGTGGCAGCTTAGCACTTGGGTGTCAACTGTACCTTCCTGCATACTATCAGTAAGGATAGTTCAGGTGGATTCATTATTTATTATTATAATTTTATTATTATGACTTTGCACTCTCTGATTCTGGCGAATGGCCTAGAAGCTAAAAGTCTAGCTGAGCCAATAAAATTCTGGTTTGATAGCCACCCTAAAGATATAGTCCCCTTGCAATACTTGTGTTGAGTGTAATACTTGTGTCAAGTGTAATGTTGACACAATACTTGTGTCAACTGTTTGGGGCAGTTCTTAATATTGCTTTCTCACAATTAGTATTATCGACTTAAAATGTGTTAGCATAAAGAAAGATTCACATTTCCCTTTATGCTCCTAAATCCTGTTTTGTTAACAAAAATTCAGTGTGTGCGTGACTTCTTTCTTCTTTCACAAAGAGCTTTATGGCACCTTACAGATGAACAAATGCATTTGTTAGGCTTTGAGGTGCCATAAGAAGTTGTTTTTTTCTGCAACATACAAATATAACTGCCCATCTTGAAGCTGACTCTTTCTTCAATGAATTTTCTCAGAAACCAACACTGTACGATGGTGAGAGAAAAACATTCAGAGGCTATCCTGTTCTAACTTCTTTTTTTGCATTTTAAATTTTTATTGGAGTTTACAATAGCTTTTACATTCAAATTACATTCATTTATCTAATTCCACACATAAGTAAATATTGACTTCCCGCTTGCCTATCTGCGCAGTTCACAATAACTATACATATTAACCATTGCTATAATAATTCAAAACATACATGCGCCACAATACTACTCGATTTTACCCAACCCAGCCTGCTGTTATTGCTATATTTCAAACCCTACTGAAAAGTCCATATTAGAAAAATAATTCTTTGAATAAAGCAAAAATGGTTCCCAATCTTCTTTAAAACATTCCATTTTTTTGTCTCTTATAAGTGCTGTAAGCTTTGCCATCTCAGCATATTCCAAAATTTTAATCAACCAGTCTTCTTTTGAGGGCATTTTAGTGTCTTTCCATTTCTACGCATATACTATCCTGGCTGCCGTGGTTGCATACATAAAAACGGTTATATTTCTTCTAGAGAACTCTCTTTCAGTTATTCCCAGCAGGAAGGATTCTCATCCTGTTCTAACTTCTAAACTGTGGTGTGTGACTGACAGTAGGGTAGTTTTGTATGGATCTCCAATACTGGGAAATCAATGCAGAAGAAAGGCAAGGAAAAAATTAAGTCTGCTTTCGTGTTGGAAAGCAGTGACTTTGCTACAAGAACTCTGTGTACACTTAGAATTGCCATTGATTTACCTTTGGTCTCTCAGGCTGCATCCGTGCTTACTGGACAACTTTGAATAAGTAATTCTATTGCTGCTGACTGAAAGCCCTTTCATTTCCAGTATGGATGTAGTTCTTGATGGATTTTTTCTGTCAAAGTACTTTTTGGAAGTACTTTGGGCAACCTTGGAATTGCTGGGCTTGACGAGGAAAAAGTGAAACCCTGAAATTTTCCATCCCATCTGCTAGTATTCGTTCCTAGCTGAGTTAGGCCTGGTTTGCACATGTAGGACAATGATTTAAAGACCCATATGCTCTGGGTGGGGGCAGGAGTGGAGGAGCCCAGGCCAGGGAAGTTTATCAAGTAATTTGTTTTACAATAGTAGATGCTATATAACATATTTGAATTACTACTTGGGGCGGGGTGGGGTGATTTTTACGAGGCAGCAACCAATTTTAATTTGGTCTGAAACTGTTTTGTCTCCTTTCTTCCAGGATAGTTAAATGAAAAGATGGGCAAGATAACCTTTTTGCTGGCTTTGCTGAGTCTGAGCTTGACCTTGAAACTAGGCAGTACCTATCAGCGATTCAGTGTGTTTCGAAGGATGTTTGAAAGGATAAAGTACTCTGTGCCATCGGAAGGAGACCCTGGGCAACCACTGTTTCTGACACCTTATATTGAGAGTGGCAAAACTGAGGAAGGTAAAAGTAGCTCTGGAAACTTAGTGAGTCTGCACACTTAAAATATGCAGGGAAAAATAGTTTTTTTCAATGTTCCCTTAGTATAGTAGTAGATCGTAGTAGCTGTCTCTTCTTCAGAGCAGTGGATTAGAAGGTGCATTTTTAACATTCTTATATTACTTCCTATTGGAAGTTTGCTTGAATGTAGTCAGTATTGAGCAAATGAATTTAATTTATCATCTTTCTACTATTGTCTGGATGTACTACAGACACATGTTCCGACCTGTACTAAAAATGTAGTTGATGAACCCATTTTTCTTGCATTTCTTTGCCATATGACTCTGTGTTGCTTCTGAAGTGAAGTTCCTTTGGTCAAGAAAAAATTGAACCAATATCTATAGTTAGATATACTTGTTACCCAGCATTTGCTGTACTCCTTTTATTCACTGATCATCCTAGGAAGTAACTCATTTCCTCATGTCCTCCTTTCTTCCTGTCAGCACAAAGATTGATAAAAAGCATTATGTGCACTCACTGACCCATATAGCAAGTGTGGCACTCCTGATTGGATTAAATTGAGAAGTCTTTATACCTGAAATTTAAAGCATGATATGATGTGGACAAATTTTCACAGTAGTTTCAAGCAAGTATGATTGTTTATGGGAGAGAGGAGGTAAACTGTGCTCATTTCAGTCTAAGCCACTACATGAGAATATATGGTTTGCTTATTATAAGCTGACAATCTGCAGTGGAAGTTGGACTTGCACAAATTTTATCCCCCCGCCCCCAAACATAGTCAAAATACCAGACATAATGACTTTGAAAATGTTCACTACACTGAGTGAGGTAAATAACTAACAATCTTATAATACTTTGTTAAGCTGTTCAGTATTTCTTGAGGAAATTGTAATTAGTTACAATGGATCTATATTTTTACATTATCCTAAGAGAGTCATTTATTATACTTAGAGAGGAGAAGACAGGCCCCCATCCCAAAGGCTCACAGTCTTAAAACTTATACAGTGGATTAGTTCAAGTAGCACATCGGCCAGCCACTTGGACTCACATTGAGGAGCATATGAGCACATGTCTATCCAGCCCCCCAGCCCCACTGCTACACTGTTGTTAGCAATAGCACTTAGCAATAGCACTTACATTTATATACCGCTTTATAGCCGAAGCTTTCTAAGCGGTTTACAATGATTTAGCATATTGCCCCCAACATTCTGGGTACTCATTTTACCGACCTCGGAAGGATGGAAGGCTGAGTCAACCTTGAGCCCCTGGTCAGGATCGAACTTGTAACCTTCTGGTTACAGGGCGGCAGTTTTACCACTGCGCCACCAGGGGCTCTGGTGTTCTGTTGCATAATTGTGTATGGAGTAGTTTGTTAGGGCATGCCATCACCTCTTGCCTGTGGGCTTCTCAGAGGCATCTGGTGGACCACTGTGTGAAACAGGATGCTGGACTGGATGGGCCTTGGCCTGAACCAGCAGGACTGTTCTTATGTAGTGAGAGGTAGTTTGGGTGAACTGCCTCCCACAGATTATACAGCAGAGTAATATGCATGTAGATGCAATTCCCCCATGTGATTCTGAGGGCTGGCAGATGTATCATCCAAACCCTATATGTCATTTGTAGATTGTAAGCCTTCAGGACAGGGGCCCTTTCCTCCATAGCCTTATTCAGACATTAAAAAGGGGGGGTGCTCTACTCACATGCAGTGTCCTGAGAGTGCATCTTGAAGCCCCATCTCAGTGATGATGCCTTTGGAGCCTCCCCTCTGAAGAGTCAGACCCTGTGACTGGACAGATTCTTTCCATGATTAGAAGGCTGGGGGACCCCAGACTTCTGATCACAGAAATAATCTGTCCTCAATTAAGTGGTTATCTCTTCAGAAAAACACTGTATTTGTGGACAGCATAGGGGTAATATTTCTGTGTCAGCACTCTGGAAGGATTTGCAGGTACACTTTTGAGACTCTGTATGCAAATACAGCCCCCCCGCTTAATGTCTGAAGACGCTTATATAAAGCTGCATGCAGTAGAAATAAAAGTGTAATGACTTATTTGTGAGGATCTGCATGTGACAGACAAGAATATTCTAAGACATTCCAAGAGATGATAGCTGGTCTTGTGGTAGCAAGCATGACTTGTCCTCTTAGTTAAGCAGGGTCTACCCTGGTTGCAAATGAATGGGAGACTTGATGTGTAAGCACTGCAAGATATTCCCCTTAGGGGATGGAGCTGCTCTGGAAACAGCATCTGGGTTCCAAGTTCTCTCCCTGGCATCTCCAAAATAGTGCTGAGAGAGATTCTTGCCTGCAACCTTGGAAAAGCCACTGCCACTCTGTGTAGACAGTGCTGAGCTAGATGGACCTACGGTCTGACTCAGTATATGGCAGCTTCCTATGTTCCTATGACAATTATATTTAGTCAGGGGTAAAAAACTACTGTAGTCAGAATAGGATGAATATATCAAGAGAGACCTTTCAGTTATCAATATTGTCAAGATTTCCTGTTTATTATTCACAAATTGTAGGGCTAATTGTTTAGTAAGGTAATGTCTGTTTTTCAATAATTATTTCCAAATTGTTAAATCTCTTCTGTGTGTCTTATGCAGAATTACTGACTGAACCCTTTCTGCTGTGTCTTGACACATGCCTCTGAACTTTAAAACTCTTTTTAAATTTCACATTCTCCTTCTCATCCTTCAGTTTGATTTGTTGCTTTGTCATTCTGTAGGAAGGCAATTAAGTCTTGTGGGCCCTCTTCCAGGAGCCAATGTGAAGAGCTATTCAGGGTATCTCACAGTCAACAAAACACACAACAGCAACCTTTTCTTCTGGTTCTTTCCGGCTCAGGTTGGTCTATTTGAAATACTCCTGGATTAAGCTTTTAAAGGTAGTTTTAAAAACCTTCACTTGTATTTGTTGAAATTGGAACCCAGTGTTCTGTGCCAACATTGCTTCAGTCCAGAGGTGAACTCCATGATCAGCAATTGTACCTAAGTGGATGTAGTTGACTCTTTACCATATAGTGTCTGCTATAAATTTACTGTATAAATTTATAGCATAAAATATAATATATATAATAAAAAATATAGCATAAAATATAAATTTACTGTAAGGCAGTTACATCATTTGGGGAGCTATTAATCTCTACTGTTTGGCTAAACAGTTTAAGTTTGACCACAACCAGTCAGAAATACGGAGTGAACCGAGTCTTGTTAAGTCATGTTGTCTTGTGGTTGAACACTGCAGATAGTACATGTGGTTTAACAATAGCAACCACAAGGCAAATAATCAACTGTATTGTATCTGTGTGTGAAGGGGGACATCAGAGGATTGTATTCACATGTGCTATGTCATTTACTAAATAAGATGCTAAGAGTAGCAAAGGGTGACCAAGAGTCAGCAACCTATAGTGCACATGCTAAAAGTGGCACCAAAAATGTTTGAGTGACACTCACACTGCTAGTCTGATTAATGACACTTAGCTAGCTCCAGGGGTGGTTTTAAATTTTGATAATTAAAATCGAGGGCACAGGGAAGAAGGGCAACCTCTCTTGTGGGCCGTGTGTGTTTAGGGTTAGAATCTAAACATTATGTATTACCACATAAAACTTTGAATCAGAGTGAATAATGAAGACTTGGCACACTCCTTCTGGAAGGTTGCCAACCTCTGTCTTAGTCCAACAGAGATGGGATCCCTGTGTGTGCATTGAAAGGGAATTGTGGTGAAGACAGATTAAGTTGACCATTAGTCTGGGACAGAAGTGAGATGAAGCACAGGTCGACCACCCATCAAGCACCCTATTAATATTTACTTTCAAATGTTAACTTGAGAAATTGCCTGTATTCTAACACAGTAATCAGCAAACCCACCCTTTGTTCTTTTAAAATACATTGTTGATCACTTTGACACACTGGTTGACATCCAGTGGAAAGTTGTGTGTGCTGTATAAAGTTTTTTCATGTGTGGTGGGGAAGGGGTGATTTTTAGCAACCCTCCCTTCCTTCTGCAGCACTCTGTCTCTTGAAAAGATGTTCCTAAGGTTCCTGCAGCCCTCAGGGACATGTTTTCAGGAGGGGCAGGGAGCTGCAGAGAGAAGGGACTGGTGGGAAATTGACCCTCCTCTGTTGCATGCATACAGTGTTGTTTGGCATGCACACATCCTTAGTCTATATGTTTCCTAGTGATTATCTTACTTTAATACTGCTTTTAAATCCTGCAGTGTCTCTTCCCAACACTGATGCTCTAGTTCTTTATTATTTATTAGAAATATATAGGGAAGGTAATTTTACTTAACATGTGAAGCTGCCCTAAGCTGCATCACACCACCGGTTATGACACAGTCACAAAAAAAGTATTTGCAAGGTAAGAGTTCTTAAGTGTCATGTAATATGACTCCAGCGCATAGATAATGGTGATCTTAAGGATTATGTTAAATTTCCTTTTGGGATCTATTCACAAAGAGACAAATTAGTGGATCTGGTTATTGGCCTTCACTATAGATAATTTAGCATGCTAATCACTTAGGCAACAAAGCATTGTGTGACCTTTACTGTATGTACTTAGTCTCAAGGCTATGGCCACCCCAGAACGCTGTGAATGTTTCTGATTTGATCCAGCTTTCCTGTTTTCCTTATGATGATAAGGTCACTATGGAATAATCTGAGTGTTTTCAAATAGCTCATCTGCTTTGGCCTTTGATAAATGCATATGTAGAAAGAGCCTCGAGAACTGAAGGTCTACATATGCCAGTTTCAATGTGTAATTATTTTTTCTTTGCCTCAGGAGCCCCCTTATCTTGAAGCTAGTACAAGAGAGGGTTGCTATGCAGAGCATGTTGCAAGGAAAAAGGGGAAGAGGACTACAGAAGAACTAAGGAAGGAACATTCCTAGCACAGTTACAGCATCAAAAAATGCGATGAGCTTTAATTTATCATACATTTCAAGGTAGCTCACAAAATAGAGCAATGACATACAGTATATCAAAATAGAAACACAGCAATAATTAAAACAAAGAAGAGACAGTTAAGAGTACTAAGCAAAAGACTTATTTAATAATAGTAAAAGCAGAAAGTAAATAAAACCACCTTAGTTTTGCACTACTTCTGAACCCACACTCTTCATCAACTTCTAGCACAACACCTGGACAAATACAGTTGTTTTCTCTTCTTGCCAGAAGCTTAGAGTTATTTTACCACCTACCTCAATAGAGAAGGGACTCCCCAAGTGATCTGAAGGAATTTGCCTGCAAGCTGGCAGTTATGATGCCAACACACTTTTGGATTTGGAAACTTTTATTTTAAAGATCATAATAATTTTTCATCTACAAGTGCAGAGTTTTCTTTTTTGTGCTGCTAAATGGGCCATTTACGGGGATGGGCTTGAGGGATGTGCCCCAGATGACTGGATTGGCTACTAAGCTCCTCTGAAGCCCAGACTTTAGCACTTTGCAGCTATTGCTGAAGTAACTTGAGCAAACATGACCAAGGCAGTATCATGCCTAATGACTTGCCAGAATAGCCCTCCATCTTCTCTCACAGTATGTAACCCTTTTGAACATTGTTTTTCTTTGGACGAGTTCACATATAATGGGGAACCTGTGGTCCAAGCAGCCCAAGTTATAGTTGGAACCTGAAATTGGTGTAGCAGACAGCCTCATCTCTCAGTGTGTTGGAAGCAGCTGAGTTAAGCCAGAGGTTAACTCCTTTCTGCCCTTCCCAGCGAGGCCCTGGATGCTATCCAGCCTGCCTTTGTGTACTGCCCTTTGACTGTCAAGCCTTCCTTACATCATCTGTTATGCAGCCACTGTACCCGATTGCAAATGGGGCTGACTTGCCTAGAACAAACTAGAGGTTGATGAAGAGTGTGGGTTCAGAAGTAGTGCAAAACTAAGGCGGGGGCACTATTAGGGGTGACAAGCCAACTTCAATTATTGGTTATACATCTAGGTTTCCTGAGAGAACATGCAGTTCCTGCTGTAGGGCTTGTTCACACAATCAGACAACTGGGTAACTGAGTAGGGATGTGCATGGAACCAGCAGGGGCCAGTTCGAAGGTGGGGGTGGGGCAACTTTAAGGGTGGGGGCGGGTGTACTTAGCCCTCCCTCCACTTCCCCCCCCCACTGGTGCTCCATTTGTAAAGACCCTGCCGGGGTAGCAGCATACCTCCCTGCCGCCCCGTCCCCTCAGCCAGGCACCCCTGCGCACTTCCAGTTCGTGCACATCCCTATAGCTGAGATCACAAGTAGGTTCCATGCTATGTGGGAACCTGCCCTTTGTTCCCTTCCCTTTCTCTTTCTCTAGTGCCTTAGGGAGCACTGCATCTCCTGTGGGGAGAGCTGCTTCTGACCCTTGTCCTGTTGCACTGCCCAGTGTTATAACAAATGCTTTGCTTCTTTCCCATTTAAAGGTAAAGTGTGCCGTCAAGTTTATTTCAACTCCTGGTGCCCACAGAGCCCTGTGGTTGTCTTTGGTAGAATACAGGAGGGGTTTACCATTGCCTCCTCCCACATAGTATGAGATTATGCCTTTCAGCGTCTTCCTGTATCGCTGCTGCCCGATATAGGTGTTTCCCATAGTTTGGGAAACATATAGGTGTTTCCCATAGTTTGGTGTTTCCCGATATAGGTGTTTCCCATAGTTTGGGAAACATACCAGCGGGGATTCGAACCAGCAACCTTCTGCTTGTTAGTCAAGCATTTCCCCACTGCGCCACTTAAAGTAGCTTCTCTCCCATTTATAAATCTGCACCAAGACAACATATAGGCATATACAGGTTGATACCAATATCTGTATTTGAAATGTGTGGGGTTTTTTGGTAGCAGAGCTCGGAAAGCTCATTCAGAGGACCTCTTGAGAATGTGAATTCAGGACCCTTCGCTCATTAAGATTTTCATTCGTAGACCACCTGGGCCATTAGTTTAAGCTGGCATAATGTGGTTCCTTACTGAACAGAAAGAAATGAGTTTTGTGAAACTTACTTTTATTGCAGCTGGTTGCCTGAGTGACAAATGAACAAATGTTTTCTGTTTAGTGAACCAATATTGATCGACTTACACCAGTTGGCCCAGATGTCTCTAAACTGAAGGGGATTTAAACAAGCTTTGGAATGAATAATTGATGTGTCTTCAAAATATTTTACAGGCACAGACCAAGAATAGCATCCTACTGGGTCTCTGCAGGAACTCTTTCCAGAAAAATACTAAAAATGTGAAATCTCAAAACAATATGCTTGAATTAAGTAGATTAATTCTTAAGCCAATAAGCCTAATTTGCTTTACCTTTCAAAGTGTTTATTAACATGACGTAAATTCGGAAGTATCGTGGGAAAGAGAAAACATTGCTTTGCATAAAAGCACCTGCTCCATTTCCAAGTAAAGGATGTACTGTTTTGTTAAGAGTACTCATTAATCCCAGATGCTCTGGTAGCAACTGAGCTGTTCCTATGTTTAATATTTCTGTCACCGTCCTAGACTTATTACTTGAAAAATGCCATCCATTTCATACAACAGATGCCAGAGAGGAAAAACCAGTGGCAGCAATAGATCTACTTTGTTTAGATGAGTCCCTGAACAGGTTTTCACAACTCATTCAGCCAGCCAGCCTCATTCAGTGCAAGAACCAAAAACAGAAGGAAACTGGGTATGGTAAGAAGAGAGAAATGAGGAAGGAGCGATTCAGATTGATTAAGATTTCATTATACTGTTGGATAAAGAGTGAATAAATGTGTAAGTCCAGAAGGGGTGGTCAGAGATTAAGTGCATGTTTTAGCTAGCTTTCATTCTGCCATGCTATTCTTCTATGAGCAGGGAGAGTTTTTCATGGGAGTATTCAGATATGGGATTCTCCCATCTATAGTCTGGTACAATCAACAACTGCATCACCCAGTTCTGTATGTGTAGGTTGCCTCTACTTACTTTCCCTTTACCACTCTATTTAAAGTGTGAAGCTTTCTTTTCATTGCCCATACAAGATGTTGAGACTGTGCAGGCATGCAGTGAATGCTTGGCAGAAGGGAGTGGGGTCATGTCCACTGGCCCTTTCTGCCTGCCTTCCTTCCTACGTGCATTCAGCAACTCACCTGAAAGAATCTACATGAGTGCAAACAGGCTTTCAGATGTTTTGCTGAAGGCACATATGGAGGAGGTCGCACTAGAGTTCACTCAGCATAATGAGGCTGTTCTCATGCATACCCTAACCCAGGGTAGGGAAGCCCAGCCTGGATTGGGCCCGATCCCGACAGGGCAGCACTACTAGCCCAGCTTTTAAATGTGGCTCTTAGCCAGGGTTAAGGGCTTGAGCAGGCCCTTAACCTGGGCTCCGGGATCAGGTGTTTCTTGGGGCTATATTCAGCCCCAGTGGACTCAGAGATGGGCACCTAGAGCACTTGTCTCCTGGGGGAATCTCCCAATGAATTGCACATGCTGTGCAGTGCATTGTGGGATATCCAGAGGCTGAGATGTGTCGTCCTAGTCTCCGGAGCTCCGTGCTGCACCACGTAGCATGGATCATCTGGGAGCGCAATGCACTCCTAGCAACAATAAAATGCTTGTCTGGGGGAGAAGGGGAGTTCAACCAGCCTTCCCCACCTGCCTGCCACCCTGCTTGCCCAGTCACATGAACAACCTCACTGAAGCTCGTCTCATGATCAGTGAGAAGAGCTTCTGGTTGGTCTGTGTGGAGAGCGGGTTAACTTACTCCTCCTGCAGACAATCGCCAAGCTGTCCCCGGGCAGCCAATCGGCCGCCCACATGATTACCAGCTCCATCATGGAGCTGGTCGGGGCAGCGGGGATTGGGGGCTGCCTGGCATCTTGGGGAGACCCCCTGGACCGGGAGGCTTTTTTCAGCCTCCGGCAAGGGTCTCCTTGTGTGTCACTGCGGCGTGAAGCTGTGCCACAGTGGCACACGACCAGAAAGCCCGGGATAGCAGAGCAAGCACTTAATCTGGGTTAAGCGGAGGGCTTCTTTGGAGGGCTAGTCGCCAGAGAACCACTGGGCTTGCCCACAAGCCATGTGGTTCTCACGATGGGGGAAAAGCTGGGCTGGGCTCCTTCCCCCACCATGAGAATAGCCTCACTGTCTGCATAGTTGTCTAGTTGCCAACTCCCGATGGCTGCAATTCTCTTTTGTTTTCTCTCTAGGATTTTCGTTTGAGATCTTAAAATACTGAAAACCACTAATGTGGTATCCTGGACTTAGAGTTGGGCTCAAATTTTACTGTAGTTATAGTCTTCTTAGGTGCCTTATGCAAATCACTGATTGTAATTCTTTGGTCAACTGTTCATGATTAAGATAATTGGCTTCCATGGGATTAAGTAAATGCAACTGCACATGGGAAGGCAGTAGGTGCCTTGCATCAGTTCTCTACCTCTAAAATGGGCATTACAATCATCTGTCTCGCATGTCTTTAGTTTGTTTGTTTGTTTATTTATTTATTTTTGAGGATGATTGTTGAGAAGGTGTGCTGAAATACTGGATGTGTTGAAATTGTTCAGAAGTATTTGGTTCTGTATTGTAGAAAACTGAAGTTGTTAGCTTCTGGAGTAAGAGTGATTAGCTATCAGACTCCCACCTTATTTGGCTGTATATTGTACAACCCTGGGTGTTTACTTTCTGGAGTGGGTTGATTAGCTCCTACCCTAACAATTGAGCTTTGCCGCCACATTCCTAAGCAGATGGAAAGGTTTTATATTAATAAGGCAATAAAGAAAGTGGTGGCACTTATTTTTCATTGTTTATTTGAAATCAATTTTCTCAACTTTATCAGGATAATTTTAGTTTCTATTGGTCTGCAGGTACAGCCTGAGAATGCTCCTGTTCTCCTTTGGCTCCAAGGCGGTCCTGGAGGAACATCCATGTTTGGCCTTTTCGTTGAACATGGACCATATGTTGTCAACAAGAATCACACATGCAAGTGTCATTTATTTTATTCTGCTTTAAAAGGTTTCTACAAGATGTAAATACTATAGCACTATCTATATATTTAATTCTCCTGGGTGAGCCCTGGAATGTGCGTCCCGGCGCCCAGCTGATTGGCTGGGCGGCGGAGGTGCCTGATTGGCTGAGGCACACCCAGGGGAATTGGTTGCTGTGACAGGCCCGGCCATGGAGGCGAGGCGGTGGTGGGCCTGGCCCCGGCGATGGCACTCAGTCCGGCAGCCTGGGCCCGACACGGGCCGGCTGGAGACGGGGGCAGAAGGTGTGGGGTGGGGAGAGGTAGCTGGCCCCAAAGAGCACACAGATGCTCTGTGCAGGGTTGGCTAGTATTTTTATATTGTTATAAATCACAGTCCCATAATAGAATATCTACAAAACAGTATATCTGTATTATACACTTAATTATTTATTTATCAGATTTGTACACCATCCCAAACTTTCGTTTCTGGGTGGTTAACAATAACATGAAAATAAGTTAAAAACATATACAGAAACTTAAAACAATTTAGATAATTTAAAATCACACACAGAATAAAACCTAAAAAAAATTTAAAAAACTGAAAAAGCTTGGGTGAAGAGGTGGGTTTTCAAATGCTTTTTAAAACTTGTCAGAAATGGGGAGGATCAAATTTGAATAGGGAGCCATTCCACAATCTCGGGGCAGCAACCGAGAAGGCCTGTCCAACGTGTGGCCACCCGCTGAGCTGGTGGCTATTGGAGATGGACCTCTCCAGGTGACCTCAATGGGTGGTGGGGCTCATGATGAAGCTCTCTTAAATACCCAGGGACCAAGCCATTTAGGGCTTTATAGGTTATAACCAGCACCTTGTATTTTGCCCGGAAACCTATTGGCAGCCAGTGTAACTCTATCGGCAAAGGAGTAACATGGTCTCTCTGAGATGAACCAGAGACCAACCTGGCCGCCTCATTCTGTACCAACTGGAGTTTCCGGACTACGTACAAAGGCAGCCCCACATAGAGGTCATTGCAGAAGTCAAGTCTGGAGGTTACCAGCATATGTATCACTGTTATTTGATCCTGAACTAATTAGCTTATCATGCTGAGATAATTTTGCATTTAGAACAGAGTTCCTTTTTTATGCTATTCATTTGAGCATTTTTGAAGTTATTTCCATAAGTAGGACAAAGTAATTTATTTTACATTTCAGAAATAACAGTGGACGATATCCAATCTAATTCAATATTGGAGCTGGGGGAAAGCTGGTTTTTGCTCTCCCCTTCCCTTTCAAGTGTGCTGTGTCTCCCAAAAATATGACCCTGAGGGTTGCACAATCATCAGGGGCATATTTTGGGGGGCCACAGTACATTTCAGTGGGAAGGGGAGATTGGTAAATATTGCCCCCTATTTTTAGTGCCAGCACTGCATTAGTCTGGATTTCAGCCATTTTTTTAGAGGTGAACCTTTTATTTTAAAGATTTGACTTTCCATCAATGAGATGGAAAAAGTTATGGTGTTAGTTAACCCACTTAAAAAGATATAGAATATCTAGTAAAAATAAACATTGCTGCTGCCGAGTGAAAATTGTGTAATTGGAGAATGTGCAATTCCTCTTCTGAGCAAGTATAGACAAGAAAGTGTATAAGAATAATTTAGAGAATGCCCAGTTATACCAAGGGTGTGTATGTTTTGTAGCTTGTCCTGGTTGTGTAATGGCCATAAACAGCTCTTATGCTCTGCAACTATGTCTGTACTATATCATTATCAGACTTAGTATGTGTCTGGCAATACTGGCTAAAAATAATATCTTTCAAATCCTTACTTGAGCAATATATTATGCCATTCCTTTTACAAATTTACTAGACATTAACATATTTCTGAAGTACTTTTGTTGTCTTGGCAAGCAATGCAGGGCCATATGAAAATCTTACAAAGAAGGCCAGTTTAATGTTTAACACCCTAAAACCAGTAATGGCATTACTGTGTGCTGGGTAATTCTGAACCCATTCAGCATCCTGGAATGAAATCTTTTTTATGTTATTGCTAAGGTTCATTTGCTAATACACCGTGGTAGTGATGGAAGCTTGGCCCAATAACCGTTTCAATGTATATACTCCTATACATAAATAGAAAAAGTGCTTGTGTATCCATTTCAAATCTTGGATTCATGTCTAAGTTAGAATAAACCAAGATCAGCTGTATGACATATCACCACTAATTTCAGTTTCATTCTACCCAAATCAGAAATAGAATTCTTTGGCAGGTCATTTAGATAGGGAAGTGAAGACTTGAGACTTGGAGACATCATGTAATGGTTCTGTGTGACATCAGGCCATGGTTCTGTGTGACATCTGAACTGGCTATATGTTTTGCTGGACAGTGGACTCAAGATGTAGAGTCTGATCCCTTGGATATGAACTTACTGAGTGACCTTCGCAAGTCAACCTTGCTTTCTCATGGGACTGATATGCATATCTGTTTTTGATGTGTCAAAGTTCCTCATGGTAGCATCTTACATTATTTTTGTTATGATGATAATGAAAGTTGTAGTGACTTACTTCTGATTTCTTTTCATTTGATAGTGTCTGAAAGAAAGTTTGCTTGGACATCAAAGTTTTCCATGCTCTATATTGACAATCCAGTGAGTTAAAATTGCATATGATATATATTGTAGAACAAATGTATCTGTTAAAAATATGACAAAAATAAACGTATAAGCTTTAAAGAACTTGCTATTCCCTTCTAATTGTTGTGATTCCCTTAAAAAAAAAAAGGCTCCACCTTGCGCTAAAACTATATAAGGCAGAGCTTCAGGCAAACTTTGGGGAAATCAATCCAAAGACAGGGTGTCAGAACAGAAAAGACCTTTTTTTCTTATCACTTCCTGCCTAAACTTTGAAGGTGAGTACACCCAGAAAAGAGCCTTAAAAGATGTTCTTAGAATTTGGACAGGTTCATGTGGAAGTAGGTGGTCCTTGAGAAGAATAGTCTTCTAGTGGCAAGTGATTTGTGCTTGGCCTGAAATGCATAGGTTAGCATCATACAATAAATGCTTCTATTGTGCAGTAAGTGATTATATGTTACAGTTCGATCCTGACCAGGGGCTCAAGGTTGACTCAGCCTTCCATCCTTCCGAGGTTGGTAAAATGAGTACCCAGAATGTTGGGGGCAATATGCTAAAATCATTGTAAACCGCTTAGAGAGCTCCGGCTATAGAGTGGTATATAAATGTAAGTGCTATTGCTATTGCTATTGCTATAATGATTATACATTCCCAGTGAGACCTGTCTGACCATTTCCCCCCCGAGCTGTTTAAACTTAAAATTTCTCCCAATTGTTCCACACTAGGTCAGTGTGGAAAGGGATTTTTAGTAGAAAATGGCTGGAGGAGAGAGGGTAAATAAAAGTTCCTGCTACCATTCCTCAACTCTCAACCTCTGGACTCAGCTTCAGAGTCCAGAGGCTGACCACAGGCCAGAGGATAGGAACACATGGATGTATGTTTTATCTTGTTTGGTCTTAAAGCCACTGAAATAAGCTGTGCATCCAGCTGTGATACTTGCATTCATGCAGACACACATACACATGGCTCCTTTATTTGCTGTAATTGAGTATTTTGTACCAGGTTGGACATGTGTCGTTCCATAGTTCCAATTCTATATGATTGTGCACTAATTTCAGTATAACACTCAATTCTCTCTTCACTTCTTTTGATGTGATTCTGGAATGTATTTAGTTACAATCTAAAGGATGTACTCTGAGATCTCAGTAGAGAAATTGCCAGTGGCCATTAGAAAACTTTTTTTTTTTTTTAAAGGGAGGACTTGAAATAGATTTTCCTTTTTCCACATTTGAGAAGACAAATATAGAGGCTCCGTTTGCCTTGTTTGTTGAAAAGTTGTAACATCACTGACATTCCTGACCCTTGGAACACTATGATAGAATAATCCTAGCTATGAAAGAAAAGTTGCTTAGGAAGTAAATTGGGGGAAATGCAGTTCTTTTTAATGGGCTAAGTGCAAAAACAGATTTTAACACAATTTACAAGTGTAGGAGTAACCATATACCTAACAGAATATCATTTTGCTTGATGGGGAAAACAGCGGCAAAGAGTTGGAAGCTATTTTTTTCTCATATATCATATATTCTCCCTTACTATCAGGTTGGAACTGGCTTTAGTTTTACAGATGATAAAGGATATGCAGTGAACCAAGATGATGTTGGAAGAGATTTATACAGGTAAATAAATCAATGCAAGTTGAATTTTATGTTGTCTTTGGAAATTGTCTTAAACACACCCGATATGTACTACTGCTGACACCTTCTGGACTGCTTTCAAACTTTTTGTAGTAAAACACCCATTGAGGCTAAGGGAGCCCAACCCAGTTTCCCCCCATCATGAGAACCACTGGGCTTGCGGGTGAGCCCGGTGGTTCAACAGCAGCTAGCCCGGCAAAGTAGCCCTCCCCTTAAATGAGGTTAGCTGAGTGAGCGCTCTGCTAACCCTGTTTTTTGGATCGTGAGAAACCACAGTGTGGCTTCACAGTGCAGCAACTCACAAGTAGACCCCCGACTGGGAAGCCAAAATAAGCCTCTCACATGGGGGTCTCCCCAGAATGCCCCGCACACTCGCGTGGGCCATGATGGGACTTTGAGGGGCCAGATGGCCACCGTCCCTACCAGCTCCATGATGGTACCGGTAATCATGTGGGCAGCTGATCTGGCTGCCCGAGGGTGGAGGGAGCAAAATGCTCTTGTGCGGGTAGAGTGGGTCAGCCCGCTCTCCCTGCACAAGCCCTGCAGGCTGCACACTGCTCATCAAAGATAGTGCGGAAAAATAATTTCAGCTTTCTCTTTATAGGTTTCACTTTTCTAATGCACCCTTCGCTCTTCTTACAATCCAGATTGTGAGGAAGGGGAGATCAGTTTATTCTACACAGATTAAAGCTAGCAACTGGAGGACAGATATACAGAATATATAATCCCTTTAGCCAAGGTGCAGAAGTTGGGCATACTTCTCTTAATATGGTTGTAAATGTTGGAGATGAAGTTCCAGTGCGTTGACTTTGTGCACCAACTATCCTAATGACCATTAGGGGCATTGGGAGTCGAGACAGTGAGTCAGGGTCTCCTTAACTGTTCTACCAGCCTTTACTCTATGACCCCTGATCTGACTCTTCCTCACTTCCTATTCTTAGTCACAATCCTTCCTTCACTTTCATGTGGTCATTCACGAGTACAATGGCAACCTGCTTCCAGTTCCTTGAAGATGCAGTTGTTGGATAAGCTAGGAAGCAGAGTCCATTGGAACACAGGCTGCCCCAAGGTCTGGGAGTCACTTCGCTCATCTGTTCCCTCCTCCTTCCCCTGCTGGCTGCGGCTGCTGCCTGGTCATTGCTTTTGCTTGCTGCCTGCCACTCACTCACCCCTTCCCCACCCAATGCTTGCTGCCCACCCCTCACTCACCACTACCCACCTGGGCTCATGGCCCAAATGGTACCTTCCTGCTTCTATTGGGCCAGAAAGCCCACTGGTAATGAAAGGCAAGGATAAGCCCTGACGGAGACACAGGGCTCATGTGCACCTCTATTCCTACCGAGTTCCCAGGTCCAATGGAAACTCTGGCAAGTGGGCGGCAACAGCAGTAGTGCCGTGGAGGGCGAGGCCACCCATGTTCAATGAATGAACACAGACCCTCCCTGCTCTAACTACACCACTGCTAGGAGCTCTTTTTTTGATGAGCACAGTGAGGCTTTACAGAGCTTCTCTCTGCGCAAGTATTTACCTGTTCTTTCTCTCTTTCAGTGCCCTTATTCAGTTTTTCCAACTGTTTCCTGATTATCAGAAAAATGACTTCTATGTAACTGGAGAAGTAAGTTCAGATAATATCCTCATTGTAAGAATCAATCAAGGAACTATTTTGCATTAAACTAAAACAAAAAAAAAATCACTAATTAGGAAGAGTGAGCTCTGGCATACCTTAATTCTCCTAGATGAGTTCCCCTTTCCTGTGTTTGGAAATGTATTGATTTAGGAACACCCTGCCTTTCCCAGTGGCCTGGAGTGAATTTTAAATCACATTTCCTGGCTTCAGGCAAAATGTTTAGTTGACTAGGCCATCATTTGGCAAGATTTTTTTTAAAAATGTCTTTCTACGTTCTTGAATATTGTACATGAACTCTGGAAATGAGAATTTCTGTGACCACCAGATATAATTGGGAAACTGTACTTAGTGGGTTCTGCACACGGTAAGCCATGGAGAGGAGATTTTGACTGATTTTCCATTTCCCCTGCCACCTCCATGGCATTGAAGACCTTGGTTCACACAATATGCCTCTCAACCACTGCATACTGGTTGAGAGGCATAAACTGTGGCTAATGTAGAACATATATAAGATCGTGTTTAGGGCTATGTATGAATTGTTAGGTTGTATTGTATAATTGGTCCTTTGGCTTGGGCATTGTACAAACAGTACAATTGGACAGAACAAGTAAGTGAGCTAAAGACATCTCGCCAAACATCCAGTGTTGTGAAGCCATCACAGAGTGATGTGACAGATCTGGAGAAGTTGTGCCTTGATTTTGATGTTTTAGCCTGATGATTGGAGATGGGTTGTTTCAGTGCTCTAACATCACAGATAATTGGCAGGATCATGACTCCTCACTTCCATGAAGTTGTAGGTCTTCCAGAGTGTGATGATCTGCTCCATCATGTATCAGAGCATGAAAAAATAAAACTGGCAACTACTACTCTCTTTGCCAAATCTAGCTGTGATGGCACCACTATGGTAATCTATCAAAAGTGTACTCTGAAATACATCTTCTAAATTGGCTTACTTGTAGTGTGAGTGGGCTTCCTGTTTCCTTTGGTATGCATACTCCTCTTGGGTGCACTCATACCAGCAACCCCGCCCCCCCACCATTATCTACTCCTGATAATTGTTTGAGGAGATGACACAATCTGAACACCATCCCATGATCTGTCACACTTTTGTAGACCTTGATTTCCCCCCGCCCCTGCACATCTGTTTTCACATTTAATAGCTCTTGTGATATTGGGCTGGACTGAAGCCTCTTGCTTTCTCTCTTCTCAGTCATTGCAATGTGTATATTCAGTCATAACTGGAGTATTTTTCCTTTTTATTTTTATATACTGAATTTACAACAGCAAATATTTATATACTGCTTTTCAACAAATGTTTCCAAAGCTGTTTACATGGAGAAACAACAAAGTAAGAAAGATGGATCCCTGTCCCCAAAGGGCTCACAATCTAAAAAGAAACATAAGGTAGCCACCGGCAAAAGAAACTGGAGGGATGCTGTGCTGGGGGTGGATAGGGCCAGTTACTCTCCCCCTGCCAAATAAAGAGAATTACCATGTTTAAAAAGGTGCCTCTTTGCCCAGTTAGCAGGGGTTAGGGGTTATGACTTTGTGTCTTAGCAGAAAGACATCAGACATCTTGGTAACTTCCCCCACCCCCCTTAAGCAGAGGCTAAACTCCACCTCATGATCTTAGGATCTGGGTGCTTCCAAAGCCCTTTTAAGGGCCGTTTCCCTTTTTGGCACACTGCGTCTGTTTTACTGTGGTGTTTATCAGTGCACAGGTACAACTATACAAGTTTAGCATTAGAACAAAACAAAAGCAATCCATACATGCAACCCAAGTTGATCATTCTGAGAGGAGGACTCAACGAGGCACTCCACACAATTAGAGTGAAGTGCCTGACTGGGCTTCCCATGCAGACAATTGGGCCTGCAGCCCTGGGTGGCTGAATTGGCCATCCACACGACTACGGGCTGTGGGGATCGGGGGCTGCATGCCCCCCGGAAGTCTCAGGATGCCCCATGAGAGTGTGCGGGGCATTCTAGCGGGGGGACCCCTGAGACCAGGAGGCTGCTTGTAGCGTTCTGGTCAGGGGTCTTCTCCTGTGTTGCCATGCGCCACAGCAGCATACGAGCAGAAAAACCCACAAGGTTAACAGAGTGCTCACTGCATTAACCTCATTTGAGGGGAGGGGGATTTAGTTGGGCTAGCCGCCTTGGAATCACCGGGCTCAAGCTCAGTGGTTCCGACAATCATTGGAAAGTGGGCTAGTCTCCCTTAGTCCACTTTCCAGTGATCGTGGGAATACGCTCAGTGTATGTACAGGAGACAGCAAGAAGGGAATCAGATTGCAGCAAACTGGTTTTTTATTTTTCCAGTCCACATTGTATTTGTAGTATTTGTTTGCCTGGTATGACTACTTGTCATGATGGCTGTATGCTATTTCCAGATCGAAAGGCATTATGCTATCATGTCTTGCAGGCCCAGGCAGTGAGATAGGCAGAAAACAAGGTCAGGTTACAAGCCAGGAAGTCAGGTCCAGCACAGGAGGAATGGAAAATCAGGTCTAGTCAAGGCAAGTTCAGGAAGCAGGAGATCAGGTCTACACAGGAGTAGGCAAGTCAGATCGGTCAAAGCCAGGGTCAGAAGCCAGGAGATCAGGTCTATGCAAGAGCAAGGGAAGGAACAGGCTACAAGCTTAGGCCTGCAAGGACCTGCAGCAGACTGAACCCTTTTCAAGGGAAGTGAATTCTGGCCATGACTCCTAGTCTGTAGTGTGGCAGTCTTAAAGTGGCCATGCCTTATTCCTTTGTCATTGACTGCCTATAGCATAGCTGAGGCATGGCTGCAGCTTATTCCTCTGAGCTGGAGGAGGAGGAAGAGGGGGAGGTTGCATCCTCAGGATGAAGGGGAGGTTCCAGAGATACAGGGCCCCCCAAGTACTGGAGCAGGAGGCTCTCATGTCCTGCTTCTTCAGCCAGGTCTTTGGAGTCTATCTCAGGTTTAGGGTCTATCTTGGCTGAGTCAGGCTTGGGGTCTTTGTCAGATGAGGGGTGCTCGGGTTCAAGGTCCATCTCAGATGAGGAGGATCCAGGCTTGGGGATTATGACATACACTTGTGAATACTAGTTGCTGTGGAGCAACTCTGGGAGAGGGGTATTGCCTTGATCTCCAGGTTGTGGGGTGGTTGACCACTGTGCGAAACAGAATAGTGGACTAAATAGGGCCTTAGGGATACAGCAGGACTCTTCATTCGTATTCTTATTCTGCCTAATATGGGTCAACTCCCCCCCCCCTTGTTTCTGCCATGATGTTGCTGATTTATTATTTATTTATTTATTAAGCTTCTATACCGCCCAAACTTTCATCTCTGGGTGGTTAACATAAAAACAATTAACACATATAAAAGTTAAAACAATGCAACAATTTAAAAACAGCCATAAAATTAAAAACAGACAGTTTTAAAAAGCTGGGAAAGCTTGGGTGAAAAGATGGGTTTTCAGATGTCTTTTTAAAATTGCCAGAGATGGGGAGGATCGTATCTCAGCAGGGAGTGCATTCCACAATCTTGGGGCAGCAACTGAGAAGGCCCGTCTCTGTGTAGCCACCAGACGAGTCAGTGGTAACTGGAGACAGACCTCCTCTGATGACCTCAATGAGCGGTGTGGCTCATAGTGAAGAAGACGGTCTCTTAAATACCCAGGACCTAAGCCGTTTAGGGCTTTATAAGTTATAACTAGCACTCTGTATTTTGCCCGGAAACCTACTGGCAGCCAGTGTATCTCCATCAGTAAAGGAGTAACGTGGTCTCTCCGAGATGACCCAGAGACCAACCTGGCTGCTGCATTCTGAACCAGCTGGAGTTTCCGGACTATGTATAAAGGCACCCCCACGTAGAGTGCATTACAAAAGTCCAGTCTGGAGGTTACCAACAAATGCACCACTGTTTTGAGGTCATTGATCTCAAGAAACGGGCGCAGCAGTCGTTTCAGCCAGAGCTGACAGAAAGCACCTCTGGCCACCGCCTTAACTTGAGAAACCAAGGAGAGGTGTGGATCAAGAAGCACTCCCAGACTACAAACCTTTTTCCTTTTGGGGAAATGTGACCCCATCTAAAACATGTAGATCAAGATCGTCTCTCGAGTTCTGACCCCACACAATAAGTATCTCTGTCTTATCTGGATTCAGATTCAGTTTATTCTCCCTCATCCATCCCATTGCTGCTTCCAGGCAGGCATTTAGAGAGGATATGCCAGCTCCTGAAGTAGTTGGCATGGAGAAGTAGATCTGGGTGTCTTCAGCATACTGGTAATACCCAGCTCCAAAGCCCCTGATGATCTTTCCCAGCGGTTTCATGTAGATGTTAAAAAGCATTGGAGAAAGTACAGAGCCTTGAGGGATGCCAAACTTAAGCTCAGATCTTGAAGAGCAACAGTCTCCAATTGACACCATCCGGAATCAGTCTGAGGGATTGGAGCGGAAACACTGTAAAACAGTGCCTCCCACCCCCCAACATCCTCAGAAGTTCCAGAAGGATACTATGGTCGATAGTATCGAAAGCCGCTGAGAGATCCAAAAGGACCAACAGAGTCACACTTCCTCTGTCAATTGCCAATTGGAGATAATCCATCAGGCCGACCAAGACAGTCTCTACTCCATAGCCCACCCAAAAACCAGTTTGAAATGGTTCTAGATAATCAGTTTCCTCCAAGACCACCTGCAGCTGAGAGGCTACCACTCTCTCAATTACCATGCCCAGCCATAGGAGGTTGGAAACAGGCCTATAATTGTTCAACTCTGAGGGAGCTAATGCAGGCTTCTTTAGAAGAGGTCTAATAATTGCCTCCTTAATACAAGGAGGCATCCTGCCTTCCCCCAGAGAAGCATTTTTGATTTCTACCAGGCCACCTACAATAGCTTCCCTGCTAGATAGAACAAGCCATGTTGGACAAGGGTCAAGAGAACAAGTGGTAGGCCTCACCACTCCAAGCAGCTTGTCCACATCCTCAGGAGTCACAAACTGAAACCGATCCAGTCAAATCACATAAGAGGAGTTGCTGGACACCTCCAGTTCAGACATCAAATTAATTGTGGCATCTCCATCTAGATCGGCCCGAATCCAAGAAATTTTATCTGTGAAAAGCTCTTTAAACACATCACAGCGGGTAACTGATGGCTCAAAATTCTGGTTTGGGGGTGGGAGGGCAGTGGGATACTAGTCCCATCACAACCCTAAACAACTCCGCTGGACGTGAACTCGCAGAGGCAATACGGGCAGAAAAGAACCACTTCTTTGCCGCACGTATTACCCAAGCATAGATCTTTAAATATGCTCTATGTCATAATCTGTCAGATTCGAGTCGGGTTTTTCTCCACTTACGCTCCAGTTGCCTACCTTGCCACTTCAGCCCCCGTAGATCTTCCGTATACCAAGTGGCCAATTTTGAAGCGGGTCAAAGGGGACGCTTGGGGGCAATCGTGTCTACTGCCCTGATGAGCAAGTTGTTCCAATTCTCAACCAGGACATGAACAAGATCACCAGCAAAGCCAACATTGAATCCCTCCAAGGCTTCTTGGAATCCTACCAGATCCAATAACCTCTTTGGGCAGACTATTCTAATAGCCCCCTCACCCCTGCGGAGGTGGGAAGTGGTTGTAAGTCCAACCTTAACCTGATGATGATCTGTCCATGACAATGGGGAGATTAAAGGAGTCCCCACCCACGGAACACCACCCTGATCAGAGTAAAAGACCAAATCAAGCGCATGACCTGCAATATGCATCAGTCCAGAGACCACTTGCGATAGGCCCATAGTTTTCATGGCCGCTATGAACTCCTGAGCTGCCCTGGACAAATTGGTCCAGAAATGAACATTGAAGTCCCCCAGTACCAAAAGTCTGTGAAACTCCAACGTGAGTTCTGCAACATGAGCTCAGTAAGGGATTCCTCTGGGCAGTGGGGCAATCGGTACACCAACAGAAGTCCCAATCTATCCCTGGTCCCCAAACTTAAGTACACACATTCAATATGGTCTGATACCTTAACAGGGGCCCTGGTGAGGGAGATGTTATCCTTATAGACCACAGCCACTCAACATCCCCACCCACATCTCCTCATTTGCTCCTCTACAGAATATCCTGAAGGGAGAAGCTGGGATCAGACTGGACCACTAGCCTCTCCCAACCAAATCTCAGTAATACATAACAGGTCGGCCCCTTCATCCATAATCAAATCATGGATGAGTTCAGGCTTATTGTGGACTGACCTAGCATTGTAGAGGAGCAAGGTAAGGCTATGTGGGTTGTTGGCAGTGTTCCCCGAGGTCATAGAGCTGGCAGGACAGCCAGAAGGGGAGACAGCTTATAAATTACTGACTCCCCTTCCCCTGGAATGGCCTGCTGACCTGTCAATGTTTCTTCTTCTATTCCCCACCACCACTGGGATAGCTTCCCCATAGTCAATGAAGTCGATGAACCCCCTGTTTCCCCATCTCCAGATGAACCCAAACACATTGCCCAATTCCCAAACAGCTAAAAACTGATTAAACAGAAGCCCTCTAGCCATTGCCCTCATTCTCCCCCAAAGGGGTGGGGCCGGTGGTGGGCCCACTACCACAAGAAGCCTCCTATAAAGCCCAAAACTGAGCAGATGACCCGAGGAACAGCCGAGTCACTCAGGGGCTGGTTCCAATCGTGCACACACTCCCCACAGATGTTACCTACAGGCAGCAACCCCACAGGGGGAGCAGGAGCAGGCAGGCAACAGCAGAAGGAGCCCCCAAGACCCACCTGGTCTCTCACCCCAGGCAGTATTGGGTGGGAAGCAGATGGACTTCTCCCTCTTCTCCGCTGGACTTCTAACACCCTGAAGCCACAAGCAGCCTCCTATAAAGTCCAAAACTGAGCAGATGACCCAAGGAACAGCCGAGTCACTCAGGTGCTGGTCCCAGTCCTGCCCTCACTTCTCACACACTCCCCACAGATGTTACCCACAGGCAACATACATATACATGGATGGATGTTGCACACTAGAAGGTGCTAGAGAAACGGTTTTATTATAAAATATTCCATTGTGTGGAAACACAAGCATGTTCATTCAAATATTATATAGCAAACTGAAATCCTGAATAAACTAAGGAATAAGGCACCCTAGAAATTCTGGGATTTACTTACAGCAACAATATAGGCATCATCTCATACTGTGTGGGAGATGGCAATGGTAAACCTCTCCTGTAGTCTACCAAAGACAACCACAGGGTTCTGTGGTTGCCAGGAGTTGACACCAACTCGACGACACACTACCTTTTAGTCATGTATAGGATTGCTCCATAGAACAATTTTTCTATGCCATGGGGTTTGCCTCTGTTTTCCTTGGCTGTAAAAAACCAAAAATTCTTGAGGGATACCTGTACAGCTTTCTCTGAGTTGTAAAAAACAAATAGGTACTGTACCATTTTGAGAGGCAGTTGAAAATGAACAAGTGAGGTGCAGCAAAATTACAAGTCAATCTACAACTCTTAAGGTTTTCCAGTAATTATTGATCCATTTGTAATGGGAGTTTATCCATTGCTAAAAGGCTTGTGCACGTGCATATGAACATGCTGGTAATAGCGCCTGTTTTACAGTCAGTAAAATAATGAAAAATAATATCCCTAAAACAGCCAGCAGGAGGAGCACAAGTGATCTGACTTCAACACAGAAGTGCCGTGCATTGGATTAAAAAATGTATTGTTTCCTAGTGGTTTTATTTACATACATACATAAATTTTTTAAAAAGTAATTAATTAATTAGTTTTTTCTCCCTCAGCCCAAATGACATTTCCTGGTAAATTATTTTGGCCTCAACATTTAGTCTGATAGTGTTGATATCAAAATTAAAGGCTCAGTTGACGAATACTACTGCTTTTGTTTACTATTCGCATCCAGAGATGCTTTGTTTTCTTACTGGAATTAAAGTTAAATGCATACAGAGAAAGAGAGATGGGGGCACATTCTTTCTCTAGTAAAATGTAAACATAAACTAACGGTTGTTAACTGTCTCTAACAACTTAAGCTGAGCAATTCCTTTATCAATAGTAACTGTTACCACATGTGACATTCTGGTTGAGAGACCTTGCTTTCATTATAATATTGTGTCCTGATTCTATTTTGTCTCTGAAGATGCAGATTCCATCTTGATTTGTCTGGCAGGAAAATCTTTCTATTTGGAAGGGACTACTGAGACTGCCCAATTTTTTTGCATCTTGAGATGAGGAATCCCATTATGAGTTCCATGTGATAGAAGCACCTTGAGAAAATGAAGGATAATAGTTCTTATGTAGACTATGGGGGTGTAAAAATTTTAGTCATTCTGGAAAAACTTGAGATCAAAGGTCAGATTGCCTAAAGACACTGAGGGTTTTTTTGCTTTTTGCATTTGGCTTGACTCTCTTGCTTAAGTTATTTATGTGGTGAGCCACTCTTCAGTGCCAAAAAGTAGTTTACAAAAAAAGAATAAAAACTACTCCCTGAGTAGTTTACAAAGAAGAACCAAAACACAATAAAGACAGAAACAATAAATCAAAGTAAAACAGCAGCATTTGCTAAATAACAGCAGAGATTAAAGTGAATAGGCATAGATTAAACATAACAGACAGAGATTAAAGATAACAAAAGGCTTGGAGAGATAAAAAGAACTTCACCTGATTCTGAAAATACATCAAATTCAGCTCCAGGAAAGTCTCCCAAAGCAAATATTTTAAAACAGGGGTGGCACTTCTGTACTTTTAAAAATAAAAATTAAAAAAAAAGGCCCTGTCACTATCCAGTTTACCCCAAATGGAGGAGAACCCTGAAATTCAAATTATTTGGAATTTATTAGCCGCAGACATTTCCTACAGTGTAACTGATCTTTGCTTGTGGATCACTGTACTCATGGTTCAGTCACAGATAGGCTGACCTGTGGATGTATTAGTAGGTGGGTGGCTGTGCCTTTGAGCAGGAAGTTGCTGTTAGGGATGTGCGTGGAACTGGTTCGGCTTTATGGGCCTCCAAACCGGTTTGAATGGCGGGTGGCCCTGCCTGTTCGACAGTGTAGGAGGTGCAGCTTTAAGGGGTGGGGAAGGGGGCACTCCCGCTACCGCCATGTTTCCCCCACCGGAGCTCGGTTTCTTAAACATCCATCGGGGCGGCAGCATACCTCTTGCTGCCCCCCTTCACTATGTTTTCCAGAAGTACCCGGAAGTCATGGACATGCCTAAAAACCATAAAACAGTAAACACCTTAAATATTACATTCATTAATTTTTTTTTTAGCAACAACTTTGTCTCTCCTATTCCCATCCTCTTCTCAAATTATTCTTCAGATCGCTTGTTACCACTGTCTATTAACCTAAATCTCACAAGATCACTAAATCATAGTTTAGAGGCAAACAGTAATTTGAAACAGTGGCTTGAAATGTATTTGCAAACCATGATGAAATCATGGTTGGCACGAACCATAGATTGCCCATTTTGGGTGTCATGGCAAACTATAGTTAGGCAAAAAATGAGGAAAGAATTGGCATGTAAGAGTGAGAAGAACACAGTGTGCAAGCTTGTGGCACATTCTTAATGGGTAGGCTTCTTCAAGGAAGCCAGTTAGCTAGTGGAGAGAGTAGCACCAGGATGAGCAGCTGCTGTGTAAGTCGAGACTTATATAGCAGCTTCTACTTCTCCTGTCTTCCCATTAAACAACTGGTGAATAGGAGAATCTCCCCTTTCTGAGAGTCGGGTGTGTGGTGCTTCTATCATATGATGCAAGGGTTGTCTGGTAGTGAAAGCAGCAGCGGTGTGACGTATTCCCTGCTGCAAGCAGCCACAAAGTGGTCAGCCATGCACAGGTGGTCAGCCAGGCACAGGTCAGCCATGCACAGGTGGTCAGCCAGGCACAGGTCAGCCAGGCACAGGCATGAACTTCTGGGCACTTTCCAGATTAGCCGCTCAACAGCAGCAAAATGCTTCCGTTCAGGCAAATCACATTCAAAACGTAAACAGCAGGGGCAGCAGTCTCGCGAAAACTAACAACCTGAAAAAACAGCAACTTCTTTATGCCGGATATACAACTTCATCGCACTATATCGCAGTGATTAAATTCAAAACAAGGCACTGGAAGTCTCATAGTGTGAGGTTGGAAGTAGATGGTATTTTTGTTTCAGCAGAAAGCAGTTTGAGAGAGGGACCATAGCTCATGATGTGTGTACTACGTTACTCTTTTGCCTGTGATGAACAGTTTTTAAAAAACAACACCTTTACAACCTATTTGATCAGAGCCAATAGATATCTGTATACCATGGAACATGAATCTTCCTTCACATCCCTTTCAATCCTCTTGAAACTATTGTGTCATGTTGATTGCTCTCAGCCATAGCTCAGAGTACAACTTTTTCCACCAGCCCAGCCAGCATTTCAGTGAAACATTGGCTGGGGAGGAAAGGGGCATGCTTCGCGCTTCCAGCCGGTAAACACTAGGTTTGCCAGCTGGGTATGGGGGGGGGGGGCTGGGGTGAGGCGGGGCTTTAGCAGGCCCTCTAGACCAGTGTTTCTCAATGTTTTTGGAGTCATGGACTGGCACATTATTCATGCACAGTTTCTTGAACCAGCATTTAGTAAGGGGGTCACCCCCAACCCCACCCCCAGGCACCTCCCCAAAAACCATTTTGGGCAGTTCTCCGGAGCTCATTTCCAGGCAACCCTCTCTGCTGGATAATGTTCAGTTCAAGGAAGTGAAATGAATGTTATCCAGCAGCAAGGGCTGCCTGGAAATGAGATCCCGAGAGCACCCAGTAGCCCCCGCCGGCCCAAAATGTCTTTTGCAAGGCTGATTTTTATTAGTGATGCCTCACAGACCCAGGCATTACCCAATGCCTCGTGGACCATCACCAGTCCATGGACCGGTGGTTGAGAAACACTGATCTAGACCCTGGCGGCTGGGGGATGGTCGTCCTCCCTTGCTCAATGGTCCTTGTGCCCCTGCCTGCACACCAGCACCATCCACAGGCCAGGAGAAATGGGAGGAAGAAGGTTGGAGCCAGGAGGTCCTCCTCTGGACCTTGTTAGAGCTATTTGCACACTCAGTTCCCCAGAGTTCTGCAGCCCTGATCGTTTCACCTCACCTTGCCTTCTGTTGGGTCTCATGGGTTTTTGTGTGCAGAATGGGATCTAATTTGCAATTTGGTCTCTAGCCAACTTGCAAATTAGGGTCTAACTATATTGCAAACCACAAATTTAACTGTTGTTGCAGGAGCATTGCTCCAATTTTACAAGTTGATCAGGTGGTGAAGAGGTTGAGAAGCTAGTGCAAAAAAAAAAAGGTTCATAACAAATTTAATTTATTTATTTGGGTAAACCTGTCTGCCAGTTGCTAAGGGATTAAAAAATCTAGGTTGCCTGTAACATTGATGTGAGATGTTAATATTTAAGTTATAATAATACATGGAGATATTAAAACATTGTATTAACTTTTGTTGACTCTCTTGCTTTCTCACCAGTCTTATGCAGGAAAATATGTGCCTGCTATTGGCTACTACATCCATACCCATAATCCCACAGCAAACATAAATATCAACTTTAAGGGTATTGTCATTGGAGATGGCTTTTGTGACCCTGAAATGGTATGTTTTCTACAAGTTGTATATTTAAATTCTTTTTAGACATAAGTGGAGTGTGATTCTCAAATTGCAAGATAAAAAGAATACTCTTTCAAGTGACTTCCTAATGGTGCTAATGCCTCTAATTTTTGCCACATGTTTCTTAACATCAGATTAGTAAATTAGCGGCAATTCTACACAGAGTTATGCTACTTAAATCCTATTGAAGTTTTACTACAGCTGTAGTAAACTATTTTTAAATTTGACGGCCCTTTTTCAATATCAGCTGATTACATTGACTTGAGGTTTGGATTTAAAAATAAATAAATTAAAATGACATTTTAGAAGATGAGAACAGGCTTGCCTAATAGTCAGTTTCTGCATTCCCTTCACAGATGTTGGGTGGCTATGCAGAATTCTTATATCAAATTGGCTTGGTGGATGAGAAGCAGAAGAACTATGTCCAGCAGCAGACGGATCAGGGAGTAAACTACATCCAACAGAAGAAATGGAAAAAAGCCTTTGAAGTATGTCTTAGAGGCCCACATGCTGGCCTTCAGCAATTAAAACCATCTGAAGAGAGTAAGGGGGTCAGAAAAAAGCAGAATGGAGGTCATAAGCTTGGTGCTGCAAAAGGTGTCCATTATATTGCAGCAGAAAAGGAGAACAAATGGGGAGAAAAATCACTGTCCAATGTTTCTAAAATTTACCTTGGCCTCTTTTCAAATCTGAGTGCCTTAGTGTATGTTTACACAAGCATCTCTTTCACGAATTGCTTTAGTTTCTCTGAGTCAATGATGGAAGGCCCTAAAGGGTTTGCTTATCCCCAGGAAATCAGAAGAAATGCAGTCTTGGAACTGGTTGCATATGTTGAACATATGCATAAAGCCCCTTATATCCACAGATAATGGTTCCACTTTTACACCAAAGATGGGGAGGGGGAGGGAGAACATAGGAAGCTGCCTTATACTGAGTCAAACCATTGGTTCATCTAGCTCAGTATTGTCTACATTGAATGCAGCAGCTCTCCAAGGCTGCATGCAAGAGTCTCTTCCAGCCTTACCTGGAGATGTGAGGAAAGGAACCTAAGACCTTCTGCATGCAAAGCAGTTACCCAAACACTGAGCTATAGCCCCATCCCCTAAGGGGAATCTCTTCCAGTGCTCATATGTAGCCAGCCATTCAAATGCAAACCAAGGTCGGCCTTGCTTAGCAAAGGGAACAATTCCTGCCTGCTCTCCTCCTTGCAGTGTGTTGGGTTTCCAGTAAATTATGCCACAGAGCAATCTTTTGATGCACATCAAAAGTGAAAAGTGCGTATAGTAAAAGTGCTTTTTACAGGATTGTGCATCTATCAAATGGTAGAAGTTAGATGAAGCCCCCTACACCACCGTCCTAATCTGGATCTGCCCTCCTACCATTACTACTGTTTAGTAAGGAAACATTAAATCAGGGCCAAAGTGTAACACATGGTTTCGCACCATCACATGAAGCATTTATTTCCTGGCACAGGTATACTCTCTCCAGCATCCTTTCTTTAGAATACAGAGTCTTGTGCCTCTTGAGAAGGCATTATGAAAAATAACAGTGTTGAGTCAAAAACAAGCTCTGGATTATGCCCTTTATTCTTTTACACAGTTCCTTCTCTTCCCAGGTGTTTGATGAACTCCTGAATGGTGATACAACTACAAATCCTTCTTATGTTCAGAAAGCTACAGGATGTAGCAACTACTTCAACTTCTTGCAGTGCCAGGTAAGTGCTCTTGGATGTGATACACTAAAAATTTTGGAGTGGTGCTTCTTAAGATGTAGAAATGATTACATTCTTTCTGGACAAGAGAATTTAATATTGGTGCTGTGGTTGCTGCTTGGTTAAAGCAGTTAGGCAGACTGGTAATAACAGTGGTGCTACTGTTCTCTGTGTCCTTAAAGCAGGGCTGCTCAATTTCAGCCCGTGGACAGATGTTGGCCTACAACTCCCATAATCCCTGGCTGTTGGTCACTGTGGCCAGGGATGATGGGAGTTGTAGTCCAAAAACAGCTGGGGGGGGGGCCTAAGTTGAGCAGTCCTGTCTTAAAGGCTACTTGAGCACATGCTTGAGTTTTACCAGATCAATAGGTGGATGAGTAATTCTACACCCGTTGCCAAGGTACCGTATGGAATATCGGACTCCTAGAATTGTGCAGTAGCACAGGTTTGTTTCCATTGGATGTGCTCTCTCTTCTCCTTCTGCTTCTTTGGCCCAGACAAGCCAGTGCAGCTAGAGAAAGAGGGGGAGTGTGTACACTTCTTTTCATGGAGGATAGATATATGGCTATGGGGCATGTTTCTACCTGTTCACCGAAATCATCTTTGGAGGCTTTCCTCTGGGTGCTCCTGATCAGGGTGAGGGCCTTCTCCGTTGTAGAAGGCCCTTGTGGAATCTTCCACTTTTGGAAATTCTCTTCAGGAGGCTCACCTGGTGTGTTGGCTATTGTCCTTCAGGTACCCAGCACAAGACCTTGTTTATTCTTCTAGGCCTTTCAGAAACAACTTTTCTGGTGCTGTTTTAATTCATGGGGATGGCTAATTATGCCACTAATTGTGCTATTTATGGTTATTTTAATCAATTTACTATAAGCCACTTTGCTTAACTTTAAAAAAAAATAGAAAAGTGGCTTAAAGAGATCTTAAATGATAACTAAATGGCATTTTCATATCTTTAGTCACTGTTTGAGGTTAAGGACAAGCAGTGGGAGGTTGCCCTTGTGCCTGGCTCGTAAACTTTCCAGAAGTATCTGGCTGGGCATTGTTGGCAGGCAAATACCACATTTACCCAAATACAAAGTCACTCTGAATTCAAGATGAGCCCCTTAAAAATAAATATAGATTTGGAAAAAACCTAGTCTTGGATTCAGGTAAATACAGTAGTGGACTATATTGATCCTTTGTTCAGACTGGGCAAGTTTCTTCTTAGTTAAGTATGTAAGCAGTATTCAGTGAAGTAGCTTTAATGGATTAAATCTGGATGCCATGGATAGGTTTTCTGTATGGGAATTTGTTTAATGCAAATGCACTCTGGCTGGAACAGTGAAAAATGAACATGGCTGTGCTGTTTTACTAAACACAAATCTCTTGCCTTCTCCGATCAATTACCAAGTGCCACCAGTTTTCATAACCTGCTGATTTCCCCCCTTTATGAAACTAATAGGCTTGGACATGTTGAATTGCTTCAACATTTCAGACTTAACCATGAAACTGCAGGGGTTAGTTAACACAGTCCCCACTTATATGGTGCTTTGCATGCTTGGGTGCAAAAAAATCCTCTGCAGTGTGAATGGCTAACTTGGGAATGTAATTTTAGTGTGTTGGTTTCATATAACCATTTCTCACTACTTTTTTTTTTTAATGATAATAATAGGAACCTCCGGATCAGGAATATTTTGGAGAGCTGTTTGCTTTACCAGAAGTAAGGAAATCTATTCACGTTGGAAACCTAACCTTCCATAATGGGTCTATAGTTGAAGATCATTTGCTTGAAGATGTGATGAAGACAATCAAGCCATGGTTGGCTGTTCTAATGGATAACTACAAAGTAAGTATGTCATCAACCCCAGCTTCTTGATGGTAAAATTGAGAACGTGCAAAACAGTATTGCTTGTGTTGATGCTTTATGCTCCAAATATTTGAAATTAACAGTGCTTGGCTCTGTATCTACTGCTAGAACAGTGTAGCATTCAGTGCTTCTGCTGACCATTATAGCAGTGTGTCACTTCAGTAAATTAGGAGAGTCACTTGTAAACAGTTGTACTCTAGTTTTAGGGTTTGGGTTTAAGTAAGTTTCACACAGGAGTGTTTTCCACCAATCTTACCTGTAACTTGATACCATAGCAACTATACCATACTGGCTTTCTGCTCCACCATACTGGTTTCGTTTTAGCCTGAAAATCAGTGATATATTTGTAGTAGGCAGAGGTAGGGCCTTGAAGAAAATAAGCACTTTTGCATACTCTGCTTCCGCAAGTGCTGATCCAGGCTAACCAACTAAGAAGCTATTCTCACGATCACTGAAAAGTGGGCTAAGGAAGCTTAGCCCGCTTTCCAGGGATCGTGGGAACTACCGGGCTCGCTGGCGAGCTCGGTGCTCCCAAGGCGGCTAGCCTGCCTAATTAGCCCTCCCCTTAGACAAGGCTAATGGAGCGAGTGCTCTGTTAACCTCATCTTTTTGCTCATGTGTTGCCACGGCACGCGGTGACAACTGAGTAGAACCTCAACTGGGAGGCTGCAAGCAACCTCCTGGGCTTGGGGGTTTCTCCAGGATGCCCCGCACGCTTACGCGGGGCATCCTGGAACTTCTGGGGGCCATGCGGGCCCCTATCCCACAGCCCCCGCTGGCTCTGTGACAGAGCCAGCGGTCGTGTGGGCAGCCAATTCAGCCGCCCAGGGCTACCTCTTGATCGTCTGTCGGAAGAGCGGGCTAAGCCCGCTTCAGAAATTGTGCCATAGACTCCAGTTCTCATCATATTCCCTGTCTCTAGATCAAACTGTTTGCTGTGTATGTTTTGTCATAATTGCTTGTTTTTCTCTAAATAACTTATTTGTTATTCACATTTGCAGGTTCCCCCAAGTTGTTCCAAAAGTATAGGTACAAATGTGTTTAGCATAGACATATGTGAGCAAGTGTGGTAACGGCAAAAAGTTACCCAAAGACGAGGTGGGAAAGCTAGCCCAAACACCCTACCTATGTGTAGATGCACTCAAAACAACTTACATTGCCTCTCAAGCTAGTGCTGAATAGCTATGTCATACAGCTGCTCAGTGTTGAGAAATAAATATAGAAAAGATACTTGGTATCATGAAACACTTGATATTTTCTGGGAAGAGATAAATACACTTTAATATTTTGAGGGAATAAAGTGTGTGATACTTCTACGGGATGTAAAACAAACCTCTGCCCCCACCCCCCCGCTCCCTTCCCACTCAACCAAAACCAGATGGGGAATAATACTACTCATAATTCATTGTATAGGATTTGTGAAGGATACAGAATGGCATGTGGTAGCTGCAGTGATGGATGTGGGGGCCCACTGACCATTTAAAAGAGCATAATCATTTCTAGATTAAGAGCAGCACACTTGGGGCTTAGAAAAGTTGTCGGGGGCGCTTCAGAAATTGTGCCAGAGATTCCAGTCATATTTCCTGTTTCTCGGTCAAACTGTTTGCTGTGTGTGTGTTTTGTCATAATTGCTTGTTTTGCTGTAAAAACTTATGCAATCTGAAAAATGCTGTGTTAATGGTATACATGGCCTGTTAAAAATCTAGTACACAGATGCTTAGTTGTAGCTAATTAGCACCCAGCGACTGTGTTCAGAAGCAGCATGAAATCATGGAAGGTTTAGCTAAACCATGGTTTTACATTGGGTCGGTTCAGATGTCATGCACAACAGCGGTTACATGTGTCCTCTCCAAGCCTCTGGAGTGTATACTTTCCCCTCTGCATGAGCCTCCAAAGAATTCTTCTGATTTGGATTAGAAACAACGAAGGATTGTTTGTAACATCTGATCTATCTATCTATCTATCTATCTAAAAGGCTTAAGTGGTCTGTGGCAAATGGTGCATGGCAAGCCCCGCCCACACAGTGCTTTAGCAATTGGAGGTAACAGAGCAGGAGCGCTGTGGTGATTGGAAAGTGGGAATTCCATATGTAGATAGGGAAGAGTAGCCAGTGATGGTGGAGGAGCAACCAAGAGGGGTGAGGGAATGAGTGGGATGGAAGCAGTGGGGTGGAGGAGGAAGAGCAAGAGTGAGCTTGGTGAGGGTGGAGAGAACTCTGAGGTGAGGGGGCTGTGGCAGGGGGGTGAGGGGAGCAATCAAGTACTAGCATTTAGATGCTCTGTGCGGGTTAAGCTAGTTATTATTATAACTAAAATAATAAATAAAATATTATTTAATAAAATTATTTTATTTTATTAACGTGCTGTTCAATGAAAGAGTTCTCAAAGTGGCTTACATTTAAAAATACTAACTTCTTTAAAATAAACAGAAACCTGAAGCCCACTTCAAACCTTGGGCTCTTATCGTTGCTCATTTTAGTGCTAAGCTGATTAGAATTTGTTCATCGCAACCAGTCTTGATTTGTTTCCAACTTAAGTTGGAAGTATAATTCTTTTGATGCTCATGCGGGCAGGGAGGGGGAGCACATGCTTGTGAAGCTTGGGAATGTGCAAAATCAAGCTTTAACCATGGTTCCATGTGATGTCTGAACTGACACACTGTTGCCACATTCTCACGTAACGCAAAACCGCAGTTACATGGGGCAGAAGCTGGAAATTGTATAGGTTCAAATGTGTTTAACCATCGTATTGCAGCAAAAGCAACTGTGGTTTTCCTTGCCAAACTCCAATTTAAACCTTCAGCTGGTAGTGAGTTTCACCACTCCGACCTGAGGTTTGGGGGTGGTAGCATTACATCCAAATGTGGACAGTGCCATAATGGTGCTTTTGTGCTGTTTCTGGAACCATAATCATAGAGAGGATGGCCCAGACCCAGCTGGGATTGCGTCCGCTCCATGTCTGTGGTGCTTCTCGCTGGCCGTCTTTCTGAGCACTTGCTCCCCCCGTCTAATCAAGCAGTTGCCCGGCAACAGGGAACCTGCTGCTATGTCCCATCCCAAACTTGTAAGCCTGGGTGCATGCCCTCTTCCCACTCTGTCCCTTGTCCCACCTTGTCCCCCTCCTGGCAATCAGGAGAGAAAGGGGATGGGATGGCAAGACGGGCACTATGTGATTTGCTCTCTGAAAATGAAGTGATAAAGATGTATGTTCACAAGCACATGCAGTCACGGTGGCAACATAAACAGGACAATCCAAGTAGATTGCTGGGAAGACAACATATGACAGTGTGGCAATAACTAGGGTTGGGTTTAAATGGTAGCCCTACACAGGAGTTCTTGAATGGCTCAGGTCTATTTTTGTACAATGATGTTTGCCGAGGGGTGGGGGAGCCACTTATCCTTGGGTTAAGACGTGTAGTCCCTAGGCTTTCCCATGAGAAGAATCCAGCAGGAATCAGCATTGCCTCCAAGGAAAGGAGGGATTCTTCAAATGTGATGAGGTTGGATGCTGCTCCGGAGGGGACTGCTCTCTCATGAGAGTGGATTGGGTATCCATGGGGATAATCATTCACAGCTCATGAGAAGAGTCATCCCAGGGGGTGAGGGCGGGCACAAGGGGATGGGGAAGAATAATAATGTGTGACGAAAGCCCTTCTCCCACGGACCACTCTCTTTCTTGAGAGTTAGGCCATGGAGACACCCATGCAGGCTGGACGTTATGTTCCACCCAGTCTGGTTGCCCCTCACAAGCAAGCCACGGGGACAGGTACCCCGGCAACACTGCTCCCAGTCTTGGCAACTGCTGTGAAAAGGCAGTCCAAGTGGGCCCTCTGCCAGTTGGGTCACTCATTGGCACATATCCAATTCTATTTTTGCCTGGCATGGCGACCCTACTCTCCTGGGGTTGCTGGAAACCAGCATTCTCCTCTGCCGCAATTTCATGCAGTGGACAGATCTGCATACTCGGCAACGCTGGTCTGAACCCAGGAAATTTGACTGAGAGTAATGCTCTGTTCCCTGTCCCAGTTTTTCCCAAGTCTGCCCACCTGGCAGCGCCCAGACACATGGAGCATTAAACTCTCCCTTGGGTGTTTCAAAGACTTCCCTGGAGAGGAGGGTATTGCTGTGCAATACTTCTATCATTAACCAGAGAGAAGAAGGGCCCCACACAAGTGGGCCCCCTCTTTTTTTTAATGACTCAACTCATGCGCATGTTGTCCGATGCAAGACTGAAGGTTGTTGAGCCTAAGGTCCTTCTCAGTGGAGGACCTTGGTTAATCCCCGGATGGCAAGCCAATACGGGGGCATGAGTGTTGTTTGGTCTTTATGGACTGCTTTGTTGGGGTGATCCATTGCAAGAATATCCTTGGTCCTAGCAGGCCCGACCCCAGGATCCTTTGCCCTCCCTCTTATGCATATCCCCTCCTAGGAAGTCATCATGTCCCTTTCCCAGAGTAACAGAAAAATAGTGCCCTCAGCATCCCCCTGCTTCCAGAAACTGTGCTTGTGTGAGACTATTTTGCTGTGGGGCTCTTATGTGGGTGGCAGTCCAATCGCTGTCAGATGAAGGGCTTGCTTGCCATTTAAAGGGATTTAAGTGCCCTTTCTCTGCTGAAGGCGGGTGGACCATTCAGAAAAGGCATGCTTGTGCTTGGCATGCCCCCTTGCAGATCGTAGCCAATGGCTGTCTCCCTGCTGATGTTCTGACGCCTTGCCCACAGTCTGGTGACGCAAACACTACAGAGCTTGCTGGGATGCATTCTCAGTGACTAGGAAGAGGTAGGGGCTCCTCTAACCTGAAACTGGAGGTTGCCGGGCTGTGGTTGGACAAACGTCTGCAATGTGATTCACAGTTAGAAAAATTATCTGTGGGTTCAGAAACCTCCGGTTACATATTTTGTGTGAATGCAGCCTGTGCCTTAATTCGAGCCTTCCCACAAACTGCAGTTAGTTTGGAGCCAACAAACCAGGGCTTGATGCTGATTTGCAAACCACAGTTTGGGTTACGCCTTTCTATCTGCATTCAGATGCTGCAGGAGGAACATAAGAAGCTGCTTTATACCATGTCAGAACATTGGTCCATCTAGTTCAGTAATGTCTACACTGACTAACAGTGGCTTCTCCAAGGTTTCAGGCAGGAGTCTTTGCCAGCCATAATTGGAGATGCCAGGGATTGGATCTGGTACCAATCATGCTCTACCACTGAGCTACAGCTCATTCCCAAAGGTGGCATTCATGAGTCTTCCATACAAACACTGACTAAAACCAGTGGTGGCTGCTGGTGTCTATCTTAAATTTCTTTTTTTAGATTGTGAGCCCTTTGGGGATAGGGAGCCACTTTATTTATATCTGTGTAAACCACTTTGAAGGCTTTGGTTGGAAGTATATAAATACTTGTTGTATTTATAACCAAGACTTGCTTGGCTTCAGCAAAGTGACTGTATCATGTGCCCTTAGACCATGCTCTGGGACCTTGGCCAGGGTCATTACCCTGCTGCACCCTCTTGAAATGGGAATGAACTTGGAAAGTTGAGTGCTGAGCAGATGGGCAACAAAAGCAGATAAGCAACTCTTAAGTTATGGTTTGTTGTATGTATAGAACCTAAAATTGTGGTGTAGCAATAGCAATAGCACTTACATTTATATACCGCTTTATAGCCTAAGCTCTCTAAGCGGTTTACAATGATTTAGCATATTGCCCCCAACATTCTGGGTACTCATTTTACCGACCTCAGAAGGATGGAAGGCTGAGTCAACCTTGAGCCTTTGTAGGATCATAATTTGTAGGATCACCTTTGTAGGATCATAATTACGGTTTTGCATGACACTTGCTGGGTTCAAACATATCTTGGGAGTGATTAGGTTTTATTTATTGTATTTATAATCCATCTTTTAATGTAAATGTCTCCAAGGTGATTTTGTCCAGTTCTTTTATAATCTAGCAAGCTGGCAATAGTCACTTCCCAGGGTCTGGAAGAAGTGCAAAGCTGGTTTTAATGTAGCTATGATGACACTGGTTTTGTGTTCAAAATGGGGGGGGGGGATCACACTTCCTTGTTTTAAAATTGAGTAACTAACCATTGTATTCACTCCAGTTTCCTAAGGGGTACAAAATGCCACCTATCAAATATGTTTAGGCTTTTGAAGGTTTATTATAATATTTAATTGGATTTTAACTTAATTGAAACTGGTCATTGCTGCAAGGTTATTAAAATTTGAAAAGGGCAAGCAGGGCCCCTAAAGCATCTCTAAAACTGAACAAGGGAAACAAGTTTCTAATTTTGTCTTAATTAAATGAAGGAAGCTCATTTAGACATAATCTGACTTCCTCTCATAAATTACAGCAAGCATTTTTAAAAGTTCTTAATTAGTTTTACTACTTTTCCTTCTGAACACTTGCGGTGATAAGCAAAATGGCATTTATTATCGGTTCCTTAATCTTTTTCCATGACCCACCCAGTATTCTGCTTCCAAGAGTTAAGAGTGCAGGGATTGGGGTTGGTTATTAGGTTCAGTCAGGTGGGAGAAACAAAACTGCTGTATGGTATCTACATCAGAGGAGTTCTTGTAGAGTCTGAGATTGCCACAGCTGCCCAGTTACTGTAGTTCATGGTCATTTAGGAACACTGCCAGATGTCTAGATTAACCCCGCAGCAATATACCAGAGTTCTCAGTCATGGTGGGGAGGAGTGTGAATAGCCTCTGTATGTTTCTTTAGTTAATTAGTCCTGGTATTAATACTGGGAACCCAGCCTTCTGCCCTGAGTGGGGAAGGGAGTTGGAGCAGCAGGAAGTGCTTAAATATACTTCCTGCTGCTCCAACTCCCCTTAGCCATTTTTTGAACAGGCAGAGGGCAGGAAGGTGAAAGGAAGACGAGGAGTGGGAGTGACTGCCTCCTGAACCACCAGATGGGGGAAAGGGTGGCTCTCTTTGTGCTCTAAGGGCTTACAGATTGAGAGTTCCAAATCATGTGGCAAGCCTTTGGAAAGGCACTGAGCTGCGAGGGTGGCTGCTTGCAAATTGTTTTCTCATTGTGTGATGCCTTTCTAGACCTTTGCAAAGATTCAGTGGGGGTGCTCTGATCTGGAATGCAGGGCCAAGGAGAAGAGACTGGTTGCTGGGTGCTGGCGGCTTCTTCTTGTTGCCCAATGCTCTTACTAGCCGTGAAAAGTGGCCAAGGTTACCAGACATCTTTCAAACATGGTTTAGCGGAGGATGGGCCTAATTGGCTTGATGCCCTATATTTTGTTTCTTGACCCTTTCTTTTTATTGTGGCTGTATGTGTTTGAAACTTAGTTTGTGGCAAGCAAGCCACTGAGAAATGGGTTTTTTTTTTGCATTGGAATGAATGAATGAATAAATAAATAAATAAATTCAATTACTGCATCCATTTCTTAAGTTACTTTTTAATAGACAGGCAAAATAGAAATATCAGACATTAAAATAGAAAGGATTCTGACTCTGTTTTCTAATCTGTTCAAATGTCCTTTAACCTTTCTCTGACTGCCAGAAGTCTTTTCTATCCTTTGATTGATACCTTCCTGTTTTTCATTGTTGATGCATCTTACAGGCATCAAAGGGTGTAAAACCTTTTCAGAAATGTTTCTATTGCTTAGGAATCTGGATATATTTCTTACTTAGCTATTTGTGTGCTTGTTTAGATTTCTGAGCTTTGGCTCCATTTCCTTCCAGTTCGCAGTTGTGGGATTGTCTCAAGCTGCCCTTTTCCCATTTAATTTTAGTAACTTTGTAATTTTAAAAAAATAAATAAAAATAAAGTGCAGCTATGTAACACTTAGATTTTATCAAGTTTTCCCATCAGATGTGTTTTACAGTGTCACTTGTGAGGAAATATTACGCCAATTGGTTCAGGCAATGAACAAAACATGGCATGTGTGCAAATTGGCCATTTCTTAGCCTACAACATTGGCTCCATTGTTCATAACAGAGCCCAGGGAAATACCTCAGGAACTAGCCCACACATATTTAGTCTTCCTTGATTCAGAGATTGGCTTCTATTACTTTCCTTGAAATGAGAGGCACTTTTCCTTATACATCACTTTGTTGCTCCTTAAGATAGAGGCGCTCTGCAGTACCCTAGATAGTGATAATTAATGTTTTATCACTTGAGACAGTCCTCACTAGCACTCTTGTCACACTTCATTTTGTATGACCTTTATACCACACTAAGTTCGCACACATTTTTCTCTTGTACATATACACGTCTTCCTCTCAGAATTGGCTACACTTATTTTTATCCTTAATTAATGTTGAATTTGTGCAACTACAAATTACTACACCCCACTTGCCAAATCATATCAAAGGGTTTAGCAAAGGTATTTAAAATTGATTCATTATTTTTTGTGGATGTGGCCTTTGTGGGTGACTTTAGAAAGAAGTTTCACCACATACTTCAGTAAAATATTGCCCATTTGTTCAAAGAAGAAACTTACTTGTGCCCTGAGGAAGGGCATTCCTGCTCAAAGTGCACTGCAGTTGGTTGCCTTTTTAAATAACCATTCAGTCATTTGTTACATACTGTTTGGATAACTGAGAGTCACTTTTCATTACTCAGCTTCCTAGACCTGTGAGTGGCTTCACAAAATTAGCTGAAAGTCAGTAAGAAGTCTGGCAGTGGGAACCGGAGGTATCCGTGGTGTGCAGGCTCCCGGTGGGTATATTATCTGAAGCTGCTGACATGCCTCGTTATCAGTTTCTGCCCACGATTCTACCAACTTTGTCAAGCCAACTTCAAACCCTGGTGAAAGAAGTTGGTAGAATCTTGGGGAAATTGGGGTGAGAACCAGACTTGGGCAGCTTCAGACAACACATTGCACAAGAGTGCGCCACTGCAGCTGCCTCCAGTCCCCTCTCCTGGACTTCTTAACAACTTTCAGCTGATTGTGTGAAGCTACCCTCTGTATTTTCACCAGTATAAAAGCAATTCGCTGACAACTAAAATCAAAACTCATTTCCAGCCTGCTAACAAGTAGCCAGCAGTCTTTTGGCTTCCAAAATCTATTTCACAGAGTGGGGAAATGGCTTTTGCATATCCAGATATTTCAGATTTAAACAGGTTTTACAGTGTTCACTCTGTTTCCTTATATAAACCCATTAAACATTCCTTACATAGAAATGTGTACCCTATAAGTGTTGAATGAGATCTGTACCAATGTGAATTTTTAATTTGCTAACTGAAACTTGCTGCAAAACTAACCATTTTCACAACTAAGGTGTGAGACCTTAGTTGTACTCTTGACATATATCAATGCAGAGTTCTATGTAGTAGGCCTTGCCCTTGAATTAAAGGAACACTTGTGGAATTAGCCAAAGATAAGTTTGAGGTGGAATATAAGTCTTGTGAGCAGTGTTCTCTCTAATCTTTTTCATCTGTGTGTGGAATGAATTTTGTTCTGGGCAGCAATATCAAGGCAGTGTGTGCACACATGCATTCAGAACGGGGACTTCCTGATTCAACCTGAGCGGGATCGAAAATTAACTCAGTGGACATCAAAAAAACATGTGAGCACGCACACATGTGCATGCCTTAGAGGGAATGCTGCTTGTGAGGTGACAGTCTTCACAGAAAAGATCACCAATGCAGAATTGTCTGTCTAGACCTTTTCTATCTGACTGCATTTGGTCATGGGAGCTTTATTATCCCATTACAATCTTAAGCCACCTAATGGCACAGCGGGAAATGACTTGTCTAGCAAGCATGAGATTGCTGGTTCAAATCCCCGCTGGTATGTTTCCTAGACTATGGGAAACACCTATATTGGGCAGCAGCAATATAGAAAGATGCTGAAAGGCGTCATCTCATACTACTCAGAAGATGGCAATGGTAAACCCCTCCTGCATTCTACCAAAGAAAACCACATGGCTCTGTGGTCGCCAGGAGTCAACACCGACTCGATGGCACTCTTTACCTTTTACAATCTTGGCAGAAAAGTATCACATGCTCATTCTTTCCCTCCTGTTTGCACTGGGGTCGTCCCTACCTTTTATCAGAAATGGAAACAAGGAGGGCTTTAAACACACACACACACACACACACACACACACACACACACACACACACCAGCACCATTTTATTGTGGCTGCTTGTCTTGTTCAGGAATCATCTCTGTGTCTGAGGACACATCTGTCCGAGGTGTTTTGGTAGATCTGATGTCTCATTCAGAATCATTTCATCTCTGAGAGGTACTGTAGCAGATTAAAGCCTTTGTCTCAGAGCAAGCTCACGTCAGGGAAAGAAATGCTGAATCATCCCTGTTAAGCTGCCTGGCTAGGCTTTTCCTAAAACTATTCTATATTCTTGGTAGGTTTAAAATGCTACCGCCACCACCCCTTTTGTCTACTGAAACTCTCTGGGCTTGGAGTGGGATAATCCCAGAGAAAATTCTCTTAATGTTGCTCTTGGACAAGTACAAAAATCTTTCACATGCAAGCCTACATTTGGTGAGAAAACTGATAGCTGCTGAATGTGTGAGGATGTGTTTGCACCAGAGAAATCCCTCTTCGATCCCCCCTTCTTTTCTTAAGTTAAAAACCAACTTGGAGATTAGTAAAAACGAAAGAACAAAAACCCAGTTTTATTCAGTTACCACAGACTACTTCAGTCTGAGGTTTTCTCAGCTTTTAGATACAATTAAAAATACTTAGTAGGATTACAAAAATAGGTTGTCTTAATGCACACTTAAATGTTTATAGAGGCTTTTGCAATGTCCTAGGTGTGTTGAGCGTAGGCTAGTATTTCTTATTTCAATTACTTTGCAGGTAAACTATAATAGCACATGATCAGGAATATGCAAAAGCACACACATACAAAGAGATGTAAGTTCCTAACGCACAGTCTGACTAAATAAACTGTTCTCTATGCTGATTCCCTTTTCCTTGAACTCACCCAATTCCTGATGAGAACCAAGCTTCCTGCATTCCTTTCTTTTAAGGATCTACAGAGTTATTCCATGAGAGAAATCTCCATGCTGGCTTTAGCTATGAGGGAGCAAAACTCCATTGCCCCTCACTAAGTCAGTATGCCCTTCTCTCCAACAACTCTTCCCAGCAACTGCTCTCTAGGTCCCACCCACCTGGTGTACTGATTGGCTGCCCTGGAGTTCACCAGTGTGTCAGTCAAGACAAGGGTTCACTCTCTGTTAACTCTTTAGGGGGAGGGGAGGCTGATCACTACAGGCACATACCATCCATGGCAGTTCTCCATGTGCAAACACGGGGTGAATCTGGATAGTGAGCAGTTCATGCAGGCTTTCCCACCCAATATGAAATATCAGAAAGGTTCTATGCCACACTGCACCTTTTGAAGGAGCCCTTCTAACTGTATTTCCATTTTATTGTGCTAAAATGAGAAATGAGACATTTCTGCTTGTGCTCTCCTGTATCAACCCACAATAATTGGCTTTGAAAGCATTGAGCCAATCTGCTCTTGTGAGGATCCTTAGAAACAAGCATTTCTCTTTTTGTGTTCTGAACCTTCTTCTGCCTGTGCAGAGAGACCAAAATAGTATATGAGAATAGGAGGAAGACCCTCAAGACTATGCTGTGAAATGAATGAGGCAAATATTTTTCAGATCAAAACTCGTGATTGTGTAGTTTTTCTTTCTTTCATTTCTTTCCTGATTTAGGTTTTCTGGATTAGGCCTCTTATTCAAGGGAGGAGTAGGAATTTTAGCTTAGAGTTTCTTAATATCTAATTCAGTTTCTTAACTATCAGAAGCTCCTTCATGTCTGTGAATTACATAGGAAGCTGCCGTATGCTGAGTCAGACCATTGGTCCATCTAGCTCAGTATTGTCTACACAGACTGGCAGCGGCTTCTCCAAGGTTGCAGGCAGGAATCTCAGCCCTGCATTGGAGATGCCAAGGATGGATCTTGGAACCTAGATGTTCTTCACAGAGTAGCTCCATCGCCTAAGGGGAATATCTGACAGCGCTCACATGTAGTCTCCCATTCATATGTAACCAGGGCAGACCCTGCTTAACTAAGGGGACAAGTTATGCTTGCTGCCACAAGACCAGCTTTCCTCCCTTGAAACTTGCTGAAATTAAATTTCAGCAAGTATCTGTTCAGATCTTATGTTCTTATTAAGCAGGGCTCTTAGACAAATTATTGGAGGACAAGTTTATCAGTGGCAAATAGTCTTGATGGCGAAAGGCTACCTCCAGGTTCAATGACAGGATGCCTCCCAATACCAATTGTGGGGGGTGGGGAAGCAGTGGTAGGATCGGGGGCATGTCTTCATCTCCTAGTTGTGGGCTTCCCATGTGGGAGACGGATAGACTTTTGACCTGTTCCAGCAAGACTCTATTTTCTTATGTTCAGATTTGTCTTTCCCAAAAAGAGAGTGTATAGTTTAAGTGCTATTTTTAAAGAACGTAATAAGCTTTATCGCTCTGAGTAGAAGTAGGGTGCCCTCACTATCTTAGAGGTTTGCCTGTCTCTGCATCCATTCACATGGTAAATCACAATGGCCTGAAATGTATTAGCTCTATAATTGATTGTGCTTGCTCTAAGCAATTATAGGCATTTCCTGGGCATGGGATACTTTGAAGGCCACTGGAAGAACCTTGTGAGTCTGTGGGGGATATTTCTTCTTCATTTCCTTAGCAGCCACAATGGAAAGGTTAACTTGCCTTAGGTTAGAACTCTGCTGCATTATTTAAGAGTTCATCTAGTCAGGAAATTGTGGCAGGCCCTGTCACTTATCATTAGACAGCTCATTAAATCCCAGCTAATTGCATCTTTGTTGCAGTATGGTCATAATGTCTCAACCTTTAATTACCCCACTTGCAATCTTAATGTTTGCACCAATGTAGTTAACTTCATTAGCAGTACAAGTAAAACTATAGTTTTAATAAGTTTTGTTTTCATTAAAGACAAACTTCACTGAATCTGTTAACAGCTAGCCTGGGAACTATGACTGAAGATACAAATACATAGAATCACAGAATTTTAGAGTTAAAGGAGACCTTGGATATCTTCTAGTCCTCCAGTGCAGGAAACTGTTAAAGTGAGCTTCCAATATGATTATATTACACATGATAACTTGATTTCATGAGCACATCTTGTTCACCTGTGATTTGTAAAGTGTGTTAGTTCTTTGATATGTCAGGGTTCCTATACACCTTTCTTTTCTCATGGTTTGGAATGGATACCTGTATGGTGAAATCTGACATGAAATAATATAATGGACTTCTCGGAGAGCTGGAAAAGTCTTGAGGAACAAGGGTTCTTCTAGTCAGCCTCCCCATCCTAAACATAATATATTTAATGTAGGCTGGTCAGAGACTGTAATAAAGGATCGATCGATTGATATATTTAATGCCTGTGCTTTGCTTTGCTGGATGAAGCTCATCCTTCACATAACCAAGCTGCCAAATAATTTTGCCATATCCAGGGACCTCAATGCAAATGTGGCATTCTTAGTTTAATGGTAAATTAACTCATACCAGGGTGAACATGATTTTGCCACGTTTCTCGCCGTCCCTATCCTTATTTTCAGTCCAAAGCCTTAGGGGAGCCCTCACACTGCCAAGCCAATAGTTACTGTGTGGGGAATGGCAGAGAGATGCATCCCTCTTCCTTATCTCTTGGTTACAGTGAGCTTCTAGTGTGTAACAGACAGCACTGATGTTGCCTTCGCTTATTTGATAATGTTGCTGTTAAAAATAAAATGTATTAAATTATTTATTAAAGAAATAACTTTTTCCCAGTTATCAGTTAGATACCCCTGCTAATTTGGCAAAGAGGCACCTTTTAATGTAATGATTCTCTTGATTTAGCAGGGGGAGAGTAACTGGCCCTATCCACCCCCAGCACAGTACCTCCAGTGACTGTTGCTGGTGTCTATCTTATGTTTCTTTTAGATTGTGAGCCCTTTGGGGACAGGGATCCATCTTATTGATTTATTTCTCTGTGTAAACCTTTTTTGGAAGGGTGGTATAGAAATCGAATTAATAATAATAATAATAATAATAATAATAAGAAGAAGAAGAAGAAGAAGAAATAGAAAAAAAGAACAAAATACAAAGATCTACAAATTGAAATTGAAAGGCTGTGGCAGAAAAAGACCAAAGTAATCCCAGTGGTCACTGGCGCCCTGGGTGCAGTTCCAAAAGACCTTGAAGAGCACCTCCACACCATAGGGGCCACAGAAATCACCATCAGCCAGTTACAAAAAGCAGCTTTACTGGGAACAGCCTATATTCTGCGACGATATCTATAACAGCAACAACATTGACAATAAAATTCAGCCATCCCAGGTCCTTGGAAAGGACTCGATGTCTGGATAAAACAAACTAGTCAATAACACCTGTCTGACTGTGTAAATATATAATAATATAATAATAATATAAAATATATGATTTCCAAAACCTCATAGCAATGTTTATAACTCTGATGTCTTGACTTATGTTCCAGCATTGGATCTGATGCATAGACATCCTTGCTGCAGGGCAGGAACTCTGTATTGGTTATGCAGCAATTACTGCCATTGTTTGGTAGTACTTGGTTAAAGTCCCAGCATGCTGTCGCTATACTTATGCTGCAGCTAAAAGAACAGTTTAGGATTTCCAGGAGGAAAATGCCTCAAGGTAGTTTCAAAGTATGGGTAGTATCTGCACCCTATGAAGAAAAGCCTTTAGTGCTATTGATGCAACATTTCCCCTGGTTTTATGTAAAACGGTCTCATTCCCTCAAAGGCTGCTGTTCCCGCAGGTTTCTTTGTTATTCTTGCTGGCACAGAATGCAAAATGGACTTAGAATATTTCTGGGTTCCCCCGCACAACTCTAGCAGGTGTATATGAATTGCTGATTATCTCCAATTGGGAATTGACAGAGGGAGTGTGACTTGTTGGTCCTTTTGGATCTCTCGGCAGCTTTCGATACTATTGACCATAATATCCTTCTGGAATGTCTGAGGGGATTGGGGGTGGGAGGCACTGATTTGCAGTGGTTCTGCTCCTACCTCACGGGCAGATTCCAGATGGTGTCTCTTGGAGACTGTTGTTCTTCAAAATCTGGATTTTGGTATGGTGTCCCTCAGGGCTCCATATTGTCTCCGATGTTGTTTAACATCTATGTGAAACCGCTGGGAGAGATCTTCAGGAGATTTGGTGCAGGGTGTTATCAATATGCTGATGATGCCCAAATCTATTTCTCAGTGTCAACATCACAAGGAGAAGGCATAACCTCCCTAAATGCCTGCCTGGAGGCAGTAATGGGCTGGATGAGGGATAACAAATTGAGGCTGAATCCAGATAAGATGGAGGTACTTATTGTGCGGGGTTAGAACTCGAGAGACACTTTTGGTCTGCCTGTTCTGGATGGTCACGCTCTTCTGGAAGAAACAAGTATGCAGTCTGAGGGTACTTCTGGATCTGAACCTCTCCCTGGTCTCCCAGGTTGAGGCGGTGGCCAGAGGTGTTTTTATCAGCTTTGGCTGATACGCCGGCTGTGTCCATTTCTTGAGATGAATGATCTCAAAACGGTGGTAATATGCTGGTGACCTCTAGGCTGGATTACTGCAATGTGCTCTATGTGGGGCTGCCTTTGTACATAGTCCAGAAACTACAGTTGGTCCAGAATGCGGCAGCAAGGTTGGTTTCTGGGTCATCTAGGAGAGACCATATTACTCCTGTGTTGAAAGAACTACATTGGCTGCCGATACGTTTCCAGGCAAAATACAAGGTGCTGGTTATTACCTATAAAGCCCTAAACAGCTTAGGCCCTGGGTATTTAAGAGAACATCTTCTTCGCCATGAGCCTCTCCGCCTGTTAAGATCATCTGGAGAGGTCCATCTGCGGGTGCCGCCAACTTGTTTGGCAGCTACTCAGGAATGGGCCTTCTCTGTTGCTGCCCCTGGACTTTGGAATGCACTCCCAGTTGAAATAAGAGCCTCCCCATCTCTGGCAACTTTTAAAAAGGAACTGAAGATGCATTTATTCACCCAGGTTTTTAATTAGATTTATGGTTTTAACATTTTAATATTGTTTTATAATGATTTTAATGTTCATGATTTTAATGTTTAAATTATTTTAATTGTTTGATTTAGTTTTGATTTTAATTGTTTTGTTTTTATTTTGATGTAAACCGTCCGGAGCCATTTTTGGAAGGGTGGTATATAAATCAAATAAATAATAAAAATAAAATAAATCGTTAAATGAGTATTTGTTTTGTTATCTAAATGTTCATTAACTTACATTTGTGTCATTTTACTTGCAGTAAACTGCTTTGACAGAAAAAATAGTATACAAGTAAAATAAACTTGACTTGTTATTTGAATATTTATTTGTTATTTATTTGAAATATGCCATGTCATTTTTTAGCTATCATAAAAGAAAAGGTGTGTGTGTGACAGAGAGACTCTTCTTTCTTCTGGAATATCTACAATCCTAGGGGTAAAGGGGCCTTCATTTGGCTGTTTAATGTAGCTCTGTTGGAGTCCTTTTCACTTCCTCTGTGGATTGACAGGGACTAACTAGATAACTGTTAGCACCAAACATTCTGTTCTTTGTGTACATTACAATTCCATGTAATGTGTGTAATTTTCAGAACCTGGACAGTAAAATGTGATGTACCTATTTAAGCTAATAATTTGCTATAAACAGCAAAAAAAGAAAACTATGTTCAGATTATCGTACTGCGGAGGAGGGGCATATTTCTCTGTGTGTGTGTGTGTGTGCGTGTGTGTGTGTGTTTAAATAAATGAATAGCAAAAATGATTCACACCATTCAGTAATGCTGGAACTAGTGGCATGTTCCCTTTCTAAAAATTAAAACACTAAATTGCAATCAGCTTTGCTAAATTTAGCTTTGTTAAATCCAAATGGATTTGGGCTGTGAAGGAAAATCCTTCACCAGCTCTTTTATGCACTTCCATCGTTGGTGGTACATTTATTATTATTATTATTATTATTATTATTATTATTATTATTATTATTATTAATTTGATTTCTATACTGCCCTTCCAAAAATGGCTCAGGGCGGTTTACACAAAGAAATAATAAATAAGCAGTGGCAGTATTGTCACAGCCAGTTGTAGGGAATAGTCTGCAAAATATTCCCTGAAGATGTTCAAGGGGCATAGTAGCATTTGTTCAAAGCCTTTTGCTAGATTTTTTGGAGTGATCAAAATGGAGATGGCAACTAACTGGTTTCAATGAATGGCTTTTCATTCACCATTTTTCCTTACAGTAAACCACAAGTACTATAGATTAAAGTCACTGGGGAAAATCAAAATCAAAGTTTGTTTCAATAACATTAGGACATATTTTATACGGGCCATACTGTAAAAATGGAAATTGCTTTAAAAATGAGACAGATTGTCTGATGAATATATGGACTCCGCTCTTTGGAAAACAGCTGTTGAGGGGGAAAGCCCATCCCCCTGTGGGTGAACCCTTGGCTGAATATACAAGGGATAAATTTTGCCTTCTAGAAGCTGTTTTCGGAGCATGATTTTAAAAATACCCCCCTCCCAGCCCAAATTCCAAGAAAAAGTGTTATACCCAGCTCTGTTTTTGTCACCACTAATTTGCATTGCAACAATTATCAGACTATTTGCTGGGTTACTAAAGAGCTAGTGTGTGTTTACAGATATGTATATAATATTAGAGGCACTTTCTCCAGTCTTCATGAAAACTGTTTTAATACACATCAGAAAAATATAATTTTAATAAAAAGTGCCAATTTATGATACTTTAGTTTTGTAAGGTAAAGATATTTAGCCTACCCAAATAGTTCTGCACTGTTGTTACTACACTGTGTCTATCCTTATGATGGTAATTGTAATTATTCCCATACTGTAGAGTGTAACAGCTGCAGAAGATTTTGCAGAGACCATGGAGAATCAAGGTCTTTGAGGCATAGCTCCTTCATATAAACAGTGCAATTATTTTATTTGAGCTAGTTTGGGCGAGTCTTACAGAAAAGGCTTTTAACCCCACCAGGATTTTTTAGTAACAAAGAATTAATAGTTCATAGGAAACATGTGTGCATTGTAGCCATACAAAGGGGTTCTATCTTGGCTTGAGCCCTAACAGTCTGCTGTTAGATCCTGATTGATACAAAACATATATGCTGTTTGGGTATGGGATTTAAAGAGAAACTTAAACCAGGTTTGTGGGATGAGGGATGTTTTTGCACTGATAATACATTCCCCTTGTTCTTTGGTTTAGTGATGTGCTCACTAATAGAATCTTTATTCTAAATCTCCTTCTCCATTCATTGAGCCACAGTACAAAGCCTAAACCTCTTCCTGAATTAAGATTCATGATAGAATCTACCAGTATAGCCTGCTGGGCATTTTGGAGGTATTCCTCCCTCCCATACAAAACCCCATTAAATGAATGGATAAATGCTGCTTCCTAGCAGCAATTCCTACTGAACTGCACTGATAACTGGTATTTTTATGCTGATAGGTATTCTTAAGTGTTTTGTTTTTTGCTTCTGCTGCTATAATCAATCCTGTTTTTATTATCATCATTACTTCATTTTAGCTTTTTGTTATAAGTCACCTTGAGCACATTGAAAGGCAGGGTATAAATGGTTTTAAATAAATGCCATAATAGTGGTAACTATCGCCCTATTCAGACATTACATCATATGTGCATTTAGGAGTCTGTATACATGTAAACATATGTGTTTGTGTGAATGACTGTACCTGCATTCATTTTAAAATGAACCAGGTCCCTCAAGTGCATGGCAGGAAGAGTACTGCTGTATATGCATTCAACACAATGTATGGAACGGTTGCTTGATTCTGTGGGTGCATCGGATTTAAAACTTCTCAGAGTTGTGTCATGTGATGCATTTTATTCACCCGAAGTTTTACGGTTCTCTTACAAGTTGTTGATTTGTGCCTATTTTCCAGGTTCTCTTGTATAACGGACAACTTGATATCATTGTCGCTGCTGCACTGACCGAACGATTTCTGCCCACTGTGCAGTGGACCAGAGCAACAGAGTACAAGAATGCTGACAGAGTTGTATGGAAAATAAATCCTAAAGATCAAGAAGTAGCTGGCTTTGTACGCCAGGCAGGTGAATTCTATCAGGTAAAGGAAAAATTTCCCTAAGATAACAGAAGTGTGACACATGATAAGCTCCATTGAACTCAATGGCACTACTGCCTGAACTAAATGTCTCATAGTCCTAGTTACGTTCTACAGAACATGGTTGGAAATGTGGGAACTTGATCTTCATCTGCATCTTCACTCATGATTCTGTTCACATGGTCAAATGCCACAGAGCCATTAGTAGGAACATACTCCTACTACCTGACTGGTACAAATCTTGATGTGTCAAATCTGATTTCCAAATGTTTCCAGGTTAACTTTCAGTATGGATTCCAGTTGGCAAGAATGAATGAGAGAAACATCTGCACTCCTTAACATTAATTAATTTCACATAACACAATGAACAGCTGATCAGATCTGCTATCCTTGGTCACTGTTGACAAAGATGGCATTCATGCTTGATGCCCGACAACAACAAAAACCTTGGGCTTTTTTCCAGCAAAACAGCTGCTAATAGTTAACTGAGTATTTGTATTGCGCTGTACTGGCTCATCACAAATGATTCAGTGTGTTCATATGCACCATAATGAAGTTCATTGTAGTCTCTTGCAACATGCTCTGCTGTTCAGAGATCTACTCCAACAATTCCTGTTAACAACTTCTGGAACTCAGACTGCTATTTTAAACTAATAGCACGTACACAGTAAAGCAATGCAGAATTTGGAGCAAACATTAAGAGCCAATCTTATACATTTTGTGCCAAATTTGAAGAGGTCTATTGAATTAAAAAACACAAACCCTAAGATACAGAGATTCAGTATACAGTATCCCCAAAATATATTGAGGCTGTTCTGATGATCAGCCAAAACTGGGCTAAGAAGCCAAGCCTGGTCTCAGCTGATTGTCAGAACTGCTGGAAGCCCCAAAGATCCGAGTGCCAAACCTGCCTCCAGATCCTGCCTTTAAAATGAGGTTACGGGAGCAAGCGCTCCCTTAGCCCTATTTCTTTGAATGTCTGCCAGCCCCTTTTACAAAAGATTTTTTTTAAAATATATTTTTTTAAAAAAATTGTTCAGCCCCAAAGATCCGAGTGCCAAACCTGCCTCCAGATCCTGCCTTTAAAATGAGGTTACGGGAGCAAGCGCTCCCTTAGCCCTATTTCTTTGATTGTCTGCCAGCCCCTTTTACAAAAGATTTTTTTAAAAAAATGGCTGCCGTGCATGTGCAAGTGGCCTCTGTGAGGCATTTACACATGCGTGGCAGCAGGCAAAATGGCCACCGTGCAGGTATACAAATGGCCGCTGCGCATGGCCACAAAGTGCTGCCGGACGGGCCGTGGTGGTGATTACCGAAGCTGGTGGGAGGGGAAACCTTCACAGACCCTCCTCCGGGGCCTTTAAGAAGCCCCCCAAATGAGCTAGAGGTTCAGATTTATTTTTTTTGGAAATTGGAAAAAACATTTGTGAACTCCCCCCAAACCAAACCGGAGGGGGGGTGGGTGTTCGAAGGGGGCCGGACCTAACTTGTCCAGTCAGGTTCGAGTGCAGTTTGCACTCAGACCAAACCAAACCAGCCAGTTCTGTGCACACCCCTAGTAGCAAACTAGTTTATACTAAAAACCTCGGGCTGTGGAAGACATCTCTTTGTTCTGCCGAATAAACATCCAGGAGTTCATAATGTATAGCTGATTTGTTGGGAAATAATTCAGAAATTCTTAATTTCAAATTTAGTGCAATTAAATAGGTTTGACATTCTATTTGGTGGCAGGGTCTGATATCACAGAGGAGCTGCTAATGACCTGGGGCCCTCTGAAGTACCCATTGCTGATCCCTGAGTGCCTTCATAGCTTTTGTGTGATACTGGAGTGACTCTCTCTGGGCCCACCCAAATAGTAGAGGCCTCATGGAAAGCAATTTTTGCTAAGAGCCCTCTGAAATCTGGAGTCAGCCCTGGGTTGAAATTAAACAATTACAACCTTTCATAAGCTTTATTTGCTTGTGCAGCAACTCATAGGGAATGAAGTCTGCAAGTTGAGGCATGCCCTCAACTCCTGCCTGTAGGCTTCCAGCAGCATCTGGTGGGCCACTGTGTGAAACAGGATGCTGGACTAGATGGGTCTTGGGCCTGATCCAGCAGGGCTGTTCTTATGTTCAAGTCATAAGATGGTTCTTTTTAAATTTATTTATTTATTTATCACATTTTTATACTGCCCAAAACGCAAACTGAAATTAAAAACATGCTAAGGCGATAACAGGTTAATGCATGAAAAGTAGATAAATGCCCATTTGTCTGATTTATAACCCAGAATTCTTGTCCTTTAAAGAAAATATAGGATTAATTCCACTAAAAAATAAAACCCTGAAGTTCTATCTGAAGAACACCTTCCTTAAGAGGCAAGGCTACAACATTCGGGGCTTTTAGGACCATCAAAAGGAAGTACTTTCTAACACAGCTCAGAAATTAATTTATGGAATTCTCTGCAATGGGATGTGGCGATGGCCACTAGCTTGGATGGCTTTAAAATGGGCTTTGACAAATTCATGGAGGACAGGTCTATCCTCCATGAATTTGTCAAATTCACCAGCTTCTAGTCCGGTGGCTCTAGGGCACCTCTAGCCTCAGAAGCAAGGTGCCTCTAAATACCAGCTGCAAGGGAGCAAACCCAAGAGAGAGGGCATGCCCTCACCTCTTGCCTGTGGGCCTCTCAGAGGCATCTGGTGGTCCACTGTGTGAAACAGGATGCTGGACTGGATGGGCTTGGGCAGCAGGGCTGTTCTTATGTTAAGTGACTTACTGACATTAAGTTAAGTGGCTTACTCACTTACGTTAAGTGACTTTAAGTGACTTACGTTAAGTTACTTACTGACATTAATCAACATGTCATTCTGGCTTAACTGAAAAGCACCATCTGAAGTTTTCTTTAGGGATGTGCATGAATCGATTTTTTCAGTTCAAATTGTACATGAATTGAAACACCCCCAATTTGTTTTGGATCCGAATCTGACACCCCCAAATCACCCTAGATTCGATTTGTATGCACATTTTCCAAATCCGAATAGATTTGGATCAAAAAAATGGCTCCTGGGGCCAAAAGAGTGGAGGGTGGTGGTGGTAGTGCCAAATGGATGGAAGCTACCACCCTTATTTCAAAGCAATTGGGCAAAAGGGTGGTTTTTAAATAATTTTTGAAGTGTACGTGTCTTTAATATTTTCCCCAGAGGGAATAATGGGGATTCCCGCAGCCTTAGTTATAACTCGCGGGGTGGGGGGAGTGGCACCAGGGTGGGTTGTGGTGGGTGGAAGTGCCCAATGGGTGCATGGAAGCTACCACCCAGATTTCAAAGAAATTGGGCAAAGGGCTGATTTTTAAAGAATGTTTGAATGTTTGGAAAAAAGTTTTTTGAAGATTCTTTGGTAGCAATCCACTCTTATTTGATACCAGAGAATCTACACTCAGAACACCTCAGAAACAACAATACCCAGTACCCCATGGTCTTGTGGGTATGGGGGTGGTTGGCACCCTATGTGCACTACAGCACCACTTGCTCTGGGCCACCATGGTGCCCTCCAAGTGCAGTTATGGGGCTGCTGAAGCCCCCATTATTCCCTATGGGGGAAAAGCTTAAAGATGCACAAACTTCAGAAATTCTTTAAAAATCACCCTTTTGCCCAATTCCTTTGGAATCTGGGTGGTATCATGAACCCATTGGGGCACTACTACCTGACCCACTCTTCTGCCCTCTAAGCCCCCTTTTTTACCCCAAATCTGCCCCAAAGATGTGCAAGCTTCAGAAATTCTTTAAAAATCAACCCTTTGCCCAATTCCTTTCAAGTCTGGGTGGCAGCAGGCACCCATTGTGGCACTACCACCTGACCCACTGTGGCACTCCTAGGAGGCACCAACAGGCAGAAATGGGCACTGTCTGTGTCCATTGTCCCATAGGGTGTATGCAATGCACATCAACAACAACAGCAGAGCTTTGCAAAGAATAAGGTTTCCAAAGGTCACACAAATCCACTGTGTCACTCACCACATCCACTGTGTCCCACCATCCCTCCCAACAGAAATGCAATTGATCTACACACAACAGTGTGAAACAACATCAATGAAATGCACTGCCCTACGCGGCCCCTCTCAATGCAGGGTAACAGCAGCAGCCAGCAACAAGCAAGCAAGTGTTGTATCACAGATGCCGCAGACTAGGGCAGCAGACAAGGCCAACAACAGCATCAAGTGTGTCCTGCCCTCCCTCCTCCAAGCATTTTTCATCCACAAGCAACAGACACAGCTACATCTGTGGCACCCGGCCATAAAAGCAGGTTAAGTAAGGAAGGGTGCAAAACAACATTCTGCCAGTGGAACAGTGAGGTTTGGCCCCCCCTCCCACCTACACAAGTAGAAGAGTGATGATGACAACAATGGCACACAATTTTTTGGCACATTTTTTGACATTTCTGCAACAGATGCCTGTGGCACAAGCACAACCTATTGTAGATGCAAGCAATCTAGTTTGAGACTACTCTTTCTTCAGTCTTCTTCTTGACTTCTTCTCCTTCTTGTCTTCACATTTGGGGGGGTGGCTGGGACAAAAGCCTGGAAAATCTGGTGGGAAAGGGGGTGGTTGGCCAGTGGCCACAGGGGCTGAAGCTGGTGGCTGGCACAGAGCAGGCACAGGCAGGCAGTGATTCTCTCAAGGGGGTGAAAAAAGAATTCTTCTCAGGAACAAAAAAGCAATGCAGGAGATAATCCATGCCCAGGCTAGCACGCAGTAGCCATCAGGGGCAGGCAGGCTGGGTGGCAAGGCAGGCTGGCAAGGCAGAAGGCAATAGGCATGGGCATGGCATGGCATGGATGGCAAGGCAAAGCAAAGCTTGCTCGCTCTTTTCTCCCAGGAGGCAGAAAGGCAGAATGGTGGCTGCTGCCTCTTTAAATCTGATTGAAAATCTCTCCTTGAACTCTCTGCTCCCCACACCCTTTTTCAACCCTTCTCCTGGCCAATGTGGGGTCAGTCAGGAGTGGCAAGAGCCAAAAGAGCTAATTGGGAACAAGGAGACAATTGTCAGCAGATCAGCCCATTCTTTCATTCACTGATCTGAAGGTGGGAAATTCAAATAGACATCAAACACAAAATGGAGACTACATGGAGATCACCAGAAAATGGAGGTTCGAAACAACAAAACTTTTGGAACCGAAATTTGGGCAATTTGTTTTGTGCACAAATCTTTCAGGACTTGCAATTGGGGAATTTGTTTTGTGCACAAATCACCCAAAACAGCCTGATTTGAGTACAGATCGTTCTGTACCCGAAACGTTTTGCACATCCCTAGTTTTCTTTCAAAGAAGTTTAGCTAGCCTGTAACAATTGTTTTTCTTCAGATGGAAGAGAACAATTTAGAATATTTTCACAGTAAAAATTTAATGCAGTGTAAGTGTAAGCCAAGGTGTTTTATTTCACCGTTTCTAAATTGACAAATTTATAGACATTTCATTTTCCAGTAAGTGCTTATAATAAATGGCCTTGTATGTTCAATATTTGCCTTACTGTAATATTGATAGAAGGAAAAAATGTTCAGTCAGAATGCAGTTTAGTAACAAATAAGGTCTATTAGAGCACATCAATGATTTAAGAGCACAAATACTTGGCTTTATTACAGTAACAACGCGAGAGCTTGAGTTTCACTTACCTTAATGGGGAGTTAATATCCTGTGGCTAAGTGCTTTTGTCCTTGAGCTTTTAGCAAGAATACTGAATCTCAGTAAGTAAATATGAATAAATGTATTTCTAACTGAAGGAAGAAGGCTGCTAAATAGATTTGGGATAATTATTGCCAAGAGCAGCTAGTTCCCAAGAAGAAAAATCTTAGTTACACTGAAGCCTTTATCAGACATGAAATGTATTTGATTTATATAGTAGTTGCTTTGTACTTTGTAGATGAGCAGAGCCCCTAATGTCACAGAGGGAGTATTCTAGAACCTACTGCAGTTTGTGTCATTTGTTTTGGTATGTCACATCGACTTATGCATAGAAAATTGTCAATTGTACTGTGTCTTTAAACGGTTACTCAGCTATCAAAATGCCAATTCCTGAAGGGATGAGGGATCTGATGTCCAGTGGTAGAGGGTGAACCCTTTCTCAAGACTAGTGAGAAAGCGCTACCCTGTCGGCGAGGAGGAAGGCCAGAAAAGCTTACCGCCCCGCAGACGATCCTCCAGGCTTCCCTGGGGGTGGAGAGGGGATGCTCGCCCAGATGAGCACTGGCTTCTGGGGGTCAGGGTGCCAGGATACATTGCTCCCCCCCCGAAATACCATAATGAACTGTGTGAGTTCATGGAGCATTATGGGGATCCCCCTCCCCGGGGACTTTCCTCAGTCTGGCAGCCGCGGCTGCAAACAGCCGCAGCTGATAGACAATTTTAAAAAGGGGTTTAGGAGAGCACCCGTTCTCCTAACCTCATTTTAGAGGGAGGCTTCACAGGCAGGTTTGCCACTGGGGTGCTGGCCCAATCCAAAAAAATTGGATTAAAATTGGCCCAATCCAAGTGGTTCGCACGGACGTGAACCTCTTTTAGCCCAGTTTTGCATGCGTGTGTGAATAGCCTCTATGTGTTTGCATGACTGAGATCTAAGGTTGATCCCTGAGATCTTTGGTGTAGAAAGACCCTCATAGTGGATGCTGGGAAAGGGACTGGCTTTGCTGGACTAAGTTGACCAGTGGCCTGACCCAGTTTTATGAGAGCTCTTAATATAAGTTCCCTTTCTGTAGACTTCTATTGGTCATCCATTCTTTCCAGAGATTAAGTACCCATGAGTCCTTAGCCCTTGAACTTAGCCCTTGAATTGCAACTTCTTCTAATGTTGCACTCATTGCTTTTGACTATAGTCTTCCTGCAGCATTTCTGAAACCTGATCAATACTATTGAACAGTTTGGTTATGAAAAGTCTAGCTTCTTTTGTCTAAGCGAGCCAGCGTGGTGTAGTGGCTAGAGTGCTGGACTAGGACCGGGGAGACCCGAGTTCAAATCCCCATTCAGCCATGATACTAGCTGGGTGACTCTGGGCCTGTCACTTCTCTCTCAGCCTAGCCTACTTCACAGGGTTGTTGTGAAAGAGAAACTTAAGTATGTAGTACACCGCTCTGGGCCCCTTGGAGGAAGAGCGGGATATAAAATGTAGTAGTAGTAATAATAATAAGCATATTATTATTAATAATAAGTGTATTGTGTGGCAGACAAACATCTGCCACACAATACACCAGATAAAACTGTAGTCGAGAAGAAAGAAAAACAAGTCAAAATAATCAACCTAGCAATACCAGGGGATAGCAGAATAGAAGAAAAAGAAATAGAAAAAATCACAAAATACAAGTCCAGCAAAGCCACAATTTCAAAAGTCCACAAAAGTCCAGCAAAGCCACAATTTCAATTTGTAGATCTGTGGCAGAAGGCTGTGGCAGAAAAAGACCAAAATAATCCCTGTGGTAATTGGCACCCTAGGTGCAATTCCAAAACAACTTGAAGAGCACCTCAACACCATAGGGGCCACAGAAATCACCATCATCCAATTACAAAAAGCAACTTTACTGGGAACAGCCTATATTTTGCGACGATATCTATAATAACCAACAATATTGATGATAAAATGCAGCCATCCCAGGTCCTTGGGAAGGACTCGATGTCTGGATAAAACAAACCAGTCAATAACACCTGTCTGACTGTGTAAACAAGAAATAATAAGCAAACTTGTTCTTGGGTGTGTGACTGCCCTATGGCCTGCATACTGGTTTTGAAGACATTAACATACTCTTGAGCTATCAGGAGACAAAAGTCTTCTTCAGATATTCTTATGAAAACAGATTATAGGCAGCCTCGAATCTGATCGGCCAGCAGGTAGGCTATAAAGCATTTCTGGGTAGCTGGTCCAGCAAACTGATTATGTGGAAGTTGTCTAATTAAAGTGAAGTATATCTTGCTATTATTTCATGAATGCCTTACATTTTTCGTTCCTACCAATCTTGACTCTCTGCTTCCAAGTTGTTACCTGCCTCAGTGTCCTGTGTGCATTTCCCCCCTGCATTATTTGGATCTGGCCACCTTATACAATTTCTCTCTTGTGTGCACCAGTTTTTCTAAGAGTCCTGAGGTGCTTGCCCAGTTTGTTGTGAATATAGGCATGAATGAATATAGCAGTCAGTTTTGATTAATCTAATAAAACCTGTTGTAGTTAACTGTCAGCGGCAACTGTGAGAAGCATATAAGCACCTAAGGACAATGGCTGATAGTCTGTGCAATGTTAGAACAGCTCCAGCCAGGAGGCTGCCAAGCAAGGAAACACACATAGAGGAGGAAGGGGGCGATTTGTGCAGCCATCAAGGACATATTCCTGAAATCAAAAAGTTATTTGCAGGGAGAAGAGAGCAATGAAAATAGTTTCCCTTGTTTTCCACTGACGCAGCTCCCGTTTCACAGTTCTGACACTGCACAGAATGTCAGCCAGTGAATTGTGTGTCAATAGGTGATTTTGTGGTTTACTATACCCTCACTATATCCCACCTGGGAAATGGTATCCAGATGACAGTTCTGTATGGTACTGCAGAATATTCCCACAGAGCCACAGGACTACTTGTGAAACCAGTCATTGGCCAACTATATTGACTTTCCAGTGATCTTAAAAAGTAAAGTTTGGCTTTCTTTACGTGGTTCTTCAGGAAGCTTGCCTGTCCAAATACAACTATGGCTGTACACATCTGTTTTGCAGTATTCTGCTTGTTGATTTAATTGTATATAGCTGCACACTCATAGATATCCTATAGAAAACCAAAAGAACCACTTGTCTAAAGAGAATGGAATTAAATAGCTGATGCTCTAACAGCGGCGGGCTCACACGCAGTCTATACTTCCGCTTTTCTGGCCAACAACAGGGGAAGGGGTGGCAGGGAGGTACGCTGTTGCCCCATGGATTTTGGCCCGGAGTGCCGGCGGGGGAAAAGCGGCGGGAGGGGTAAGTGTACCATCCCCCGCCCTTAAAGAGCCACACACCCCAGCGTCAGACTGCAGCTCTGCGTTCCTGTACACCACTACCTGACGTAACAAACTCGCTCATTGGCCAAGGTATTCCTTTAGCACTGAATAAAAGGGAGACTTGCAGTCCAGAGGGGAGAGCAAGAGAAGAGCTGTGTGAGAGAGGAGTTCTGTTAGATGTTTTGCTGCTGAGTGTTGTGAGCCAGAAGGCTGGAATGTTAGCAATATAAGATTGAGCTGAAACTGCTAGGGAAGTTAGCAGTGAGGGAGCTGGACCTACTGAAGCCTGCTAGGCCTTGGGACAGAAGGCTAGCAAGTTTGCTTGGTTGTATTTTGTAGCTTTGTACTCTTGCCAACCTAATTGGGGGTGTGCAGGGTTGAGCCAGTTGGCCATCAAACCGATCCGGCTCAAGGGCTTTCCCTCGAGCCAGACAGGGCCCAGAGCCAGTACAGGGGTTCTAAAGTTTAAAATTTTTATATATATATATATATATATATATATATATATATATATATATATATATATATATATAAAAATAACACTCAGCTCTGGGTCTGGGGGTCTGGGGGTGGGTGCTGCTGCTGTAGCCATGGAGGGAGATCTTTGCCATTTTCCCTCCCCCTGCTCTTCCAAGGGCCGTTTCAGCCTATTTCGGGGGGCAATCTAGCCCTTTCTCTCGTGGCAGTAGCCATTTTGGAGGCCACTATGCCTGTGCCCTGGCTATTTGCATGTCCTGGCCATTTGGTGGCAGTGAATGGTTAGACTGAGGGCCAGCTGTGGCCAAGCCCTCACATAGCAATAGGGATGGAATAGAACCACAGCAATTTTTATATCAAAATGTCTCATTTCCACTGAAGTATAAAGAACTCCGAATTGATCATTTTTCATCCCCAGGAAATGAAACGTGCTGTAATTTATTTGTTTACAAGGACTAATACAAGGAAAATGACCCTACTTGATGCATACTGAGATTTCAGAAGTGTTTAGTCTTGTATACATATTGCCCTGTATTTCACATCAGAAAATCAAAATTGCCTTGTAACCTTACAACGAGCAATGGTTTGCTCTGAAATTTCAACTGGCCCAAGACTTGCAACCAAATATTTGACTGGTTGGCTGAAATGAAACTTCAGCATGTTATCCTTCTGGTTTTCTTCATTCTCTGGTCAACAGCCACCCGGCATTCCTACCTTTCCCCTCCCTTCTTCCAAATAGCTTTTCTGTCTCTCCTCGCAGAAACTGTTCTTCTAACCAAACAGACCTTCACTACCATGTGCTGCAGTGTTGGCCAGCATTCTGTTGCTGACACCTTAACCCTGAGCACAATGAATGTTCAGGAGGACTGTTCCACAGGATCAGCATTTCACCCAATGACTGGACTACAGCTTGTAGGCTAGTTTCAAGCCCACTGTATGTTTTTTAATATAAAGAATTATGATATGGCTCAAGAGTTAGGTCATCTCCTCCTACATATTCACTGGTGTACACAAGTCTTCACACTCTATTTAGTTCTACAGACATAGAAACAAAGCAGTTTTACATTCGGGGTTTTGTTTCCAGCAGACACATGTTTTTAACATTCTAGGACTTGGTTTCCTTTTTGTCTCTTGAAGATCCATGATCAGACAGCATAGTGATATCCTACAGCCGCTGCCCTTCTTTACTTTTAAACACCAGAGGTCAAAGAGGAAGTTTGGGTCACAGTAAATGTAAGCAGAAACCTTGCATTCTACTTTCTGCTTTTTATTTATGCACAGATCCCATTTGGAACGGAGCCCTGTGAACTCTGCTGGCTAATTCCCCCCCACCCCCCGCCCCAAATCCTGTGTGTTCCTTTTTGAAGCTGGGTGGAGAAGGAAGCAAAATACAGCTGTTTACCGCTGTGACTGAAAGAGTCCTTTTTGAGACTTCAGTTTTTGCAGTTAGGACTGTGGAGCATTCAGCAGTTTCTAGCCATGGCAGTGGTTGGATTAGGAAGAGGAGGTATGTCTGGAAGGATGTAAAGTATAGCCAGCACTTGCATTTCAAACTGATCCCAAAGCCAAAGTAAAATGAATCTGGTGGCTGTGGTTTTAAGCCAGTTAACATCGGCTTATGGTGTGCACCCCAAATAAATTACTATATCTGGTTCCTGCAAGGGGAAAGAGCAGCAGTGGATTGTGCATGAAACCTGAACTCTTTCTCACCCTGCCAAGGATGTGCTTTCCTCACTGAAGAGGAAGTATTCTACCTTTACCACACCCCTCTGCTCATGCTTCAGCATTTCTGTCCATAGTGTCTGCATCTGACACACACGTTAATCATGAAATGTTAACCAAAGAGAAGAAACACAACTGGGGGTGGGAAAAGGGATGCACTAAAATCACACAAGCCCCCTTTTTTTTGTTTCTAAAAATCTGTTCTGAAGGTGAGTAATTCTCTCGTGCATCCATTGGTGCAACTGCAGTCGAGTTATAGTTGTCTTGTCGCCCCCAGCCAGGATGTTTTATAGAGAGATTTCCATTTTTCAGATTATGTGCTACTTTTAAGCATGTTACCAGAAATCAGTGCATATTAGGAAAACTCACATGCCACAGTCACAAGCACGTGTTTAAAGGCCTGCTGTAATCTTACATATTTTATATTATGTGTGACTGTGTATGAGATTACTGTAATGTTTTATAAATGGAGTCAGAGAGCCACCTAATGGCTCAGTGGGGAAGCAACTTGCCTATGGAGCAAGAGGCTGTCAGTTTGAATCCCCACTGGTATGTTTCTCAGACTATAGGAATCACCTATATTGGGCAGCAGCAATATAGGAAGGTGTTGAAAGGCATCATCTCATACTGTGCGGGAGGAGGCAATGGTAAACCCCTCCTGTATTCTGCCATGAAAACCACATGGCTCTGTGGTCGCCAGGAGTCAACACCAGCTCGACAGCACAACCTTTCCTTTCTCTCCTTGAAGAATGTCTGGAAATTGCAGCTGGTTCAAAATGCTGCAGCCAGGCTGTTGGTCAGGAATGCCTGCTGTGCTCACATCATGCCTGTGCTGAAAGAGATACACTGGCTTCCCAGTTTAAGGTTTTGGTGTTAACCTTTAAAGTGCTAAACAGTTTGGGACTGAGTATCTGAAGAACAGCCTGACCCCATATGTAGCTGCCTGTTGGTGGAAGTAAAAACAAACCGAAACACCTGAAGCTTCATGAGTATAAAAAGCAGGCATGTTTGGGTCACAGTTCCACAAGACAACTACGCTCATACAAGTTGGGCTTCCCTAGATTGTTGGCTGAGGAAGTTCCATGGGTTCACAGAGTTTTGTCTCCATAGCTCCATGGATCACAGATTATGCATGTAGCTCATCTCAGAATCTTAGTACATGCACTTATTCTGACTTCAGTGGTCACAGTCTGAAGTATAGCTCTGCACTACAAATGTATTCTATTTTGGAAGGGAAGAGGTTAATGTAGAGAAATCCTGAAATAATAATAGCAGGGAAATGGCCCTGTAACCTTTCACTTTTTATAGACTCTGTTCAGATGTAATAGAAAGCTGTACTGCCAAGTTCATTTTAAACTTGAAGACTGTATTCTGAAATACAAATATCACCTCCGTGTCCTTCAACTGGCTCTGTGCTTCCACAGGAGTCTCTGTGGCAGAGAACAGCCAAGGCGGAAGTCTGACTCGTTTTCTCCTTCAAGGCTCCAGACGTTGACTATTGGCGCCAGTAAAGATCCTCTTTGGAGTAGCTTGAAGACATTGTCCAATGTTGTTTATGTTTAGCATTTAGTGATGAAAGGATATTTGATGGACAAACTCCATACGCTGATGAGATAATCTTATAATAGTAAAGAACTGACAGTGCAGTGTGGTTTCAACAGGTTTTTGAAAAATCCAATTATTAAACCTCATCTATTATACTCTTTTTCACAATAATGCTTGTGCTTAAAATGAGAGAGATGCTTTATTTGATTTGTATCTGGCCTTGGATTAGAGGGAACATTCACAATGTTTCCGAGACACTTTACCAAAATACTGGTCAAATTTTGATAGTAAGATCAGTGTGGATCAGCAGGACTTCTACATTGTTGGCTGTGGACCTGAGGAAAAATCCAATTTTTCTATGGAACTCCACCAGCTGTAATTGGCAACAGGAATGCCATGTATGCATACAGAGCTCTGAACTACAGTCTCTATTTTCTTTTTTTCCTATTAACAATTATTCTATGAAGATTTTGCTTGCAGAATATGAATATCTGAAGCTGCCTTATACCGACTGAGACCATTGGTCTATTCTTGGCTGTATTGTCTAGCTGGGTGACTCTGGGCCAGTCACTCCTCTCTCAGCCTAACCTACTTCACAGGGTTGTTGTGAGGAGAAACTTAAGTATGTAGTACACCGCTCTGGGCTCCTTGGAGGAAGAGCGGGATATAAAATGTAAAATCATCATCATCATCATCAACTATCCATTTTGAAACTCTGGAGTTTCAAATGTGTGTCATTCCCAGTCCTGCTTTGCAGTTTAAGGGATTTAACTGGGGCTTTCTGCATGCAAAGCAAGGTCATTACCACTGAGCTGAAGCCCCATCAACTTACAATCGGTGCAATAAAATTAATCCTTTTACCTATTGTATGCATTTCATTCTGTGGAATTAACACAGCTAGAAATTCCCAATCTAATTTCCATTGTATTTATCAAAGTTTAGCCTGACTGTAGTATTTCTTTTTCTTGAGGTTATACTTTATTTATTTTGTATGTATGTATGTATTCTATTACTATAATCATCGTTGTTTTATTCTACAGATCATTGTTCGAAGTGGAGGACACATCTTGCCGTATGACCAACCTGAAAGATCTTTGGATATGATAGACAGGTTTATTTCAGGGAAAGGATGGAAACCTAATGAATACTGAATATACAGCTTGAATGCTGCAGCTATGAGAGCTTTAAGGGGCCTATAGAGAAACTCTTGCCAGGAGGCTGGATCATAGGCTTGAAGATTAAAGTATTAAAATTGACACGAATGTGTAGTTTCTTTTCTTGCTAAAAGCTGTAGTGGTAAAGCTGTACTGTGGAAAAATCAAATTATGCTTCAGCTCCAGAAAGAACAAGAGAAGCGATTATTATAAATCTGGGTCATTACAGTAATTCGTATTTAATTGTTCAAAATGTGGAGGATGTCAGGAAGCTGCCCCCAAAAAGGCAAGCATCTTTGCCTTGGATTAGTTGAGTTTCCTGAATGTTCCACAGCCAGCCTGCCTACTTGTGTTCGTGAGCTGGCTCTTTTCAGTAGTTGATCCTGTTGAAGAACAGGCAGCTTCTAAAACTCTGAATATGTTTCTGAAGAATGGATTATGAAACAAAGCAAGAATTCAATGTTCATAAAAAGATGTATGGATTTTTTCTTACTTACCTTTTCAGCAGCATGTTTTTATCAGGCCGCTGTTTGAATATGAGAAACTGAGAGTTGCCATATGAGGCAACTTACATGGCACAGTTCCTAAATCCCTCTTAGGCTGAGTTATTGTACAAAAGGCTACATATTACACTAGCTCTATAGAAATTATTGTTACAAGAAATGTGAAGCAGTTTGTTTTATCTATTTCAGGATCCTTCAAGTAGTCAGTCTTGCCAACTTGGAGTTCTCTGGGTCGCAATGACTGTATACAGGTCTTTGTGGCATCTCATTTTTCTGAGCCATGGAGAACATGCATGACTATCTTCTTGCTTATCTCCAAAACCCACATATTTTTATAAGGCCTACTGCCAGTTTTGGAACGTTCAGCAACATAAGAACTGCCTAAATATATATCCCCAAGGAACTTCAAGAGTGTTCAATAAAAACCATAATGAGAGACCTGTATATTTGAACTAAAAAATCTGGTAACAATAAAAGCTGGGAGCCATTTTCATTTAGACCATATGCCTATGTCTGGGCTGGAACACTCTCTTATGGGACCTTATCCTGTGCAACAGTTAGAAACACTCATTTATTTAACACTTTGGCTTGCAGTGTATATTGCAAATTTACAAGGAAAGTACTCCTTCCTGTGAATTCAGGAATTTTTGTTTCTGAAAGTAGTCTTACTGTCTTGATGTGATGGAATGAGGCCTTTTCCTCCAGTGTTTCTGGGAGGGGGGATATTTACAGTGGGAACTATGAGAGGAGATATGCAGGGTGCTTAGATAATCAATCCAAGGGCTGGGTGTCTCTTATGAGATTGGGAGCAAGAGGAGGAAGCTGCAGTTTATAAAGGTCAACCATTATTTGTAAGAGGTTTGTAAACCACATTGTGAACTTTGGTTGAAGAGCAGTATATAAATATTTGTCGTCATCGTAGTAGGTGTGGCTAAGAAGGTGCAGCCAAGAAAGCACCCACCTTCCCTGCTTTGGTAAGGAACACTTCACTTGTTCTGGCGATTGCTCTCTATGAGGCCAAGAGAGAATTCTTGGCTTTTGCTCTGATTGGCACATGGGTAGAGGTGCTTTTGATTTCCTTAGAGGTGTTTTGCATTAGCATTGACCAACACCCTCTGTTCAGAGACACTGCATGCACTGTAGGCTTGTGCCCGAAATGTTTCAGAGGCCATTTTGAAGGCATCCAAAACGTTTCGGCTCCAGGGGCTGTTTCGGCGCTTTGGCACGGGCAGGGGTAGTCCTTTAAGGGTGGGGGAGGGTGCACTCACCCCTCCCGCTGCATTTCTCCCTCCGGCACTCCGTTACTTTTAAGCACCTCAGGGCGGCAGCATTCCTCCCTGCCACCCCGTTTTAGTCATCGGCTGGAAGTGGGCCGGAAGTAGCAAGCGCGCTTGCGCATGTGCACGCAACAGCCAATATTAGACCCTCTGTTTCTTTCTTCAAGTTGCCATTCTTAAGCCATTGCCAGGTCTTGGTGATGTTTGATTTTCCAGTTATATTGTGCAAATATTGACCATGCAGTGGCTTATTTTTCCATTTTTCTGCTCGGTTCTTGACTTGTTCTTTCTTGTCGGCCTGCTTTGTTTCATTGGTGTTGAACAGGCACTTTTAGACAGACCTTATATCTGTCTTGATTTGCACCTGATTTAGATGGTTTTGCTTGGTTCTTGCTTTTTTACATTGTTTAATTGAATTGCACTGTTTTTGCAGACTATTGTGACCCACACAATATTACACTGCAACAGTTTAAAAACCCTGGAAGGACAGGCCAAACAGATAGGTTTTAAGGGCTCTCTGAAAAGCCAATAAAGAGCTCAGATTACAGATTTCTGTTGGGAGTGCATTCCACAGTCCAGGAGCATGAGTTGTCACCAGACGAACTGGTGGTAACAGACCTCCTCGGGGACAAACCTCCTCAGATGACCTTAATGTGAGGTGGGGATCATGCCGGAGAAGGTGCACTCTGAGATAACTCGGACTTAAGCCATTCAGGGCTTTAAAGGTAATAACCAGCACTTTGTATTTTGCCCGGAAACATCAGCAACCAGTGTAACAGTTTCAAAATAGGCATAATATGGTCTCTCAGGGTTGCCACAGAGACCAATCTGGCTGCCACATTTTGAACTAACTGACGGCTATATAAAGTGTTCTGATTCCGAACTATGTATAAAGGCAGCCCCACGTAGAGTGCATTGCAAAAGTCAAGTCTGATCTTACTGGCTGATGCACCACTGTTTTGAGGCCGTCGTCTTCAAGGAATGGGTGCAGCTATATACGTGCGTGGTGCATTATTGGAGCTCCGGGAGCTGGGATGACGCACGGTGGCATGTCCCAGCACTCTGACCCCCAAAGCTGCAGAGGGAGCCGCTGCTCATCTGGGTGGGAGATCCACCCACCCAGGAAAGGAGAGGAGATCATCTGCAGGGAGGGTGAGTGTAACCCACTCTTCCCGTAGACCACCCTGGAGCTCTTCTCACTGATAATGAGCAGAGCTCCAGTGCCTTTCAAAGTAAAATAAGAATAAGATAAACTGCATTCTACTGAAACAAAAACATGTTTTTGAGAAGGGGTTTGCAGATGATAGGAACATAGGAAGCTGCCTTATACTGAGTCAGACCATTGGCTTATCTATTGTCTACACTGACTGGCAGAAGATCTCCAAGGTTACAGGCAGGAGTCTGTTCCAGCCCTATGGCGATACAAGGAAGTGAACCTGGGACCTTCTGCATGAAAACCAGGGTGGACCCTGCTTAGCAGGGGCAGCTCTTCTCTCACCCAAACAAAGGCATACATATAGACAAGTGTCAAACCAGCAGAATGCTGTTGTGCTAGTGTAAGAATATAGTGCAATGATGTTGTGTAAAGAAAGGCATTCTGTTCTGGACTAGTTCTTGTAACAAAAGATGCTGACACATTGCACATCATATTGTGCATCCTTGTATAGTTCCCCAAGATGGTGTCCCACAAGTGGTTGCACATTGCATAGCACTACAACTTCTCACAGTGCTGTAATCTTAAGTGTGCACAACATCTTTTGTTGCACGAGTGCGAGACTAGTCTGGATGTCAGTCAGAAAACACTGCACTACTGCCAGACTCAAACATCAGTCCAAATTCATTTTCAGTTTAAAAGTATCTTAAAGTGAACTTTGAAAAGTGATTGTGAATCAAATAAGCCCATATTTTTCAACAATTTTTGAAGGCATAGAACAGTGTGTGTTCTAGAAGATATTTTAATGTATTTTTCATAACACTGAATCAGAACACTTTATATAGTTTAATTATTTTATCTTAATAGCATATATATTTTCAAACAAAGTAAGCTTCCACGTCTAAACACTTTCTTAGATCATTGTGCCAAAATGAAAACTCTTTCTTAAAGGATAGGTACATTAAATGTTGGCGTTCCAGTCTTCCATCAAGTCATGTGGATGAAATGAAACAGAGAACACTAGTTGGTGAGACCTGTCTCCGAGTGGGTAAAGTCATTTTGCATAGAAAAATTCAAGAAATTAAATATATGTAATAGAATTGTTTATTAATGTGCTTGCCAACATGAAGTAAAAGAACAGTTTTAAATTTGTAAGATTTCAACTTCAAACATTATTTAGGTTATTGAATAATGACTACGGCAAATTTTAATCATAGTAAATGTGAATCTGAGGAAGAGCTTTTGTTTTTCTTGGGCATGAGATCATTTTGGAATTATAGATCTGATAAAGGGTTTATAAAATCTGTTGAGAACAATAACAGATAAAATATGATGATCGTTAAGGATTTCTTTTTTTAAAAAACCACCCACATTTTAAAACCTTTTCTGAGCATATTCCAGTGTAAAAGGTAGTACATTCAGCTAATTTAAGTGGCAAGGTTGCTCATGCAAAATTTTGTATCTGTAGGTCATCAGGAAGTATGAAATTCAGAAGTTATTTTTTACTACAAAACTACAAAAAACGTTTTAAACTTTCACCAAATATATTCCAGTGTAAAAAGTAGTGCATTCAGCTGATTTCAGTGGCAGGATTTTGTATGCAAAATTTGGTATCTGTAAGCCATTGGGAAGTATGACTTGCGCACAAAAACAAATTCTTCAAAATATATAATAGATGCAAATCACTATAAAGCTTTTAGCACCTGAAATATAATGCTCATGATTCCATAATAGTTTTAAACCTATTTCTTTGAAACATGATGGTAGATATGCATCATAGGATGGCTGTACATGTGACTGTCAATTTATATTAAAGTGAGCTAAAGTATTGCTTATGTTGGATAATAGTGATTCCTCAGGACCCAAAATACAGACCATTTTGATAAATATTTTAAACCTAACAAGGCAAAAACTTTTGGTCATGATCTGAGGATAGAATGTCAAAGTTCGCTTCTTTAATTTCCTGTACTTTTCCCTTAGAATTTTCACTTGGGGATTTGGGAAAGATGATATGTGCACATCCTGAATGAATAGCATGAAATGTTAAAGAATGGAAGTAAATTCTCTGACTTGAAGTTTTGTCTAGATCTTCTGAAGACTCTTAACAATTTTTGCTTTAAAAAAGGAAACAATGTCCTAGTTTGTAAATGGTGGATTTGCTACTGCATGGGCTAGAACCTTGCACATCTTCCTCACATTAATTCCCTGCTAACAGATAATTGGGGAGAGGGATGTATCACACTGAAACTATTCACACACGCAGGCAAAACTGGGCTAAAGAAGCGCAGCCTGGTTTTGCCTGTGAGTGTGTGAACCGCCAGAATTGGGCCTGATCCTGGCAGTGCCTCGATGGCAAACCCGTCTCTGCAGCCACCTTCTAAAATGAGGTTAGGAGAGTGAACACGTTCCTAATCCCATTTCTGTGATTCTCTACCAGCCATGTCTGCAGGGATTCCAGGCAGCTTCTGGGATGGGGGATCCCCATATGTGCACTGTGCACTCATGTGGTGGTTATGGGAGCTCTGGGGTATGGGGCAACATGTAAGCTCTTTAAGGCTTCCTCCCCACTAGCCCTCCTGCCCTTTCTTACTGCTTGTAAGAAAGGGCTCACAGATTTCCGGAATCCCTCCTCCTGTGCTACCACTGTTTGTATATTTCTATACAGAATATGCATATATTTGTGTTCCCAAATCTCACTTTCCCCCTTTTCTAGCTAAAAGCTCATCAAGTTAGATGTGAAGTAGAGGGAAAACGACAGAGAATTCTAGTCTGTTCTTCAACGTCATTTACCTACATCTAAGCCAGGAGCACCCTTGTTCCCCATCCCCTATAACAGTAGCAGTCTTAATGATAAAAGGAATGGGAATCTGGCTCTTGTGTTTGGCAGATGAAAGGAAACTTCAGAAACACATTGCTACCTTCTTCAAAACCCTGGCACCATCACAAGACAGAAGAGGGACATTGCTTCCCTATGCCATGGTGACTCAGTGTTTGGAGTAGTTGGCAATTTTAATTCAACGCAACATCATCTCCAAGTTCAGCACTTTATGCTTCTCCAATTAATAGCACACATTACTTTACATAGGAAAAAGTAAACACTTTGGCATACAACTAATTATCTTCCCTTTCTTTATGAGCCCTGCCATTAAACATCAAATCTAGCCATAGTCCAAGTCTAGATTCTGTTTCTTGGTCATGCTGAAGTGTGATGGGATGTTAAGTATGGGACAGAATATTGGGCGATTTCTTTTTTTAAAATATGTATGCATTTAAAACATTTTATATTGTACCTTTCCATCTCACCAAATATTAAAACAACAATAAAACAAGAGTTGCTAGTAAGACAACCTATAATACATGAATGAAAACCTTCAAAATGAAATACCATCAAATGCTTGGACAAAAAAAGATAGTAATATAAGATGCATGATGAATGTACCTGGAGAGGATATTCCATTAGCTGTGAATATTCAGTTTCTGTGGGTACCACTACCACCACAGAAAAGGCCCTGTCCTGGTAGAAAAATCATTGCTGGTTGTCTCTGAAGTTCAAGACAAACAGAGCAGGGAATTAGCAGAATAGGTTAAAACATGGGCATTTCACTCTAACATGAAACACATGCAAGACATCCGCAGTAGCCACTGGAAGGGATGCTATGATGTGTTGAATAGAGACATTGGCTCGCTCCCTCTTGAATATAAGAAAGTAGCCACTTTAAAATGTGCCTCTTTAGCACCTGATCATTCCCAGTCAGCTAGAAGTCAGCCAGGATTGGCAAGGGCTTGAGTTTACTAGATGCCTGGCTGCACTTCTTCAAGCATTAGTTGCTATAGAACAGGCTTCCCCAACTTATTGTGGCTGGGATGATGGGAATTGTAGTTCAGCAACATCTGGAGGGCCGCAGGTTGGGGAAGCCTTCTCTAGAACATACAATAGCTTTGGTGTTTAGTTCTCCTGGGTTGAAGAACAGGAGAAGGTATTAGATACCTCTTAAGTGCTGCTGTGAAGTTAAGCACTTCTTCAGAGCTGTAATAGCTCCTTAGAAGAGGTAGAGGTAGAGGTGAAAAACTGAGGAGGTGGAATGGCTTATTATTGGAGGTTGTTGTTGTTGTTATTATTATTATTGTACATTTTATATCCCACTCTTCCTCCAAGGAGCCCAGAACTGTGTACTACATACTTCCGTTTCTCCTCACAACAACCCTGTGAAGTAGGTTAGGCTGAGAGAGAAGTGAGTGGCCCAGAGTCACCCAGCAAGTATCATGGCTGAATGGGGATTTGAACTCGGGTGTCCCCGGTCCTAGTCCAGCACTCTAACCACTACACCACGCTGGATACATTAAGGGGTGGAGTTACTGCCAAAAAGCTACCTCTCTAATTTCTAGAAGGTTCCAGCTGGTCTCTGCAAATCCCACACGTGTGAAGTATAGAGACAATGAAGAAGAATATCTGGTTTCCTTGAACAGTTAACCAGCTGATGTGGTCAGGAGTTTGGGGTCTGCCTGGAACCCATGTTTAGCTGCCCAACAACAGTTAAGCATTAAAGCTTTCATTTGGTCCTTTTTTTTTTAAAGTTTGTACTGGATATCAAAGAACTTTCTTGGAACAAGAAAGGGGTAAGTGGGAGCTAAATTATTTGGGCCACTCTGTCCTTTTATTTTGCAATACTTGTGTTTTCTGTTCATGCAGCTTGGTAACTGTGAAGTGCATTTCTTAAGAAATCCTCTCAAGCTGTGATTTTAAGCTTTGGCGTTGACATGACAACCTTTCACAGAAGCAAGCAAGTAGGTCAACAATGAAAAGTACAATGTGGAATAGCACTCAGGGAGGCACCAAAGCTATAAAACTGGATGAAGTATCATGAAATCTGGCAAAACTGAATGATAAGCAGGTACCATAGATGTGGCAACAGCAATAAAGGGAGAACGATTTACATGTAACATTTAGTAGGCAAACTTTCAGGTGGCTGAGGTGGGGGATGAAAGGATTGTGTTGCTTTCTGGGCAAATCTCCAGTATTGCTATGTGCCAATAAAATGGTTAAGTATTCTTAGCAAAAGAACACTCTAGTTGTTGCAAACTGCAGGGAGAGATGTAGAATATTTTAGAGTTATTGAAATACCTAGAAAGGACTAATCAGCACAGGGAAGCAAATATTTGTACTGTTAAGCCCTATTTTAATCCCCGTCTTCCTGAGGTATTGGGGAGTGGGGAACTTCACAACACAAATGTGAAACATACTGAAAACTAAACCTGCTGTTTCAGTCTAAAGGATTCTTACAGGCACATCAGCAAGTAAAGACAGAGTCCCACTTTCAAGAGTATCCCATTAATTTAACAGGATATATCTAATCCATACAAGTTCTTTTACAGGAGAAGGCTGAATTCCTTCACAGAAATGAAGGAGGCTGTCTCTGTTTGCACATCTAAACACACATTTCTAGATAAGGATGATGATCTAGAAATGTGATGGCAAGACTATCATACCTTCTGCAACTCTTTTTTTTTTTTTGCTAACAGTCCATATAGTATTGAAAAGATTCAGTCTTTACTTAGCAACTCCTCATACTACCAATCAAAAGCTAGCCTTCATTATCACACGTCTAGAAAAATCTAAGGCACTGGCATTTTCTGAGGGTCAGTGTATAGGAAGTGGTCACCAAACAAAGACTTCTCCATTCAAATTTGACAAGGAAAGCTATAGTGAAAGAAAGAAAGCTGTCTTTAAATTAAGCTGGTACTTTTTAATAGGCTTCTGCAGAAAAAATTCCAGTTTGCAATCCATTACCAATAAGCAACAGAACTGTGTGGAAAAATCTGCACATTTGAATAAATTGATAATTCAGTTTACACCACTGATCATTCACTGTTATCCATTGTTTGCATCAATTAATGGTTCCAATTATTCTGGCCATTGTGTATGTTAGTCGCTGTTATGTAGTTTTGCAAAATTGTATGAGAATACAAGTCCACGAGCCACTTCTCACAATCTGTGAGAAGGGTTCCAGAGTGGACTGCGGCGGGGAAGGTGGATCAAACCTACCTTCTCCACAGACAATCGTGGTGGTGTTGCTAGGAATGCTCCCCACACCCAGATGATTACACACACACCCAGGAAGTGGGGAGGTTTGGTGACTGGGATGTAGTGTCCCAGCCCCCAGGAATACCATGATGCAGTGCACGAGTGCATAGTGCACCATGGGGGGATCCCCCCTCCCCTCCCCAGGTTCCCCAGAGTTTGGCAGTTGTGGCTGCAATTGAAAAAAATGAGGTCTCGCTCCATTAACGTCACATTAAAGGGTGGCTATTTAAGCAGGTTAGCTGCTGTGGAGCCACCGGGATCGGGCTGATCCCAACGATTCCCACATGCATGCAAAACCGGGCTGGGCTTCCTTAGCCCAGTTTTGCACGCATGTGTGAATAGCCTTGATTAGTGGACTAAACCATTAATGGGTATGAACAGAAAACTGTGCTTGAGATTCATGCAAAGAACTATGACTTATAGTCCAGCGGCTTGATATGCTTAAATAATAAAATGTGTTTTCTCTATGCATTATTTTGATTTTTGAAAAGGCTAAGATCCTTTTAAAAAAAATGGTTTATTACCTTTAAAAAAAAAACATATAGGCATTACATTACAAAGTTAAATAATGCATCCTCCCCTCCTTTCCCCATCCTACCACTCATTATAAGTAAGAAAATATATATGTACAATTTAATCAACATTGTAGCATTTTTAGTATACGTCATAGCCATTCAATTGGAATGTAATTAGGTTTTCTGTAGTTTATGTATTCAATTACTAGCCACTTGTTCTACATAAATGACTTTTCATTTGTCTCCTAAACTTGTTGCAAGTTCACATATTAGTTGTGAGAGTTTGTTAAGAAGCTCAGTCTTTTAAAGGATGAAGAGTTCTGATGTGTATTGCAGCAGAGCAAGGTCACAGATTGCAACACTTATGTTGGCAGTGAAGGAACTTTAGTAGCCAATCAGACAGGTTCCAGACTAAGTTAGTCATAAGGAACACAATTGAAACAAACAAGGCATTATTAATTTAAGTTCCATTAACTTCAGTGGGACCTAGTCATAACTAACTTTGTTTCCTCTGCTAAATCCAAGCTGTGCCAGGAGAATTTACAGACAGGGCTTCTACCCTGAATCTCCTTCAGAAGGGAGTGTGCACATTCACACACCAGTTAAACTTTCCTTCAAGATCCTTGGAACCCACTCCACACATATATTGGGCTTTGACTTGCGGATTCTAGCTTATCTCAATGTATTTCTGGGCAGGGGTGTACCTAGATGATTTTAGCGCCTGGATCAGCCCTTCCATGAGCCCCCCCAACAGCTGGTGCCACAAGGCCCCCCCAATCTACTTGGGGGGGGAGCTCCTGCTGTGGCTAACCTACGTGCCTTTTAAAAAAAAAACAAGGAAGCATGCCATGTGAACTTCCAAAAACAAAAACCGAGAGTAGAGGGGCTGCTTCCCTCAATGCCACGAGTGTCATTCAAAGTGGCTTTGCTCAACATTTACCCCACAACATGAAGCCATATGCGAATAACTCCCAGTGCAATTGCTCTTTTGGGTTGCAGGTTAGAAAAGCACTTTATTATTATTATTACTATTGGTATTATTTAATTTAGAATACTTACATAGTGCTTTTGAACGAAAACACACATACAAATCTCAAAGCATTTTACATAGCATAGGGGATGAGAAAATAGATCCTTGTTCCAAAGGGCTCACCATTTAAGAAGAAAAACAAGGAAGACACAGCAGCAACCACTGGAGGAGTGCTATGCTGGGTTGAATAGGGACAGTTGGTATTTATTTGCTAAATATGAGAGACAGTTTTAAAAGGTGTCTCTGCCCAGCTGCACTATTGTAGGAATCTGCACAACAGGCACAATCTCAGATCTGCACAACAGGCACAAGCGCCGCCCCCCCCCCACCCAAAATAAATTCACAGCATCATCTGCTGTACTGAACAAAATTCCAACAATAGTTCTAAGGTCCAAAAGTCAAGAGCAGAGAGGAAAAAGGACTAGAGGAAAAGTCAGACTGCCAACACTTTTGCTAAAAGAGCAGCATATGGAACTTGGGGTCATTGAAGGACTTATTACAACAATGAATTGTTGTGAGTGCATGATTCTCCTCTGTAGGCCTCTTGTTCTGAAAAAAAAAAAAGTCCCATTTGTGACCCACCCTGTCTCCAATGAGCTCAGGGTAGTGTACTCAGAATTATCTCATGTTATCCTTCAACAACCCTGTGAGATAAGTTTGGATGAGAGAATGATTTGTTCAATGGCACTCTGAAGGTTCAACATCATGGCTGAACAGAGATTGTAAGCAGGGGTTCTTGCATCCAAACCCAATGCTCTAACGACCATGCCACACCACACTCCTTCACCAGCTAAACAATCAAACATGGTTTCTTTTCTTTCCTCATGTTGAACTATGGCTCTGAGTTGGCTAGCAGAAAGGGATTTTAAGTACCACTACCTTACCTAGAAGCCACCTAATGGCACAGCGGGGAAGCAACTTGCCGAGGGAACAAGAGGCTGTCAGTTTGAATCCTCGCTGGTATGTTTCCCAGACTATGGGAACATCTATATCAGGCAGCAGCGATATAGGAAGGTGCTCAAAGGCATCGTCTCATACTGCACGGGAGGAGGCAATAGTAAACCCCTCCAGTATTCTACCAAGAAGAGTACATGGCTCTGTGGGCACCAGGAGTTGACACCAACTCGATGACACAATCTTTCTTTCCTTACTTTACCAAGAGCAGAGGTCAAATTTGGGCCCTCAGATATTGCTGGACTACAACTCAAATAATTCCAGTCACAGTAGGCTTTGGCCAAAGGCCATGGCTGACAACATCTGACCTAGAAAACTGGACTGTATGTCTCGGCCAAAAATCTATTTCCTTATTTAATTTGCATGGGCAACGATGACTTTTTTCTGAACAGAGGTAAAAGCCTCTTTCTTCCCATATGTTTAATCATCTTGCCCAGAATTTTACAGCACTGTAAAAATCACTATTCATGAACAATTGTTGCAAGTATAACTAGACCTTTGTGGCATGTTCTTTTGGTTCATACAGCAGTCTTTAAATCTTCACAGGTTTTTACAGCTTCACAGAGATAATTGCATGGAGTCATTTGGAACTCCTAGTATAATTGGGCCAGAGCTGTTGGCAACAAAGAAGAAGGTAGTGAAAACCCAGCAGAATAAACCGCAGTGTCTCTGCCCCAAAGAACAGGTAGGTTTTCAGTCTCTTTCCAGGACTGCAGTTTTTAGCTAACTTTAAAATTATTTTTTTAAAACAACTTTAAAAAGGAAAACTATAACAGCTAGAGTAATTATTTTTTTTCTATGGGTACTGCATGAGTAATAGTTGACAACACAAAGAATTCTGAAATCTAGGGGGAAATCCCCATTGTGTAAGGCTTCCCTTGCAGCTGCAGTGTGCAGGGCCAGGGAAGAGTGGTTTTTGTTTCTCTCCCTTCCCTGGCAAAGCTCTGTGTGTGCTCAGCCCTCATGGACATATTCTTGGATTTAAAAATGTAAAGTTTGGCCCCCCAGAAGCTCTGGAAAGACCCAAGGAAGCACCAGATCACCCATTTATATCTCTTCTCTCATTCACAGAGGTCTGTTACTGAAGAAGCCACGATTCCAGACATCAGGACCAAAAATGAGAGCCTGAACTGGGAAGATGCCACAAGTTTCCATAGGTAGTGTTTATTCTTGAAATGCAGCAGGTGAGGAGGGAGCCTGGGTTCTGCCGCCACCATGCCCCGCCCAGCCCCACCCCTGCGTCTGATGTATGATGCAGGGTGCGTTTAGCCATAGTGATGTGCATGGACTGGTCCGGAGGCCATTCTACAGGCCTCCGGACCGGTCCAGATATGGGCAGTTTAGGGTTCGGGCGGATTGGGGTGGCGGTTCCTTTAAGGGCAGGGGGAGGGGTTACTTACCCCTCCCACCGCTTTCCCTCCTCCGGCGCATGTATTTTAGTCAGTAATCGGGGCGGCAGGATACCTCCCTGCCACCCCTTCCCCCGCTCAGCTGCAAAAGGCTTCAGGGAGCCTTTTGCACGTGCGCACCACGTCTCCGTGACGTGTGCGGCTACACATGCACATGCACGCTGCGGAGACGTGAAGCTTGTGTGCGACATGCGCAAAAGGCTTCCTGAAGCCTTTTGCAGCTGAGCAGGGGAAGGGGCAGCAGGGAGGTATCCTGCCGCCCCAATTAATGACTAACATATGTGCGCCGGAGGGGGGAAAGTGGTGGGAGGGGTAAGTAAACCCTCCCCCCCGCCCTTAAAGGAACCCCCACCCCAGTGCCGGACCGCAGCTCTGCGGTTCCGTGTACACCTCTGGGGGTGGAGCTTTGCTTCCAAATGGGGGTTGCATGGCCCTGTTCAGGAGCAAAATTGGCAGCCACACTATAAACATGGTGCTGGCCAATTTTGCTTGCAAATGGGGCCATGTGGCCCCATTTGGGAGCAAAATCATGCCCCCACATCTGATGTCAGATGTGGGGTGTGTGTGTGCGGCCACAAGGTGCGGCCCCTGATAGGCAGTGGCCCAGGTTCTTTGAAACCATTCACCCAATGGTGGCTCCGCCTCTGAAATGCAGGTTATTCAAGCCTGCATTAAGAAAAGAGGTCAAAGCATTAAGTGGACTGGATTAAGTCACATAGCAGCCACAAGGTGAGTGTGTGTGTGTGGGGTGGTGGTGGATCTAATTTGGGATTGGAGCGTGGGGTAGGGAGGGTTAACACTTGCCCACTCTGTGTTTTTCCTGCCAAATATCACCTCTGAAGCAGCTATTGGACTTTGAAAGATTCACTCTAGTGCTGAGTGAATCGACCTACAGTGGCTACTTAACAACATGAACCAACAGTAAAAGTTAGAAGATACTGTTTATTTTGTTATAAACAATTTTAAGCCAAAAAAAAAAAAATCAAAATAATTTCAATAAATAAAAAAACTATGAAAAAGGAAAAGAAAACCAGAGGCCCTAGGAAGATCAGAGTACAAGAGCATGCATTGCTCTCCTTTGTCTCATTCTCAGGGTGCTTTCATCCAAGAGGCTGAGATCTCACAGGTCAGCACTGGGGATCAGGAGTTGGATGTGGAATGCATCTACAATTCCCTGTTTTCTCAGCTGAAGGGCAGCTCCAGTGCTCAAGAAAGTGGTGCACCTTCCTCAAGAGCCCAGGGGCTTACGGGGCTGGTTAGTTCAGAAAGAAGAAGCCTGCAGGGGGACAGGAGCAGTTCTTAAAATCCTGTATACTATAAAGGGTTGTTTTTCTTCTCCTTTCACAACACTGGAAGTGCAGCTCACCCTGTGCACTTGATAGACAGCAGGTAGAGGTCATAGAAAAGCAGGCCCTCATTATAGCAAGGCATAACAAGATATATGGAATTCATTGCCACAAGATATACTTATGGCCAATAGCTTCAAACAAGTACCAGGGAAGATCCTATTGGAGAAATTGTCAATTAAAGGATTTTGGCCACAATATCAGTGGAACCTCCAATACTTCTGAGATGCCTAGAGAAATGCTGATGTGGAGAGGAACCAGTTGTCTCTATGCCCAACCTGAGGGCTTCCTGCAGGCATCTGGATGTCCACTATTGGAAACAGGGTGCTGAGTTGCATGTCTCATTTATCTAACCCAGCAGCAGAACTCTTTCTTAGCACTGATGTTTCTATCTCATGGTTCTTCTATCTTTTCTTGCCGTCTAGAGGCCAAGCTGTATTCCAAGGAGGCTTTGAAACTCTGCTAGAGAACAAAAGTCATCCCTTGCAGAGGTCAGGAATCAACACCCATTCCCTTCCTTGGAAGGACTGTGGGTTGGATGTCTGTGTCTTGAATGTTGCCCAGTAATAGATAGAATGTGGTATGGCTCTAGTCTTAGAAGCTGCAGCATGTGAGAAAGTTTGGTGGATGGGATGGGATGAAATCTGATGTTCCAACGCAAATTACAGATGCACACATTGAAAAGCAATGTGTTGCAAAGTGTTGCAAAGTGTTTTCAATGTGTTGCACATTGAAAAGCAATGTATTGCAAAGCAGCACTGGAAGGATTTGGGGAAGAGAATGACTAAGTGTGATTGTGGGGGGTATTTCCAGCAAATATCCTCTTTTGATCTCAAAGGCATTTCCTATAGGCAGGGGTCATCCCTTCACTTCTAAGCTCATAGTCCCGACTCACAAACAACACTTTTGACTAAACCTCATTTTAGACTCTGAAGTCGAAATTGTCCTTTCCATTTGAAAGGAAGAAGAGGATGGGGATAGGACAGAAGAGGATGGCAGGATACAATAGATTTGGTTCCTCTCAGGGCCATTTCTTTTTTCAACAATGGAAATGAAGGGGTCCCATTCATAAATTTTTCCATTCCTTTCCCATTCATCCAGAAAACAAACAAACACATCTTTGTACAGATGGCAAATAAACGACAAAGAATGGAGGTTGTTTTATATATTGAAGCTCTTCACACAATTCTTGTGAAGACCTAGTGGGCTATCTGCAGGGAAGGACTGCAGACTGTCAGAAGCGGTTGCCTGAGTGGGTGGATCGCCCGCCCAGACACGCGGCAGCTCTCCTGCGGGCCGCCCACACCTTGAGGGGAGGGGTGCCGCACAGTGGTACTTCCCTGAGCCCAGCCCCCGGAGCCCAAATTGGGAGCCCCCCTCTCCCCTGAGTGTCAGCAAGCAGCCACGGCTGACACATGATAATTAAAAAAAAACTCGAGGGTAAGGGAGCACTCTCTCCCTTAACCTCATTTAAGAGGATGGCTATTTAGATGGGCTTGCTGCTGTGGAGCCACCTCAAGCCTGGTGGTTCTCACTAGTGTGCAAAACCAGGCTGGGCAATCTTAGGCCAGTTTTGCACACTCATGAGTACAGCCTCAGAGTTTTAATTATTTTTAAATTATTGTTTAAAAAAAAGAACAGTTTATATTTACTATAACTAATTGATATGTATCAAAGCATCAAAGCTCAGCCTCCACCTCCCGGCAGCCATTTTGTTTCTATATTTGTTTGTTTATTTTATTTGTCAAACTTCTATACCGCCCAAACTAGGACAGACTTCTGCCCAGGACACACTTCTGCACAATCTAGGACACACTTCCACTGTTACAATATATTATTGTTACAATAATGTCTGCCACCAGTGTGGCCATTGGCTTTTTTTTTTTTTTAACAACAATGCATCACAGTAGTGGCACATTGCAAGTCATAAGACTAAACAAAATGGCCTCAGGGAGGTGAGGGTATGCCTGGGAGCTCCAGTCCAGACTGAACTGCTAAAGTAAGAGTACACTCTTTTTTGTTCTTTGTAATAAAAGCAAAACAAAAATGAATAAAAATAAAACATAAAAGAGCGAGAACATGAAAATAAATTAAGCTAACAAGAAACGAACTGAATGACAAAGAAAAATAAATACAAAAATAAAAATCCAATGTAAATTTTTAAAAATTGCAATAGTAGTTCAAACAGGTCATTAGTTACAGCATTAAGTGGACTCGAAGTGTTTGCTCTAAGTTACAAAGCAGCCACAGGTGGTGGTGGGCAATTTAATGTACGAGAATAGTATATGCAATAGTGGGGATTAAAACATGCCCCCTCTGTACCTTTCCTGCCAAATATCACCTTTGAAGTAGCTATTTGCCTTTTAAATAGTCATGTGGTGCTGAATCATCTTCCCTGTGGCTGTTCTGGGACGTAAAATGAGCACTTCCGTCCCACTTCCTGCATTAAGCTCACTTTGTAATAACTAATGGAAGGTAACAGGCATTTTTGCCTTCTGAAGACCTTGAAAGCTCAAAGTGAGGGCCAGAGCACCAGTTTTTCTCCTCTCTCTCATTCACAGAGTTCTTTCATCCTGGGGGCCAGGATTCCACATGCCAGCATTGAGGAGGAGGGGTTGGAAAGGCAACATAGCACCAGTTCACCCAGGAACACCAGGGACCATAGAACTGGATCACCTCCCCTGGGAGTCCTGGGGTGGGGGGGCTTCTTAGTTTAGCCAAAAGAAGCCTGTAGGGAACATTAGCATTTATTAAAACATTAGCAATTCTTAAAAGTCTGAGCACTATGGAGAGATGTTTTTCTGCCTCTCTCACAGAACTAAGTTCAATCCAGGCAATTGATTGGCATTAGGTGCAGGACCAAGACAGGAAATGTTGCCCCCAGCACACCCCCTAAGTAAACCTATGGAATTCACTTTCACAAAATATGAATACGATGAATATTTATATACCGCTTTTCAACAAAAGTTCCCAAAGTGGTATACATACATACATACATACATACATACATACATACATACATACATGCTTATTTTAAAAAATGGCTCCCTGTCTCCAAAGGGCTCACAGTCTAAAAGAGCGGCTTCTTTTTTAGTCTGTGAGCCCTTTGGGGATTGGGAACCATTTTTTAAATTTGTATGTATGTATGTAAGTATGTATGTATGTAAACCACTTTGGGAGCTTTTGTTGAAAAGCAGTATATAAATATTCATCTTATTCATATTTTGTGAAAAATGCACTGCTCTTCCCCTCCTAAATAAAGGCCACTGGAGGGATGCTGTGCAGTTGCTCTCCCCCTGCTAAATAAAGTGAATCACCACTTTTAAAAGGTGCCTCTATGCTCAGTTAGCAGGGGACGAGATGTGGTGATTGACTACTAGCTTATGACTTTAAATCATATTCATGGAAGACAGGCCAGTTGAAAGTTATTAGCCATGACAGTCATGGAACCTCCATATTTCTGGATGCAGTAAGATGCTGGGAAAGGTGGTTTTCTTCATGCCCAGGTTGTAGGCTTCCTGGAGGCATCTGGCTGTCCACTATCGGAAACTGGATGCTGGGCTACATGTATCTTTAATCTGATCCACAAGGCTCTTTGTATGTATTGATGTTCTTATGCCATGTCTCATTTTTCCTCTCAGAGTCTGGAACCCACAAAGTTGGCTTGTCAAGAGGCTGCTGAACACCTACACAGTGGAAGAATTGTCCTTTGCGTAGGTCAGAAATGAACATCCACTTATTCATGTGGACAGGCTGTGGGGTGTGTGTGTGTGTCCCATGTTTCCCTGAAGGAGACATAATGTGCAATGGATCTAGTCTTAGATACTGCAGGATGGAAGAGATTTTGGTTGGTGGGATGGGAGGAAATTCGGGGCTCCACTAGAGACAGACATATGGAAGAGCCCCACTGTGGAGCAGCATTGGAAGGCTCTGGTGATGAATAGTCCTAAGGGGCAAATGGTGCTTACTGCTTCTCACACTTCCATGTTCACTTTCCAACTTTACCTTACTGCAGAGCTCCAGATCAATATTTCCCCCCTAAGACATTGAAATGTAAACCCACAAATTGCTGCTCCTTCTGGGTTTGCTTAGCTAGGAGTTGAGCAGTTGGCAAGGGACCCAAGACATTATGAAAGATTCTTTTTGGCAGAGATGCTAAATGCCTTTTGTTCTAAGAGGCATTTCTTATCTTAGAGGATCATATATTAATTGGAAACCTCAAAGCTCCATAGAGCGTGATGGATGACCCCAAACTATCTCTTCCTTTGGGAAGTGTGATCACCAGGGATAAGCTGCTACCTGGACTATATCCGTTTCTTGAGTTTGGTTCCTTTCAGAAGCCTTGGAAGGTCAAAATAAGCACTGTAACACTCCTCTTTCTCTTCTTGCTGCTCTCCAGATGTGGATGACACAATGCAATGCATGTGGCTGTACCCTCAGTACAGCCAGGTACCCACTTCTCAGCTGCGGGGGTAACAGAAATAGTCCAGGGATTGGAGCAAGATCCCTAGGAGCTGGGGAACATTTAATTTAGCAACAAGAAGGCTGAAGGAAATACTAGCCTTTCTCCTCCTCCTCCTCCTGCAAGTCTCCCTCCCTCCCTCCCTTCCTACAGACTCTTCCTACTAGTTCTCTCTTCCAGTGGGAGAGGGAATAGATGAAGTGCCACGTTACCCATTGGTTGCACATGGTGGTTGCATGCCTTCCCAGTCTCTGTGAGAGGTTGCAGTTGCTTCCGTAACCTCCTGACCTGGGCTGCCACCCCTGCTATAAGCTGATTCATGAACCCCCCAATATTTCTGCCCAAGGAAGTCCTGCATTGAGGAAGTTCATTAAAGAGAACAGAAACAAGGGATAAGGATTGGTGGCAAAGCCCCCTGGTCTAGGGTGTGTGGGTTCGCAAGCATTTTAACATTTTTTAAAAAATTAAAATTCAGTACTTACTCACACCAGGGTGCTTCTCTGAGGGTGTGTGTGTGTGTGTGTGTGTGTGTGTGTTCCATAGAAGTTCCTTCTCCCCGCACCAGCGTTCCTTATGTCAAAAATCACCCGGTAATTTTTGAGCCATTATCCTGTGGAGGCCTCCTCCCCCCACCCAGCATTCTTCAGCCCGTTCTGGGCCTTCCTCCCCTCACAGTGGCCATTTTGGAGGCCATCACACATGCACAATGGACCTCTGTGTGGCTTGGGTCATGACCTGGCCATGCAGGGGCTCATGGTGCTTGTGCGGCAGACTGCAAAATGGCCACTGCGAGGGGGGGGAGGAGGCCTGGAACGGGCCAAAGGATGCCCAAACCGGGCAATTTTTGACATAAGGGAAACCTCTGCAGACCCCCCACAGCCTCGGAGAAGCCCCACCCCAAAGGGGTAAGTACTATGTATTTTTTTTTTAAATTAAAAATGCTTACACCCCCCGCCCCCGAATTGCCAAGCAGGGGTGTGTGTTTTTGTCTGGGGTCGAGCCGAACCAGGGGTGGTTCGACTCGACGTCGAACTGGTTTGCACATCCCTCGCTCCCATTTCTTAAGGTAAAAAGGAATGTTCTGTGATGGCTTGCTGCTGATTGCCACTGCAAGGCCATGACAGACCCCCAAAGTCTGCTTCATAAATAACACTTTAACTATATGGCTATATAGAGACGCAAAGGAGAGTATTATACTCTTGACCTACTGTGCTTGAGTGATCTTGCAGTTAAGGTTAAGTATCCCATGTGGCATTAGCAGATTCTAGAGATATTTCCCTTGCCTTACTATGCAATAATAAAATGGTTTCTATGTAAATCCAAGAATGCATGCTTTCTGTGGTATGCATCAATAATGTAGAGGGCATTTTGCCTCCAGCCCACCTCTTTCCCTTATGATTTTTACAACCATAATTCTACATTTACTTACCATGAACAATTGTCAAACTAGCTGTCTGGTCTGTGTCTGGGAACAAAGGAATCACTCAGCCATGGTGATAAAATGAAGAGTCATGGGGTAGAAGAATTCCACACCATGGAAGAAATCCAGAGCTGGTCAACCTTTTGTGTATACTTGACACCAGTTCTTCAGGTTGCCAAATGACTGCAGTGAAATAATGCTTATATTTAAAAGGAAGGACTTTGTGTACTTCTGTGTGCAGGACAGAAACTGTGAAGGTTAATTTATGGCTACCTAATTGAAGTTGCTAGAAACATTTGTTGCTAGAAACATTTGTACATGGTGGCAAACAAGTTGTTCATGTGGGGAATCTCCACATGAGTTGCTGCCAGGAATTACGTGATGCTGACACAGAGACTTTCCACTAGGGATGTGCCAAAATACACAGCCTCTTTAAAGTGGAAGAGAGCAGGTCCATACCAGCTCCTCCTCCGATGGCCACCATTGCTGTAATCCCGGCAATCGCCCCCAACTATGCCTGCTTGCCAGCCGGGTGTCTCCCAGCTATCTCTGCGTATCGGAGTCATGCAGGGGCAGCTGGGAGACACCCCACCGGTGTGCGGGCATAACTGGGGGGAGTGCCAGAATTATGGCAATGACAGCCATCAGAGGAGGAGCAGGTATGGACCTGCTCTCCTCCAAGGACTGTGAAAGCCCTCATTTTAAAAGGGATGCGCTTGCAATTTGGATGCCTGAATTGCATACCAGCACATCCCTACTTTCCACATGATAGGGCAATCAACATATTGATGTGGGTGACTCTGGGCCAGTCACTTCTCTCTCAGCCTAACCTACTTCACAGGGTTGTTGTGAAAGAGAAACGTAAGTATGTAGTACACCACTCTGGGCTCCTTGGAGGAAGAGCGGGATAGAAAATGTAAATAATAATAATAAAATATAATATTGAGTAGTCTTCATACTTTATTTATTTATTGTTCATTTTTTCTATAATTCATGTCAAAACAGTTTACAAAATTTAAAATACTATAAAATTCCAAAGAAGTTACATTTAAAACCTTAAAATCAAACATTAAAACCATAAACACCAAGAGAGGTGGCCCAGAAGGATACCATGGCCAATGGTATCGAATGCCGCTGAGAGGTCCAACAGGGACGCACTCCCTCTGTCTAGTTCCTGGCATAGGTCATCCACCAAAGCAGTTTCAATCCCAAACCCAGGGTGAAAGCCAGATTAAAAAGGATCTAGATCAGGCCTGCTCAACTTCGGCCCTCCTGCAGATGTTGGCCTAAAATTCCCATAATCCCTGGCTATTGGCTGCTGTAGTTGAAAAAACAGTTGGGGGGCCTAAATTGAGCAGGCCTGGTCTAGATAATCTGTATCATTCAAGACCCTTTGCAGCTGCATAGAAACCATACGTTCTGTCACCTTGCTGAAAAAGGCAATAGATTACAAGTGCCATGTAATATATATGAATGTTTGAAATTCCTGTCTACAGTTGAATCTGGCAAGTTCACATCAGACAATAGTTGCATACACAACAAATTAGTTGTCCCATAGAATGGCAAATTGCATGTTGTGACCTATTTGCTTAGTATATTAGCCTTCCTCCTAACAATGCATAAGAGGAGTCTTGAAGGTAGAGAGCAAATACTGAAAACCCACACCATAATGTCTTGGTTGCTGAAACATGCTGTACAATCAGGGGTTTGTCTTTTTTATGAGTTTATTATTATCTGGAACTTTATCACAGTTTTTATAGTGATGCTAATTTCAACTGTTCTCAGACAAAACTAAGAGTGAGTGAAATAAAAAAAGCTCTGAGTCACTGAAATGAAGTATGCAATTCTGAATTCAGATCTTCACAGGTAATGTAATGGCACATTCAGATGATAGCTTCCTCCAGACTTGTAGTGCCAGAAATATGGTTTGTACACTGTCAGGTGGGCCAAACGTATACATTGACACTTGACATGCCATTTTTTTCTGAGCTGGTAGCAGCAAACGTGAGGCATGGTGCATATGCTCATGAAACTGGAGGCAAGAGGGAAATGCACAACTTTCTGTTTAAGGTTACCAGACTGTATTTTATTATATGATGTATATGTGGCCATAAGTGCATATGGTGCTTAAGTTTAACAGAGGCAAAACAGATAGGTCCATTTCCCCAAGGAGCTTACAGTTTGAAATAAAGAAATGGGAAAATAATGGAGGCAGGGCAAGGAGCAACAAGGGCAGCACAGAATGAATGTGGGCAAATGCAGTTATATATAAGGGCTATTCACACATCACATTGTATGCATGTACCATTGTATGCATGTACGTCAACACAGGGACTGGATCTCTCAAATGCAAAGTGCAGATTTTACACATGTACAGAACTCAGGCGGTATGCACAATGAACATAATATGTGCTAGAGCTATATGTAAGAGTTGTTTACAAGGAACGAGAATTAAGGATTTAAACCAAGGGCGTCATGGGTGGGGAAAGGGTTTTAAGGAGGAAGGTGAGAGAAGAGAGGGGAGTGGCTAACTAGTTTCCATACAAAAAGTATATAATACTTCAAGAGTTTATAGGACAGATCAGGGGCGTAGCTAGAGGAGAGGGGGCCCATGTTCATCCCTCTCTCTGGCGGCCTCCCCAGAGTGAGGAAGATAATTAAGAAAATAGGGAGGGGTGGAGGTGGACGGCCTTCAGGAGCTGGGGGCCCGTGTCCTTTGAAGCCTTTTGCTCAATTATAGCTACGCCCCTGGGACAGATTCTTATATTTCTTACACCTGCTAAAATAATACTGCATTCAGCAGTGAAGAAGATCTAAAATATTAGAACTCCAACCCTAAGAGCATTTATGGGGAAACCTCATTAAGTTTCATGTTGGATCTGTGTCTTTTTCTATGGTCATTCATTCAAGTCACCTTATATGGACTTAAGGCAACTTTGAATAAATAGTATGGTTATGGGGAAAAAGCATGTAATCCTGTTTTATATTTTAGTATCCTAACAGACAATCATGCTTTAGTACTACAGCAATACAATGCAATTAATATGGCTTGTCTGAAAGTTTTAAGTAATGTATATACCATTTTTTTTTGGCTTCAGGCAAGTGACTGCACTCCAGCCATTTATGGACATAGCTACTAGACTGTACAGAAAGTATACATTTATCTCATCTCCAGCATTTCTTGCCAAGGAAAGAAATATAGAGGCTACTAGCTCTACAACTGGTAGAGTATAAAAAGCTTTAAAATACATAAAATACATAAAAATACATAAAAATACAAAAATACATAAAAAGCTTCTTGCAAATAGAAAACTGGCATGTCAGGGAGAAAGCTTGAATCTCAGAAACTTGCCAGTTGCACTAGTTCTGTATTTGGAGGGAAGTTTTAGCACAGGACAGCATTTAAGAATGTGTTTGTTCACCTGCAGTTTGGAGTGGTACGGTTCATTGTACACGGTTTGGAGTTTGCAGTTTGGAGTGGTACGGTTCATTGTACATCAACACTACTACCATTCTTGAAGATGAAGGCTTGGGTAGCCATTATTACTAGAAAAAGTTTCTTCCGAAAATGATGGGCAAGAAGATAATTGCAGCCTTCTCTTTGGGTCTAATCTATCTTTGCAGATAATCTGTCTTCTCTATGGGTTTATTCTGGAAGAAGGGACCTCGAGGGAAAGTTCTCCCCCCCCCTTCATAAAATGGCTCTGTCACACTTTGCTTTCTTGTTGCACCCTCATTGTGCAGCTTTCCCTGTATGCACAATAGTTACAATGTGACAGTTAATGTGAGGGGCATGTGCTGAGTTGTTGATTAAATAACCATAAACAGCAGAGTAATGTCAGAGGTATTTGAATGTCTTAGGATTATTTTTTGTATTTGATTTGTAATTATTTCTTCACAATAGAAACCATGTTATGTGCTGGCAGTGCTAAGATTCTGTGTTGGTGACAGTTGTTCATTTTATGTGTCATAGTTTTTTGTATTATTTTTTTTCTGTTGTGGGCAATTGTATTTTTAACTGTGGTCTGAAGTGTTAGTGATGCAGTTTCTTAGACAGCCAGCAGATGTCACTGGTCAACATGAGCACTGTTAAAAGGAAAAGACCTGAAACACATAGAATGTTGGAAAGGCAAGCAGCCATCAGAAGCCAGGCCCTCCACTGAAAACAATGGAAGGATAACAAAAGTAATTAAGCTTCTGAGGTGATGGTTTTCTGCAGGGAGATGGAATGTACTTCAGGTCCGAATTTTAAATGTTCCAGAAAGTGAGGGGAAGTAAACATTTTTGAATGTGAGCAACCAACCCATGACAGACACTTGAAAATTATATAAGTTAGATAGAATTATCATTATCATCATCATTATTAATATTATTACGAATATTTACACATCACTACAATAAAAGCTTTCAAAGCAGTTGACATAGCATGGGAAGTGGATTCCTTGTCCCAAAGGAGCTCACAATATCAAAAGAAACAAAAGAGCAACCAGTGTACCCTCTAACAGGGATTCTCAGATGTTGACTACAACTCCCATAATGCCCATGCAAAAGCCATTGCAGCTAGGGATTCTGGGAGTTGTAGTCAACAACATCTGGGAATAGCTGTTAGAGAGAACACTGCTGACAAAAGCCACTGGGAGGGGCGCTTGGTCTTAATGCCCAACAATTATTATTCCCTTGCTAAACATGAGAGCTACCAGTTTAAAAGATGCCTATTAGCCAGTCTGCAGAAACAGAAATAATTCTTAATTTATTATATTATGGTTCTGGAATTTCAATACAACTAAAAATACCAGCACTCTGTATTTCCCATGAGTATACATTACTCTGAACACTACAATACAGCTGAATTGCTAAACATCTTCAGCATAATCCTTAGGAACATAGGAAACTGCCATATACTGAGTCAGACCATGGGTCTATCTAGCTCAGTATTGTCTGCACAGACTGGCAGCAGCTTCTCCAAGGTTGCAGGCAGGAATCTCTCTCAGCCCTATCTTGGAGAAGCCAGGGAGGGAACTTGAAACCTTCTGCTCTTCCCAGAGCGGCTTCATCCCCTGAAGGGAATATCTTGCAGTGCTCACACATCAAGTCTCCCATTCATATGCAACCAGGGCAGACCCTGCTTAGCTATGGGGACAAGTAATGCTTGCTACCACAAGACCAGCTCTCCTCTCCTAAACTTCCTTACTTTAGTTGGACATAGATCCCACTGTGTGCAATGGAGATGATTACCTAGCAAATTTGTTTGGGGAAGAGCAGCCATAATTAGGCACCATTTACTCCACTGATTTGAGTGGGTTTAAGTGCTTCTAACTCAGAGCTGGATGGCGGCCTAAAGCATCAATGCCAGGGAGAAACTGAAATCAATGATGTTTTCTTCTGAATAGACACATTTAGGCTAATCTGCATTATTCTTCAGATCCATAGTTAATAGCACTGATTCTATTGTATTTTTAAAAGGTAAGATAATTTGCTATTCAGCTGTTCAGATGGAACTATATGTACTGCCACAAATATCAAAGGAACTGTATCATCCAAATAAAGTCAGACACAAATTAATCCTACTGAAATAAAAGGAATTTAAACACTGTTCCTTAATGGACCTGTAGCAACATCAACAACAATATATAATCTGTTGACTTATTTTTCTCAGGATTGAATCTTTATTGAACACAACTGCAGAAAAACTTCTGAATGCTGAAAACCTAACAAAGAGTAAAAGAGCTCAAGATCCTCTGGCCCTTAGGCACTGGGTGGCTAAATCATGGCCAACTGCCAGCATGGCAAAAATTCCTAAAAATATCTAAAGTAGGAAAAAAGAGCACAGACTCATTTCCTATTGCTCTGGCTTCCTTCATGACCTTTATGAAAAAGAGATATAATTGGACGCAGAACTCTGTAGGTCCTGTAGGTGCCATAGTATGCAATGTGGGTCGGGATTCAATTTTTTATGCAGTGTATTGCATGTAGATTTGTGTAGGTTGTGTTACTAAAAAAAGTAAAACTTTGGGTCAAAATTCAGTCAGCCTCATCCAGCATGGGAGATCCAGATGTGCAGATGCAGGCCTGTGTATGCACAGCTGATGGATATGCACATCTGTTGGCATCCACATTGTTCATCTACATCTTTTGATGTAGATAGGAATGTGCATTCCCATCCAGGGCTACTAGTAATTACATGAGACTAATTGTCGATGAGAGCTGGATCAGGGCCAGTGAATCTTCAAAGTTAAATGTCTAAAGTAAAAACCTAAACCTATATCTTACAATCTTTGCTCAGGTATGTACTGCTAAAAAGATCTTTGTAACTGGAAGGGCAAGTTTTTGTAGTCTAGTTCCCCCTTAGGAATAGGGTTGAGGATAGTTATTAAACATCTGGTAGTCTCACCCTACTCGAGCAGGGAGTGCATAGAACATTTACTGTGGATCTGGGAATCATCCTTTCTTGCCGAAGAAGAGTTGGAGGTCTCAAGTGACATTCCATTCTTAAATGAAAGCAAATGGTCCCATCAGAAAATGCCTTATCCACAATGTTATTCAACCAACATGAATTACAGATGGCACATAGATTACTTCCACAAGTAGGCCATAAACTTGAGAGAGTTTTACGTGTGTGTGTGTGTGTGTGTATGTGAGAGAGGGTGGGGGGTGGGGACAAAGTGCTTAAAAATTTAAATATGTTTGGGAACACAGTGGTTAAATTAGGCAACTTCATCATATCTCCTCATTGACTAAACATCACTATATTTAACAGCCAAAGAAAATAACAGCTCTTTATATGAAGTCTTAGTTGTTCATGTTTGAATGCTAGATACATTGTGCAGCGAGGTGTAAGACACATTTGTATGCTGTTTTTGTACCCTTTAGAACCTTAGTGGACTTCAAACCCAACAATAGTAATTCCCATTGCATTCAGAGGAGTTTACTTTACTCCTGAGTATGCATCAGATTGCAACCTAATAAATATATCATGGGACAGCCTAACATAGATATGGAAATGAAGATAGGAAAGTGCCTACTACTGAGCATCAAAATAAAACGGGCATTTAGGATGAGGCGGCGGGGCGGGGGACGGTATAGGTATGATATTTTTGTGTGTTCTCTCTAATTTTTTTCATCTGTGTGTGGAATGAATTTTGTTCTGGGTGGCAGTATCAAGGCAATGTATGTGTACCTGCATTTAGAATGAAGCCTTCCTGGTTCAACCTGAACAGGATCTAAAATTAACTGAGCGGACATCAAAAAATGTGTGAGCATGCACACACACTGATCTGAAGGCCTGTTAAAGCCACCATGCTGAAGCTAGCCAGGGCTGGGATTGTCTGTTCATGCAGCTAAGAAAAGCACATATGCCACCTCAGTGGTGTAGCAAGGTCAGAAGGGCCTCATGAGCATTGGTCAAATTGTCCAACAAATGAGCACTGGCCTGCTCCTCAAAATTATTTTGAAGTGCCATAGGTGTCACCAATTTTTTTTACACTTCGTTTTGTCAGCGGCAGTCACTACCAACACAAAGTCCCTTCTGCAAACTCCCCACCCCGCACTCCCTGTGCAGTGCCTCCTGGCTGTCACATCTCAGCTGGCTTGCACAGCAGTAACGGGCTGAACGGCCTCTTTCCTCTCTCCAGAAAAATAGAACCAAAGGCCTTTGCTCGATTTCACTCGAGAGAGGACGCCAGATGCTTAGATGAAGAAACATAGTCAGTAATGCAATATTTCATGGGAATGTTGGTTGTTGTCTTTGTACTGTGTCTTGTCCAGATTGATAATCAAGATGTGCAGGGAATGTTCTTCCCAAGTTCCTATTGCATATAAAAATTGACCAGAGAATCTAGCAACCTTACTTCGATAAAGCCTAGCAGAGAACTGTTTCTAGCATGTAACCTGATCTTACGCTCCACAATTACATTCAGTCACAATCACTGTAGTGATATGAGGGAACACAACACTGGCAAGAATCTGCAAGGTACTGACAATGGGCAGATGATGAATATATATGAACAGATATGATTAACTTTTAGCTGGGGCCTGAGGAGCATTCTTACACCCCTGCACTCACAAGTTTTACTCAGCAAGTTTCCTAGACATCGGTAGGAATCACTTTCAAGCAAGTGTGCTCAGGACTGCACACTTTATTATGCCTCTGTGGCACTGGCCTGTAGCTGATTCAGGGGCTAAGCAGGAAATTGGCAGACCTCATCTGTATTTTGAGGTGACATTTTGTGTGTGTGGGAGTGGACTTTTTTTTTTTTTTTTTTAAAGAAAAGCCGTAAGACTGTGACAGGATCTATCAAGTTTTATGTCACAAAGCTGTGACAGGAGGGACTGTTTGTGCCAGTGGTATACACCTATGGAGGTTTGGAGAAAGAAAACTAGATAACAGAAATAATGTTTTGTGCATTGGATTGTTTTGTTTGAGAAAAGTGCCCAGATGTCTCATTTGGCTTAGAATAGTATGGGATTGAAGGCTGTGTCTACCACAGGCTCATGTGGTTTTCTTGGTAGAATACAGGAGTGGTTTACCATTGCCCCCTCCTGTGCAGCGTGAGATGATGCCTTTCAGCACCTTCCTATATCACTGCTGTCCAATATAGCTCTTTCCCATATTCTGGAAAATGCACCAGCAGGGATTTGAACTGACCGCCTCTTGCTCCCTAGGCAGGTTGCTTCCCTGCTGAGCCATTAGGTGGCTTGGGATATGGGTGAGGGAAAATAAACCTACTAGTCTGGTGGCTATAGGTCACCTCCTGCCTCAGAGGCAAGTTGCCTCTAAATACCAGTTGCAGGGAAGCAACAGCAAGAAAGAGGGCATGCCCTCAGAGGCATCTGGTGGGCCACGGTGTGAAACAGGACGCTGGACTAGATAGGCCTTGGGCCCAATCCAGCAGGGCTGTTCTTATGAACAGATCCTAACAGACCTGTTCTTTCTTTCCTATATATTGCCACACTGGTTCAGATAGAGGGAAAGCTTGAGGATCAATTCCTTACATAAATTTTTGTTGCGGGAAGGGAAGACTCTTGCGGGGGTGGGGAGGAAACTATGTTTTTGGGGAGTTGCGTGTAAAATGACGGGGGGGGGGGAAACGTTACAGGTCCAGGGAGATATCTGCATCCCCGTTGCTACAGAACGCTCCTTTGGTTCCCAAGCAGAAGGTTCAGCCTTCTAATAGACGTTTGTGTAAATACACTCTAATCTGTGGTAAACCGTGACTATTGCTTTTGGCAGGCGGCTACTACGCCGTACAATTGTAAAGCTAGGCTGGCTTGCTGCTCATGCCTTCTCTATAAATTGAAACCATAGAGCACTTTATCTTCAGCCCGCGTGCTTGAATCCCATCCCGCCCCCCGCCTGCCCCCCCCCTTCCTCTCCGGCCCGGACCGAGAAGTTTCTAATTCTGATTTTCCCACTTTGCGCCCCTGCTGCTTGGCTACACCGAGCCGATCCCAGGCAGCTTCAGCCCCCTCCCCTCATCTTCTGAAGCCACCCCCCCGCTCCGCTCCTCCGGTCCGGCTGTCTCCTTCCAATCGGCATGGGCTGTCCTTTCTCCTTCCCTCCCTCCTCTCCCCTCCTTCCATCCGATCTTCCAGTGAGTCCCCGGGGACAAAGTGTGGGAAGTGCGAGTTTCCGCTCCGTTTGTCTGTCCCCGGCCGCCTCCCCCGCCTTGCTCTGCAAGCCCAGAGAGCAGCAGCCCAGGCAGAGGCAGCAGGAGGGTCGCAGGGAGCGAGAGCAGACCGCCGATCCTGCCTACCCTTGGCGGGGGCTGCAGCAGCAGCGGCAAGCCATGGAGTCACCGGGCTGCGCTGCCAGTGAGGAACTTTCGGCTTTCTGACCCGATCCTTCCAGACGGAGAAGCTGCTGCTGCTGGCCCCTGAGCTCTCGCCTTTCGCTGTGCAGCAGCCGTCGAGCCAGACTCGGGCAGCGCGTCCCAATAGGCAGCGGAGGAGCCCGGTCTACAGCCGCTGCGCAGGAGAGGGGGATGCCGGAGAGACGCCGAGGGAGCGGCGGAAGCAGACCGCAGCTCGCCCTAGCGGGATGGAGCCACTGCCGCCGCCGTTGTCGCGCAGGGTCCGCCCGCTGGAGCTGCTGCTCGTCTGCTGCTCCTTGGTTCTGCTCCCTCCTGCAGTAGAGCCCATCTGCCCGGAGCCATGCGACTGCCAGCAACAGCAGCACCTCCTCTGCACCAACCGGGGGCTGCGGGCAGTGCCCAAGGCCGTCGAGCCGCAGGACATCCTCACCTACAGCCTGGGCGGGAACTTCATCGCCAACATCTCCGCCTTCGACTTCCACCGCTTGGTGGCGCTGCAGCGCCTAGACTTGCAGTACAACCGGATCCGCACGCTTCACCCCAAGGCCTTCGAACGCCTGGCGCGCCTCGAGGAGCTTTACCTGGGCAACAACCTGTTGACTGCCTTGGCCCCGGGCACGCTCCGCCCCCTGGTCAAGCTGCGCATCCTCTATGTGAATGCCAATGAGATTAATTATCTGAATTCAGTGTCTTTCGCTGGCCTGAGCAGTCTGGTCAAGCTGCGGCTGGACGGCAACGCTCTGGGCTCGCTGGGCGATGCCACTTTCTCAGGGCTGACCAATTTGCTCTACTTGCACTTGGAGGCCAATCGCATCCGCTGGCTGAGCCGCAATGCTTTTGCCGGCCTGGGGAAACTCCGCTTTCTCGACCTGTCTGGGAACCAGCAGAATTCGTTGCGCCATGCAGACACCTTCAGGCCTATGCACTTGCTCAACACTCTCTTTCTCTCCGGCAACAACCTGCAGCAGCTGGGAAACGGCCTCTTCCAACACTTGTCCAGCTTGGCCAAGCTGTCGCTGAGTGGGAACCGCCTGGCTTGGCTGGCACCAGAGGCCTTCACAGGTCTGGGGGCCCTCAAGGAGATGCGGCTGGAAGGAAACCTGCTGACCCAGCTGCCGGCCACCCTCCTGCAGCCACTGCAAAGCCTAGAGGTGCTGGACCTGAGCCACAACTTGCTAGCTGCTCTCCACCCTGCTGCCTTTGGCCACCTGCACAAGCTGCGGGAGCTCAGCTTACAGGAAAATGGTCTGACCACTATGTCTGGGGACCTCTTTGCCTCCAGCCCAGCTCTCTACCGCCTCGATCTTGACGGGAACGCCTGGAACTGTGACTGCCGCCTGCGGGGCTTGAAGCACTGGCTGGGCTCCTGGCATTCCCAGGGGCGGCTCCTCACCGTGTTTGTGCAATGCCGCCAGCCGCCTGCCTTGGCTGGGAAGTACCTTGATTACTTGGAGGATGCACAGCTCCTACCTCCTCTCAATGGCTCTTCTTGCTCTGGAGGGGCTGCCTCTCCTTCTCCCCCACCCCCTAGAGGCAACAGCAGCTACAGCCCAGGCCTAGCACAGGGAAAGCTTAGCTCCCCACCCTCTGCCTCCACCATTCAGCTGGTAGGCTCCCAGAAGACGTTAGCTCCAGAAAGAGAGAGCTGGGCAGGTGACACAAGTGCGACAACTTCAGCATCCCGCTTACTGTTCAGTACTAGGCCACCTTCTCTCCCAGGTGCTGCTTGGCCTAGGCGGGCAGGGAAACACCACTTGGTCTCTTCAGTGTCTGGCATTCCCCCGCTAGTCACTGACCCCTGTGATTTTAACACCTTGTTTCTTTACAACCTGTCAGTAGATGCCGTCAGCGCCAGTGCAGTGACTGTGCGCTGGGGGGTCCGCCCGCATCGCAGCCCTCGTCTTCTCGGGCCGGTGCGCTTCAGAATCCTTTTTGATCGCTTCGGAGCAGCTGTCAAGTTCCAGCGTTATGTGTATCTTCCCGACTGGAGTGAACCAACGGCCACCCTCCAGGAGCTGCGCCCAGATACCCCTTACCTGGTCTGCGTGGAGGGAGTGATTGGGGGCCGTGTCTGTCCAGTGGCTCCACGAGACCATTGTGCAGGGCTGGTCACCTTGCCAGAAGAGGGTGCAGGTACAGGTGCAGCTGCTGCTGTGGCAGGTGGGGCCCAAAGCCTGGACCATCAGCTCCTCACCCTGGTGCTGCTAGCGGTGAACGCGCTGCTGCTTTTTCTGGCCCTGGCAGCCTGGGCCTCCCGCCTGGTGCGGAAGAAGGTGCTGGGGTGCCGGCGGCGGAAGACAGCATCGCCGGTACACATCAGGCAGATGTATTCAACCCGCCGGCCCCTACGCTCCATGGGCACGGGTGTCTCTGCAGACTTTTCTGGTTTCCAGTCCCACCGACCACCCCGCAGCACCGTCTGTGCCTTAAGTGAGGCTGACCTCATTGAGTTCCCCTGTGAGCGCTTCATGGACAGTGGTGGTGGAGGAAGCAGCAGTGCCCAGCGCGGAGACGATCATCTGCTGCAACGGTTTGCAGATTAGAAGCGTGGCCTGATCAGAGGTTACAAGGTGCAGCCTTCCCTTATGCTGGAATTACAGGGCTCCTGATGTCATAACTTAGCAATGTCTGCTGGGAACCATTGATACTTCTTGGCTGCAGGCCTGCCACTGAACAAAAATGGCAGCTCATCAGCCAAATGAGGAATGGCTCTAAAATAGGATATGCTCTGAAATGCAACTAAGGCTCCCTTGAAATGTTTGCTGAAGGTTGTATTTGCTTAAGTGGTCCTACAGCAGGGTTGCACCACTGTTCTTTCAAGGCACCAGTGCTCTTTACTGTAAGTGGGTGGGCACTGGGTCTTGTTCATGGTCAGATACCAATATTAGGCAGGTCTTTGTGGGATGGTGTCTTTTTAAAAAAAGTTTTCCAATAATCTTTTCCTCACAGAGTCTGGTGGTGGTTGTTTTCTAACTGTTTGTAATTATCCTTAACCTGAGGATATAACTCTGTAACTAATTATAATTGTTCTTGGCCAGGAAAGGAGCTGGAATAATGAGAGTGAAATGAAAAAGAAAGTGGTGCTCTGTGTGTGTGTGTGTGTGTGTGTGTGTGTGTGTGTGTGTGTGTGTTCTTAGCTGAACTGGTTTCTGTGCCATTTGGGTTTTCTTTAACTCTCATCTCACACCATTTTAAGTGCCATTTCCATCAGCTAATGCAAGGTCAAGTCCTAAAGGCTTTTCCTCCACAGAACTAAACTTAGATATTACCTTCCCATGTGAACACCACAGAAAGCTGTTTTCTGGCCCTCCATGCAGAAGCAGTCCAATAAATTCTCATCCTTTATGCCACTGAATCACAGAGAGCCTATGTATATCACTGCTGCCTCCTCCAGGCATATGCTTGCACTGCTGTGCATATATTGTATGCATTTGGAGCAGCAGAGAGGGCAAGGATAGTTGAAATACAGTATTATACTTCTTCATGGAGTCGCACCACAGGAATGGACTGATCAGTAGCACTCACAAGAGAAACAATAATTGCCATGCCTTCTTTGCAGGAAATGAAAATCAATGCAATTTCAGATACTGACTTTAATTATTGCATCAGAATGCATAATCCTGCATTCTTTATTTAAGAAGAGCTAGGTTTGCCACTCAAATAATGTGAATACAAATTACTATTATGGCACGGACGTTTCTTGAACTTTTAATATTGAACACTGACTTTTTAAGCACATCATGTCTGTTTGCCTAAAACATTTCCCCCCCCAAGAACTGCCTTGGAAATGAATGTTAATGTGTGAGTAATTTGGAGAAGTTAGAATGATGCATTTTATATTGACCAGCCTTTTTAAAAAATCAAATTAATGCAAGATGTTTTTAATGTGTGTTTATATAACTATGCAAAAGATGGATGCTACCAGTTTTGGTCCTGCGTGGCTAAATTGCTAACACCACTAGGAAAAACTAACTCAAGTTTATTATAATTTGTTTAGAATGAATTATTTTTACAATGGTCTTGAATAAACACTTTTTGGTACTTCTATAGCTTAACATGTGGTTTTATTATTATTATTTTATTATTATTTTATTATTTCTGCTTACAATGCTAGGCGATGAGATTGTGAGCTAGGGCCTGGTAAATAGGGAAAAGAGTCAAGTAGTAATGAAGTTACAATGCGCTCACCTACTTGCCCAGTCTTTGGCCCAGTTTGTTAGGAACATGGTGCTAGGAACATAGGAAGCTGCCTTATACCAAGTCAGACTATTGGTCCGTATAGTTCAGTATTGTCTACTCCAGGGGTGGGCCAATTTGGCCCTCAAGCTTCTGTTGAACTACAACTCCCATCATTCCCAGCCACAGTTTCTTTCAGGCAGGAGTCTTTCTCAGCCCTCCCTGGAGATGCTGGGAATTGAACTTGGAACCTCCTGCATGCAAAAAAGGTGCTCAGCCCTGAGCTATGGCCCCATCCCAAGTGACACCAAGCCATGATTTCTACATGTTTGGAGAGTCATTAGTTCATGGACTTCCTTTTTTCCTCTACAACTCTTATTTGTTTAATCAAACCCAAGATCAAGCTGTGGTTTGGTATCTTGGTTTGTAAACAATTGAGTGTTAGAACAAGTTCCCCAGGTTTGTATGTAATGCATAACCCTGGGTTTTTTTCTAAAGTGAAAAGTGGAAGCTTTCAATTTCCTCTTGTACACATGAGAGAGGAAATGAGGTGAGGAAAGAGCACATAAATCGGAGGGTCTTGTAGACTCATTCACTAAACCACTAGTGTCACATCTGAACTGGGCTTATGTGTTTGGATTTTCCCCAAACCTGATGAGGTAGGTCAAACATGAGAAAAACGGACAGACCTAAGCTAGAATCCAGAAGATAATTAAAGTGTACATAGTAACCAATACAGATTTTTTGCTTTTCTAGGTATATTTAAGTACAAATAGATTTAATAAGTTCACAAGGGAAAATGTTCTTTGTTTCCAAGCTCACCTGGCTAAGAAGTCAAAAGGCTGTTACTATGATGGGCTTCACCTTTAGAGATACCCATTAAGAAATGAGGATTTTTCTTGTGCTAGAAGGCTCTTTCCCCACTGCTAATTGACTAGCTGTTTTGAAATGTTGTATGCTGCTTACCAGTAAAGCTTCTCTTGCTCTTGATAGCATGAAAACAGTGGAGGCAGTCCTAGCTCCAGATCGACACTGGGGGGTGGGTGATGGTGGGGTGGAGGAACGTTCTTGCAGTCAGATGCAATTTTCCCAAACATAAGAAAACTCCTCTCCTCCCCTGTGTGTAGTCCATGTGCTAAGACTCACAACAGATGTATACTGCACACAGAAATTCCGTTCCATCTGTGTAATGTGGGAAACAGCCTCTGGAAAGTTCAGCCCTAGTAGTAATAATACTTCAAAGAAGCAATATTCAGATTAAGAGGTTTGCTTATCATAGGCAATATTCAGATTTAGAGGCATCAGGTATGCCAAAGAGTTCTTGTTGCATACTTAATATACAGATAAGGGCACACACGATGATTAATGTTTTCTAGTTATCCTTTAATGTCCTTCAGTTGTACTTTTATTCTTGCAGTCAAGGTAGATGAAGATTAGATGTTTTGGGAGCCCTTTTAATGTGTGATTATGGATAAGGAGGAATTTCTAATCCACACTACATGTGAGACAATTTATATAGAATTATTCATGTTCAGACTGCTGGACAATCCCTGTCTTTTTCATCACGTTATGACTTTATTACTTACAAGGAAATAAAGTCAAAAGTGAAAACAACCTGCAACTGTGCTACTCTGTTCGCAAACTGTGAAGTGAAGAGGCATTTTGGCAATTGGGCGGCTTGTGAACAGGAGTGAAATGTTTGCCCTGCTTACTGCTGGTACCATGCATGCTCTTTGCTCCTGCTGGGCAGTGTTTCTGCATTGCTTCCTAGCTCCTTCCTATACAGAATCCCTATTCACACATTATGTTAATGCGCATATGATCTCTGCAGTGTGCACACATATAGAGATGTGCACACTCATGCACAGTTATTCACATGTTACATTGAACACATGCACATATTCACATCCAATCAGTATCCTGCATTTCAGCAGCTGTACTCAGATCCACTCTTAAAATGAGTGCTTGTACAGACGTCTGTTTGAACGCCTGAACAGTACAGCACAATGTCTTAAAAGGGCTAGAAGAGTGAAGACAGAAAATTTTCTACTTGTGCTATCTCTAAGGTCATGAAGCTATCTGGCATCCTAAAACCCCAGTGCGAGGCAAGAACACAAAGTAATGCTTCCTGTCCTGATGTCTTCTGGGTAAGGAGGAGCTAGGAAGCACTGAAAACATGGTGTCCAGCAGCAGCAAAGGTGAAAAGGGAGTTATTTGCACATGACTTCATGTTGCAGAGTAAATGTTGAGTGAAGCCACTTGGAAGTACACTTGTGGCATTGAGGGAAGCAGCTCCTCCTCTCTGTTCTTGGGTTTGCTTTTGATGCAAGTTCACATGTTTTCCTTCATGTTTTCCTTCTAGCCAATGGTGGGGGCGGGGAGAGGGAGAGAGTACTGAAGAGCTACATCTGCATTTGTAAAGAGAGTATCCTTCTTATAGTGCTAATAATTCTACATCAGTGCCTCTCCCTATTTATTTTCAGAAAAAGTAGCTTAAAACCAGCATTTTAAAAACCTGGGAATACCTCGAGATAAGCTAGAATTCTCAAGACAAAGCCCGACTTGTGTATGGATTGGGTCCAAGGATCTCGAAGGGATCTCGGGCTAAATTTGGCTGATGTGTGAACACACACACACACACACACACACACACACACACACACACACACACTCCCAAAGAAGATTTGGGGTAGAAGCCCTGTGTGTAAAGCCTCAAGGTGAGGGAATATGGTTTCATGAAACCTTTTATTTCCCAGAGAACATTCAGCTCCGTTCTTTGAATAAGGAAATGGAGTTGAGACTGAGAAATAATAGGTTAAGCAACAAGGGAGGGTATCCAGCACATTTCTGGCCAGGATTAGATCTGGCTGCATTCTCACAGTGATGAGTGCTGCGGTTAAAGAGCGTTTCAGCAGGATCTGATCCTGATTCTTGATCTTTAAATGCAGTGATTGGAGCAGGATTGCCTGGAAATGGCTGGTTCTCACTTGTTCCGCAGGAGCGTGAAGGGCGCAGTAACTGTGGTCAACACTTAAACTGCACTCCTCATCATTGTAAGAACACGGCCTAGGAACTCGGGTCTTAGCAAGTTTATGACCACTTTTGTAATTTCTCCACCATGGTGGCCTTTTCTCTTCCATAAATGTGCAGCAGGGTGGCAGATGAATTGATGACTGTACTCCAGATGGACCGATGACTATGTAGTACAAGGGTGTGATTTTATGTATTGTGTGTAGATGTAAAACTCAAGGGAATGTTCTGGCTTCTTGTGGAGTTCATTCCATTCCTGCTTCGTTCTTGCTCACTTACTACTGCCAGAGATGACTTGCCTGCCTGATTCACAAGGTTACGCTTCTCCTAGAGTAAATATTCTGTTGCTGACACAGACCACATTACATGTGCCTTTGGAAATGCATCCCCAAGCAGGATAAATCCAGGCTGTTCAGTGAACAATTTGTTACCCTCTCTTGTAAACATACCAGGGAATGAGTGGAGTCAGCTGTTTCGGAGAAGAGGCAGCTGTAGCTTTCAAAGAGTGATTGTCAGATATTTATCAAGCAAACTGGACTAGTGAAGTAGAAGAACCAAACATGTTGCACAGATGTTTTCTCTTCCAAATTAAATGTTTTCAAGTAACCATTCAAATGTAAACAAATTGGGCCAAATTCACCCCTGATGCAGCACATGGCTTTTTATTTCTGTCACTGCCCCCCCCCCATTTCCTCTGAATTACTGAAACATTACTTTTGACCCAATCTCTCTCTTTTTCTTCCATTTGTGCTGTCTTGGAGGGGACTCAGTATCAGTCAGGACATCACACTCTTTATCTCCGCCCCTCCAAGCTCATGCAGGCAAGCAGCCTTTCATTGCCTGCTGATGCTACACCTTGAAATACCATATTTCTCATACTGAGGAAGGTAAGAGTATTTTTAATGACTGTACAGCCACCTAATGGCACAGCGGGGATATGTCTTGCTTGGCGAGCAAGAGGTTGCTGATTCGAATCCCCACTGGTATGTTTCCCAGAATATGGGAAACACCTATATCAGGCAGCAGCGATATAGGAAGATGCTGAAAGGCATCATCTCACGCTGCACAGGAGAAGGCAATGGTAAACCCCTCCTGTATTCTACCAAAGAAAACCACATGGCTCCTGGTGCCACATGGCGCCAGGAGTCGACACCGACTTGAGGGCACAACTTTTCTTTACTTTACAGTTGCAGACCTGGCTCCGCTCTCCAGTCAAGAAGTGATACAGGGCCCTTGATACTTATTTTATCCTTAGAGTCTTACCTACAAGCCTTGTGATGGACCCTAGTTAGATGTGAATTGAGACAAGCTTGTGCCTCGCCTCAGTTGCAATCATCTGACATCTCTTCTCACAAGGTGGAAGGGAATGTGGATGTAACTTAGGAAATTTATGTTTTGATAATGTGGATTGCTAGAACCAGCCTCGTATGTCTATACACTTGAACACAGTCCAAAAGAAATCACATGGAAGAGTCCAGAGAGGAACTGATCATATTCCCTTGGGATCTTTTTGTTACAAAGGTGGCTCCTTGAATTACTGGCAAACTTGACAAGTCCTTGGTTTTAAAAGCTGGTTTCCAAGCACACAATATAGACACAAAGGAACATAGGAAGCTGCCATATAATGAATCAGACCATTGGTCCATCTAGCTCAGTATGGTCTACACAGACTGGGAGTGGCTTCTCCAAGGTTGCAGGCAAGAATCTCTCTCAGTCCTATCTTGGAGATGCCAGGGAGGGAACTTGGAACCCTCTGCTGTTCCCATAGTGGCTCCATCCCCTGAGGGGAATATCTTATAGTGCTCATACTTCATCTCTCTCCCACCGTCTCCCATTCATATGCAACCAGGGCAGACCCTGCTTAGCTAAGGGGACAAGTCATGCTTGCTACCACAAGACCAGCTCTAAGGGCAGGTTCAGACCAACAAATCTAAGGGCAGGTTCAGACCAACAAATCAACAAATTCGTTAAGACCAACAAATCTAAGAGCAGGTTCAGACATCACGTGGAACTTGGGTTGAAGCTGAGCTCCACATGACCTCCCTCAGCGATGGAAGCATGTGCACCCCGGCAATTGGTCATGACAGAAGGTTCAGGTTTCAGGACTTGGATTTTCTGAAGCAAGTAGGTTAGAATATACCCAAATTGGAGGGTTTAGACATCACAATGAATCTCAGCCTATCCTAATTGAGAAAAGAAGTAGGCACTTGTGCAGGGATGGGATTGGGGAGCTTCCGGTGTTGGGGATTGTTAATTTTTACCCCCAGTAGGTAAAACAGTAGAGCACTAAGGAATGAGCGCACACTCCAGTTACAGAGTAGGTAGCAGAGGATGGTTTAGTTGTTGCAGCTGTTTAGAGAAAACACATGGAGTTCCTTGTAGAACTAAATACTAAGTATTTATTGGTTAAGTACACTTGGATAGGAAAGACCTAAACCTAATCTAAAGGACTACATAATGAATAGGTAAGGAGGGAGAGAGACATTTCCATCTTCTCTCTAGGAGGAAAGGAAGGATTGTGACTCAGCACAGGAAGTGTGGAAGAGATGGATCAGGGATCATAGAGTAGAGACAGGTATAACAGTTAAAGAGACCCACACTCATTATCTCTACTCCCAATGCCCCTAGTGGTCATTAGGATAGTTGGTGCAAAACGTCGATGCACTGGAACTCCATATCCAACATCCAAGGTTGACGGGGGTTGCTCGTAGCTTGGATGCAACCAAGATTCCATGTAATGTCTGAACTCTGAAGCCACCCTAAGTGTTAAATTAGAAATTGCATTGTCATTGATCTCACTCATATCTCACTAACTTACCATAACTTGGAGCTGGAGGGTGGGCAGGGAAGGGTGTACATTATTTAAAGGGCATAGAACTGAGGTGAGCTATGAAGCTGCCTTATACTGGGTCAAACCCTTGGTCCAACTAGTTTAGTATTGTCTATACTGGTTGGCACTAGGGTTTCAGTATGGCTTTTTTTCACCAGTCCCGTCTAGAGATGTCAGGGATAGAACATGGGACCTTTCACATTCAAGCATGTGCTATCCCATCAGTTATGGCTCTTTACCTCTATAAATATCGGTTCCGGTCACTGGGCAACTTATTAACTCAGGACACTGACTTCATGGAGTCCAAGGTTCTGAAACATTTCTGTGAGAGTCCAGTAACAGGGTTAGATCCAGCACAGGTGGACCTCAAAGAGCTCAAGATTTGCTTAATGATTGCCCTATAGAAAGTGACTCACAGTGCAGTGAAACACAGGCGGTTCAGCAACACCTAGCTGCTGCATGTGTGTAAAACATAGCTGTTGCTGCTGCAGAACAGTGGTGTTTAGGGCCATCCTTTGGGTGGGGCGACCAGTGCGATTGTCCTGAGCCCCGTGTTCCTGCAGGCCCCGCTATCTCTCTCCCCAGGTGTGGAGGGAGGCCAGTGGTGGCCTGGGCTCAGCCCGCCACCGCAACCTCCAAGCCCCGCCCCATGTGTCAGCATCTGACATCAGGTGCAGGGTTAGCCATGCCCCCCACGTCTGACATCAGGCACAGGGAGCTAAATCCAGCCAGCGCTGCATTTGCAGTGGGCAATTTAGTTCCCAAACAGGGGCGTCCGGCCCCATTTGGGAGCTAAAACCAGAGGCGTAACAAGGGGAAACGGTGCCCGGGGCAAGCACTGAAATGGCGCCCCCCCGCCCCCCCAACATACTACATTATACTTAGGTTTTTCCTCACAAGCGCCCTCCGCCAAGCCAGGCCACTGACTGGCCGCCAGGCGCCAGCAAAGCAATGGGGGGGGGGGCGCGAGCGGCACGGAAGGGACCGCTTGTGGGGGAGGGGGCGCCGATGTGCTCCCTTGACTGCTGCAGCGCTGCTGCACTGAGCAGGAAACATTTGTATTAACAAAAAATTTTAAAAAAAAAATTTAAAAAAATTTGTCATGGCAGCGCCCCCCACGTGACCAGAAAAGATGGCGCCCGGGGCACGTGCCCCCCCGCCCCCCTATAGTTACGCCTCTGGCTAAACCACACACCCCTAGGAGCTAAACCACACGTCAAATGTGGGCAGCATGTCTGGGGCACGAGGTCTTTCAACCCGTTTGCTCAGTGGTGGCTCCACCCGTCTCTCCTCCAATCACCCGCCAGACTAGGGACAGCAGTGGAGGCGGTGCTTGATTTCTTTTAGAAACACCACGTTTCGCCCTGTCGGGCACCCGGCAGCAGCCTCTGCAAAGTGGCCAAGACCCACCCAGCACTCCGCAAGGAGGCTGCCCCACCTCCACCGCTCAGTTAGCCTCCATGCAGTCTTCACAGAAGCTGCCACCAGATGCCCAACGGGGCAAAGAGCAGCGCTGTTAAAAGCAACCACACACCGCCTCTGCCGCCGCCACCACCTGCCTCACTGACTGCTGGTCTGGCAGGTAGTTGAGGGAGAGAGACAGTGGAGCCTGGGCAGCAGTGGCAGCTCCTGCGCCTCTCACTCCTGCTGCTGCTGCTGCCTGGGTTCCGCTGAGGAGCCTTGCCCCCATTAGGAGGCGGAGGAGGGCAGCCAGGTGGGCAGGGTAGCTGCTGTAGCTCTCTTGCCCTTCTGCTGGGCTCTGGCTGGCTCAGCGCAGCCTCCCTCCCTCCCTGACAGCCCTGATCCCAGGAGGAGGAGGACGACGAAATTCTTTTCCCTCTCACACAACACTAGAACCAGGGGTCACTCCATGAAACTGATTGCCAGGAGGTCTAGGACCAACAAACGGAAGTACTTTTTCACACAACGCGTGATCCACTTGTGGAACTCTCTGCCACAGGTTGTGGTGACAGCCAACACCCTGGATTGCTTTAAGAGGGGTTTGGATGACTTCATGGAGGAGAGGTCCATCAATGGCTACTAGTCGGAGGGCTGTGGGCCACCTCCAGCCTCAAAGGCAGGATGCCTCTGAGTACCAGTTGCAGGGGAGTAATGGCAGGAGAGAGGGCACGCCCTCAACTCCTGTCTGTGGCTTCCAGCGGCATCTGGTGGACCACTGTGCGAAACAGGATGCTGGACTAGATGGGCCTTGGGCCTGATCCAGCAGGGCTGTTCTTATGTTCTTATGCAGGGCTGGAGGCAGCCATAGTGGTGCTGCTGCAGAAGTGGGACAGCAGTGGTGGAGGAGTGTGGCTGAGGCAGAGTGCTGCTTGCCCCCAGCCCTGCTCCCTCCTAGGGATGGCCCTGGTGTTGTTCCACTGCCACTTAAAATTGTGCAACCACAGCTGCACGATGCTGCCTCTATTGGAAATAATGGGACACACACAAAGCCGTATGGGTGTGCTGAACTGCTGTATGTGAGCCACTGACAAAGCTGATTTAGCCTAAAGGGATCTGCTTATAACTTGATCCATGGTAGACAGAGTATTCTTTCCTACTACTCAGCTGAGTGTGAAGTCAGGCTTTTTCTTAGGGCCAGATCCAGGTTTCAGAGCAATCTTAACATATTTCTCTCCATGGTTAGGCTTCTCTTATCTGTGTGGACCCCAGAAAGTTCCTCTGCCACCATCACACTATGAACACAGAGATGGTCTCGCGGATCAACAGTGGCTCCTTCAGAAAGTTCTGGGTGCTTGGTAGTTGCCCAGTTATGCTGATCCCTGGATTCCAAGTCCTTCCTGATGCATCAGTTTAATATGAGCAAAATTGACCCTGGAGGTATGTACAAAGATCCACCATTATTACTGTTGAGCCTGTGCAGAATTTAAAGGTATGCAAGATAGATCAAATTTCTTCACAGAAATACTCTGACTGTATTGGATGACCCACAGTAGACTTAACATAATAGTTAATCCAGCCATATTTCCCTGCATAAGAGAATTCAGAGCCAATATTACACATTAGGAAGCATCATGAATCCAGAGACTTATCTAGTTGAGCCAACATGTTTTGCATACTCAGCCATGAGTTGCCAATTAAATTAGAAGAATGGGAGCAGACCGACCAGCTTTCACACTGGTACCTCATTTAGGCCCCTAAATCCAGTGTGGGTGGTACACAAATGGAAAAAGGCAGCTGGATACATATCCTATGCTGGATTGGGAACTGTGTGTACAAATGGTTGCTCTTCATAGAACTATGCACATAATTTCTTTAGCTGTGTGTCAGCACTCTTAGCTTTGATACTTCCAATCAGTTCTTTGAGAAAGTGAGGGTAGAGGAAGAAAGGAGTTACATTGTAAAGGTTATTTAGTGCCTGCTGGGAAGTGTCTGGAGGGATGTTTGTTTAACACCAGAATGAAATAAAAATGGAATTTATACAATAGACGTTGGGAAACACAAGATTTAGTAGACTGAAAGCTCAGTGTTTGATTCTAGTAGTTGATATGGCTTTACTGACATCATACAAAATGGCTTTATTTCAGTCAAAGAGACACCTAAAGTGGTGATTTTCTTATAGTTAGCAGGGGGAGAGCAACTGACCCTATCCAACCCCAGCACAGCATCTCTCCAGTGGCTATTGCTGATATCTGCCTTACGTTTCTTTTTAGATTGTGAGCCCATTTTATTTATGTATTATTTATTTTTCTATGTAAACCCCTTTGAGAATTTTGGTTGAAGAGTGGTATATAAATATTGGTAGTAGTAGGCAAGAGGAGTGCCATTAATGTACAGAAAAGTGTCTATAAGGTCTTTGCTACAGGAAGGAACTGAACAGTTGAAAAGAACACATATGATTAAGCAAATCAATTTTTGGTTTTGTTCTCAAGTCACAGAGGATATTATTTGTGATGCTGTCTGAGAAATTAATTAGTCTCTGGAAATATTTAGTCTCTGATTCAGCAAGATTTATTAAACCTTGGATGTATCACATGGAAAACAAGGTTAACCAAAGGAAACACCTGCTCGTTATTCCTGTGAATGAACATTTGGCCAGTTAAGAAGCACATAAGCTTTGAATCACTGTGAACTGTGTACTGTCCTAGAAGTAATCTTTTGATAGAGCTTGGATCCATTTAGTGGGAAAACACCTGACAGTGATATTCCATGCACTGAGTTTCAGTTTGTCTTCTGGATACTTCTTCATAATAGATTTCTTGGATTGTAGAAGGAAAGAGCATGTTAATAAAATACAGTCTGATATGGAACAACTTTTTAAAAAAATTAAAAGGAAGAATGCATGTCCAGCTGTCATCCATAGCTTTGCAGCAGGGGTAACACTGATAAATCATTCCAACCACCTGCTATTTTTCTGCACGGGTAAGGGGTCTCTGAGGTTGGCAGTGACAAAAATTGACATACTCTTAGTTTAGACATAGAGATTGTCTTCAGAAAAAGATTCAGTGGTACTAGGGTTTGTGTGTGTTGTGGGGCGGTGGGGAGGGAGGGAGAGTTGGATATGGGTGCAAGGCCCAGGAAACCCTTTAGTCTGCATGTCCATGATGAGTGAAAAATGATGCCTGACGAGTGGAAAAAAATCCTGACACTAATGTACCCATATAGTTCAAGGAACATCTGACAAGTAAAATATTTTATCTGGCTGGCAAACTGAATCAACATTTCTTGACCTCTGAGTGGGTGGGAAGGATGATTTTCCTTAGGGAGGAAGGGTCAAGGATGCATTTTCAGACTGAATCCCAGAGTCCATCAGAAAGGAAAATATACAAGCTTTGCATGCAGAAAATTCCAGGCTCTAAGACGAGAACCCTGGAGATCCACTGCTGGTCATTGAGGTACTGGTGATCTGAATCAGTATAAGGCTGTTTCAGGATGGTTTATACTTTTATATTTAAATGTTATGCCTGCCTTTCTCTGCAGTGGACCCAAGGCAGCTTACAGCAATCAGTTAAAAACTATAGCCACAACCACCAGATCAAAACTATAGTGATAAAACAGAGGAAGACACAAGGAGTACTGAAATAAGACTACAACTGAAAACAAACAGTACTGAAACAAATATACTGAAACCAGGCAGGGGTGTAGGAAGGCTGGTGGCAGCTGCAGGACAGGATGTGAAGGTGGGCACTGTGCCCTCTTTGCCACCATGCTTGTGTGCGCTGCTACCACTGGGAGCACTACCCTGCATTGGCCATGCGCCTTCTGCTTGCATCAGCACATTGACACAGAGGCATTACGAATGACTGGTTTCAGGGCTGTCTTTACTATGATGAAGCAACACGAAACAGTCATTTGGGTGGTAGATTCAAGAGGGGATGTCATTTTTATTTCTTGCCCAAGTTCTGGTTCAAAACTGGCATGGACTGTTTGTTTAAGTGTGAAAATGTGTAAGGCGGGTGCTAGCTGATTTATTTGTCCGATGCATCAAAACTCATTTAGCTTTCTTCACATAGTGGCTGTTATGACATGAGTTGTGTGCATTGTGAGTTGTGTGCATTACCGCTTCTTGTTTGACCCTTCTATTCTCCTAGACCTTGCCCAACATTCTAGATTCCTTTAATGTCTCAGACTCCCTTATCATGCAACTCACTTATTCCTTAACCTCCCATTCTAAAATCATGATTTTGAGAACAACAGTGTGGTCAAGACCTTGCAAGTCAATGAATGAAAGGAAATAATATCCCTAATCCATTCTAGTCATTGTAAATTAGTGCAAATTAATTAATGCAGCATACAAAGCTGTGATTGTATGCAAGTGATGTAATCTCCTTCTTCTGATATGCCCTGAGAATGAACATTTGTATGATATATAGGATGAATATGGAAAGTCTCTAGAATTTTGCTTGTTTCTGTAATTTTAACAGAGTTGTGATTTTGATGGTGAATCCACATCTAGTTTCTGACATGCTGATTGACTGCTTTGCTTTTATACCACTCTTCAGCAGGTTATATGATCAGTTTGCTTTTTCACAATTGGCTGCAAGAACCAAGCTCTTGGTGCATTTCATATGACCGTTTGCTGTATTTAGGTACACCAAACCCTTGGATGAATAATCTTCTGTGAGCAGAGGCACGGAAATAGTGACAAAGTTGGACTGGGGAGAAGGAGAGAGGAAACAAACCTTCCAAAATGTCTTTAAGAGAATTAACCACCTCAAATCATTATACATGTCTTTTTGTGCTTCATTTTTCATCGTTTTGCTGCTGTGCAAGCTCATGTTCAAAAGTAAACCATTTGAGGTTAGCTTGATAGTTGCCACTTTAAGGAACGGCAGTTTTATGCCAAATTCAAACCAGATGTTTGTTTTGGGTTAGGAGTATTTTCTGTTGTCTAGGGAGCATGGAGCGGTGGATAACGGGAAAAGAAACACAAAGGGTTATGGAGAAAGCCTTATCATACTACATTTGATTAGAACAAATTACGAAGAGCCATGCTTCAGATCTGAAATGCTGAAGCATTGATGATCTCAGGTCCCAACAATTAAAGGAAGAATAAAAACACAAAGATCGAAAGAATATGTACTGTGAACCGTTTAGCTGCGGGGAGGGGGGGGGTGCATGAGCCCACAACAGCTGGATTTAATTTAGTCCTAAAAGTTTAATAGTATAAGCTTGCACATCGCTTCCACTTCAGAAGATGATCTGCCAGGTGGTGGGAATTCTGATCCTTTCCTTTCCTCTCCTCCCCCAGTAAGGCTTGTACCATATCACTTCATTTTATAGTACAAAGCATTGTCTCAACATGCTTTAGCAGACTCAATCTCTTACCCACAACAAAATGTATGCCCCTGGAGGAATGGGAACTAAAATAATTGACTACATATAGCTGTGAGTTTTAATTTCCATTCTGGGTCTTCTTTTGCACCATTTCAGACTTATGTCTGCCAGAAGCAATGCAAGAAGAGTTTTACCATATTGACATCAGACTTCTCCTCCTACTCAAGGCAGGTAGGCTCTTCTTTTTAACAGCCAGCCATTCCACAGCTCCATGGAGGTGGGTGGGATCTTCTATCATACAAGTCAGCACTTCCTTCTCTCCTATACATGCATGTTCTTAGAGGATTCCTAGGCTGTGTTCACACAATTTAAGAATGCTGGTTTAAGAGTTAATCAGGATTAGTGAACCCAGAAGAGCTGATTATGAGAACCCAGAATTTCCAGGCAATCTTGGTCAAACCATTCTGGTTAACCAGCATTTAACAGGATAACCTTGACTCAATCTTAATTATCTATCCTGTTTAGTTATCTATCCTGGTTAACCAGAGTGGTTTGATTTGGATTGCACTGAAATTCTGAGTTCTCACTATCAGCTCTGCTGGGCTCACTAATTCCGATTCACTTTTTAACTGGCATTCTTTAATTGTGTGAACACAGCCCTAGTTTTATTTCAAATCCCTTCTAATGTGGCATGGAGGGAAAAACATTAGGTTTGCATCTGGAACAGGTTCAGATATCTACTTAAGTCAATGGAGAGGAGCCATAACTCAGTGGCAGAGCATCTGCTTTGCATGTTGAAGGTCCCAGGTTAAATAATAATAATCATAATGATAATAAACAAACTTTATTTGTTAGCTGCTCTATAACAAATTGTTCTCTGGGCAACCTACAACTCAACATTAAAACATCAAATAAAAACACACAAAACACATCAAATCACAATCCCTCCCCCCACAAAAAAGAACACCACAATTTAAAAACTTGTTTTAAAAAAACCAATTACAAAATCAAGTTTAAAAGTAAATTTTTAAAAGCCTGAGTGAACAGAAATTTCTTCACCTGGCATCTAAAAGAATAAAGTGATGGTGCCAGGTGAACCTCACTGGGCAGGCTGTTCCATAAACATAAGCGACCACCGAAAAGGCCCTCTCCTTAGTAGCTACCCGCTTCACCTCTCACCTCACCCTTTTGCAGGGTCACTCAGAGCAGGGTCTCCAAAGAAGATCTTAAGTCCAAGTTGGGACATATGGGGCAAGGTGCTCTCTCAGGTAACCCGGTCCCAAGCCATTTAGGGCTTTAAAGGTTAAAACCAGCACTTTGATTTGGGCCCAAAAACAGACTGGGAGCCAATGCCGCTGAAGAAACACTGGTGTGATATGATCAAACCATCCTGTCCCAGTTAATCTTGCAGCCCTATTTTGAACCAGCTGCTGTTTCTGGATCATTTTCAAAGGCAGCCACATGTACAATGCATTGCAGTAATCTAAACAAGTGTACCAGAGCATGAGTAAATGTGGCCAAGCTATCTCTGTCCAGGTACAGTCACAGTTGGCATATCACCTGAAGCTGATAGGTGTTCTGAGCCACAGAGGACACTTGAGCCTTTAGCAACAATATTGGATCGATGAATACGCCCAGAATGCGAACCTGGTACTTCAGTGCAACCCCATCTAGAACAGGCTGAACATCATTCACCCGGGCAGAGGAACCACTGACCAACAGTACTTCTGTCTTGTTTGAATAGAGACTCAACTTGTTCACCCTCATCCAGACAGCATCCAGGCATTGATTCAGGCAGGGGCGTAACAAGGCTGGAGTGGGCCCAGAGACAAAATTTTAAAATGGGCCCCTCGCTCACACACACACACACACACACACACACACACACACACACACACACTCCACAATATATAGTTATGTGACGCCTCTGGGGGCCCCCTCGAGGAGTGGGGGGCCCCAGGCAGCCGCCTCCCCTTGCCTAATAGTAGTTACGCCCCTGGATTCAGGACAGTCACAGCCTCACCTGCATCTGATAAAAAAGAGAGATACAACTGAGTGTTATCCGCATACCAATGATACCTCATGCCAAAGCTCCAGATGGCCTCTCCCAGTGGTTACATGTAGATATTAAACAGCATAGGGGAAAGAATGGAACCCTGTGGAACCCCCCAAGCACAACTGCCAAGGGGTTGGGCAGTAATCCCCGAGCACCAACTTTAGGAAATGGGCCTCAAGCAGCAGTGGAACCACCTCCAAGCAGTGCCTCCCACACCCAACTCAGCCAGCCTGTCCGAAAGGATACCATGGTCGGTGGTATTGAAAGCTGCTGAGAAGTCAAAGAGATTTAACAGGGTTGCACTGTTCCATCTCTCATTCTACACAGGTCATCCCACAGGGTGACCAAAGCAGTTTCTGTTCCAAAGCCAGGCCTGAAGCCTGATTGAAATGGATCTAGATAACCCATTTCTTCCAAGAGTATCTGGTGCTGGTCAGCCACTAGACACTCAAGCACCTTGCCCAGGAAAGGAATATTTGTCACAGGCCTGTAGTTATTTACATCCTCTGAGTCCAGACTAGGTTTCTTAGGAGTGGACAAATAATAGCTTTCTTCAACAAAGTTGGGACCACTCCCCTTCTCAATGAGGCATTTAGAACCTGCTGGATCCAGATAAAAATTCCCTCCCTACTAGATGTAATAAGCCATGAAAGGTTAGGGTCAAGTATGCATGTGGTCAGTTGAACTTGACTGAACACCTTGTCCACATCCCCAGGCACCAACAATTGAAACTCTTCCAGCAAAACTAGACCAGGTGGCAAATGTGAGCACCTTTACCCTCAAAGTGCTGTGCAAATGTGTCACAGCTATGGGTGTGCACAGACCTGGCTGCCCTGGTTCAGTTTGGGTGCGAACTGCACCTGAACCTGACCAGGCCAGTTTGGTCTGGCAGCCCCTGGTCCAGTCCTGTCAGGGGGGAGTTTGCAATTTTAAAAAAATATGATATAGATATAGATATAGATATAGATATAGATATAGATATAGATATAGATATATACACATGTAGCCCCTTTGGGGGGCTTCCTAAAGGCCATCTGGGAGGGTGTCCCCCTCCCCCTGCCAGCCTCCTAAGTCACCACCACAGCCCATCCCAGGCTGATTTTCAGCCTGTTCAGGCCTGCAAAGATCAGCGTGGTGGCCATTTTAGAGGCTGCCATGCATGCTCAAATGGCCTGCAAGGCCTAGGGCCTCACAGGGTCCATTTGAGCATGCGGGCAGCCATTTTAATTTTTTTTATATGGCCGCCAAAAACAAAATGCTCACCACGCATGCTCCCTAGGCCATGCCAGGCCTTACAGAGGCCATTTGAGCATGCGTGGCAGCCATTTTGTTTCTGGCTCCCATTTTTAAAAAAATAAAATTTATTTTAAAAAATGGCCACCATGCATGCTCAAATGGTCCCTGCAAGGCTATAGGCCTTGCCAGGCCTTGCAGGGGCCATTTGAGCATGCGTGGCGGCCTCCCAAATGGCCACTCTGCTGATCTTTGCAGGCCTGAACAGGCTGAAAATCAGGCCAGGATGGGCTGCATTGGTGACTTAAGAGGCTGATGGGGGAAGGGTGAACCTTTGCAGACCACCCCCCACAGCCTTAATGAGGAAGCCCTCTGAAGCCCCCCGAAGGGGCTACAGGTAAATTTTTTTTCTTAAAAAAAATCCCGAACTGGTGAAGGGGGTTCGGTTTGGTCTGGCCGGACCAGAGGGTTTTCAGTTCTAACCCGAACCCTCGAACCTGAACCTCGAACCCTCAAACCAGTTTGGACATCCCTAGTAACAGCGTGCTACCAAGGGTTCTAATACATGTTGCCTGGGGCCAGATTCAAGAGTCCCCACACCACCTGGAAAAGACGACTGGACGACACTGAGAGGATGCAATAGTGGACAAAAAAGCCACCATATTCGTCCACCACTTTTGTTGCACTATTGCCACCGAATAGGCTTGAAAATGAGCTCTAATTTCTGTTCTCTCAGACTCACCCTGAGTTTTTCTCCACTTGTGTTCCAGCCATTTCCCAGCTTGCTTCATCACTCTCAGCTCAGGTGTATACCAAGTCACTTGCACAAGCTCTGCTTTACTGGTGACAGCACTTGGGAGCAATCGTGTCAATCAATCAATCAATCAATCAATCAATCAAAGTTTATTACGGTCTATGACCAGCACAACAAGGGGGAAAAATACAATTAAAATATAAATAATTTTTAAAAACAACAACAACAACAAAAACAAGTCAACAGTCTAACCCATCAACAATGTTATAATGGAAAGGTTATAGAGCAGCACTAGTACTGTTAATTAAAAACTGGCGCACTCTTCGAGCTGCTACACAACAGCCCGCCACTTTCCGAGTAATGGCAGGTATGCTGTCCTCAAGCAGGAAAGCCACTTGTTGGCTAGGCGAATTTCCTGGGCAACGAGCCAGCAGTGGAGATATTAGTTCTAAATGTAAATCCCTATAAAAGGAGCAATAAAGCAAAACATGTTCGATTGTTTCAACTTCCCCATCACCACGGGGCAGACGCTCCGCATAAGGAGTCCCACTGTAGTGACCTTCAAGGACAGCAGAGGGAAGGCATCTACATCTTGCCTGTGTAAAAGCCAACCAATATCGGGGGATGTCTAATTGTTGCAGATAAGATAAAGAAGCAACAAGGTACCTTGTGGTATCGTTACAGTAGAAACCCGGAGACTTAGATAAATCTTCCTGCCGCTCCGGCAATCGTGTCAACCGAGCTATCTCTCCATTCCAGAGAGCAACTAGAGGTTCCACAGGAGTGCCTGCCATACTAGCTGGAAAATGCCCTAGAGCCCTCAGTAATCAATTGGAGTCCATCAGACTCCAGGAGTGGACCATTTTAATAGGTCCCCCACCCTTGCAGAATGGTATAGCCGCTAAAACTCTAAACCTCAGAAGGAAGTGATTTGACCATGGCAAGGACACAGACGCCCTCCCCCTCTCAAATCACCACCCTCCTGCCCAGTTAAAAAGAAAACAAGAAAACCACAGTGTGCCCCCATTCATGTGTTGATCCAACAACATGTTGGGACAGCCCCATGGTTGCCATGGCAACCATGAAGTCCTGAGCCACCCCAGACAAGGCAGCTTCAGCATGTATGTTGATTCAGCATGTATATAATTGTTTAAAGGCTCACACAGATCGTGTGTAGAGCCTTAAACAATTATATAGGTTAAACAGTTATTAGTAGCAGGGGTTCCCAACATTTGGTACCCAGATGTTGTAGGACTACAACTCTCATCATCCCCAGGCTCAATAGAAATTGTAGTTCAACAACATATGGAGACTAAAGGGTTGGAACCCCTGATCTAGTGTCAGTCTACTGAGTCCTCGGGTCATCTGGTCCCAGGGACATAATAAGCTCTGAAAGTGTCTTTGTGTAAGAATTGAACACTGGCACCATCAGATAATTTCTTCACAGAGATCATGGGGAAACTCTAATAACTCTAATTGTGAGCCCTCTCTCCAAATTAGAACTTCCAGTTTAGGACGAGTATAAAACATGTATATGTCTGTAGTCTAGATAGATGCCCACCAACTGCATCTGTTCCCAGTGCTGAAGGATGTTATTTTGCCCCACCTCTGCAGGTGGCCATTATGACATCACTTGTAGTTTCTCTGTTATGATGTACTCAATTGTCTCCTTGGTGATGGCTAAAGATCAGGTCAGGCTCAGCGGTGTGGAGGATACAGGGGGAAGAAGAAGCATCTCACAGGGGCAGCTTGGTTTTCCTTCTCCTATCCCAGGAATAGATGGGGTAGTCATGACAAAGCATTTGTGCTCTTTTAAAATATACAAATGAATGGTAAGGCTGCTAGGTAAGAAGTGCATTTCTGTTCTAGAACAGAAATTATTTAACTGCTGGAGGTGGTTTCAAACAAAGCAATCCAAAAGATGAAGCAAATATTTTAGTATCTCTAAATGCCAAATTATTTCGCTTCCTTTCTTTGTTTGGTTCTATAAATAACCTTTGTTAATGCTTAATTCTAGAGATGGTAGTGTTAAAAACAAACAAAACTACATTGTATTGAATGGGGTTGTGGTTTATGAGGTTATGAAAGATATATTTTTATGAAATTGTGTTGCTGTGTATGATATTGCTTGTAAGCTGCCCTGAGTCCTATGGGAGTAGGGCAAAATAAATCTAAATCTAAATCTAAATCATCTAAATCTAAATCAATCAATCAATCAATCAATCAATTGCCTGGAAGTATCTTCACCCTGAAAATAGACCGAATTTAACAGGAAACTACAGGCAAATGGACATCAATAAGAAAGCCTTAATTTTGGGAATCATATAGAATTTTTTTTAAAAAAATCACAGTTTCTGCCAGGTTTATGAAAATAAATTCATAATAAAAGTTATGATGCAAGGTAAGGAACATAATTTGTTGCACTAACTCAGAAAAATGAAAGCAATACACTTCAAATATTAACAGCTTAAAGCACCTTTCTTATAAGGCAAATTTACAACACCTGGGGCTATTTAGTTTAGAAAAAAGATGACTGCGGGGAGACATGATAGAGGTCTACAAAATCATGCATGGTGTGGAGAAAGTGGAGAGAGAGAAATTCTTCTTCCTCTCCCATAACACTAGAACCAGGGGCCATCCCATGAAATTGATTGCCAGGAAATCTAGGACCAACAAACGGAAGTACTTTTTCACACAATGCATAATCAACTTGTGGAATTCTCTGCCACAAGATGTGGTGACAGCCAACAACCTGGATGGCTTCAAGAGGGGTTTGGGTAACTTCATGGAGAAGAGGTCTATCAACGGCTACTAGTTGGAGGGCTGTGGGCCACCTCCAACCTCAAAGGCAGGATGCCTCTGAGTACCAGTTGCAGGGGAGTAACAGCAGGAGAGAGGGCATGCCCTCATCTCCTGCCTGTGGCTTCCAGAGGCATCTGGTGGGCCACTGTGCAAAACAGGATGCTGGACTAGATGGGCCTTGGGCCTGATCTAGCAGGGCTATGTCCTTCCGCCAGCCACCAGCCACCGCCGCACTCGGTGGGCGACCTGCCGCTGCCGCACGCCACAGCCAAATTGCCACCGCACGCATGCCGCCACACTCGGCGGGCGATCCAGGGGGTGGGGGAAGCCGAGTGTGGCGGCGGGCGTGCGGTGGCGATTTGGCAGTGGCGAGCGGCGGCGGTGGGTCGCCCGCCGAGTGCGCCGGTGGCTGGTGGCTGGCGGCGATGGGCTGTAGCGCGGCCCGAGCAGCGGCGGATCGCCCACCGAGGAATGCAGGCAGAGCAACGCCGAGCCTGCCTTCTGGCCCGGCGTCGCTTCCCAACTGCGCAGACGCAGTTGGGAAGCGACGCCTGGCCAGAAGGCAGGCTCAGCGTCGCTCTGCCTGCACTCCTCGGCAGGCGATACGCCGCCGCCGCTCGGGCCGCGCTACAGCTCGCTGCCAGCCACCAGCCACCGCCACACTCGGCGGGCGACCCGCCCCCGCCGCCTGCCGCCGCCAAATCGCCACCGCCCGCCTGCCGCCACACTCGGCGGGCGATCCGGGGGGGGGCAGGGGGAAGCCACTTTTTGGCGCCCCCACGTGACCCGTCGGGGTGGCGCCCAGGGCACGTGCCCTGCCTGCCCCCCCTATCGTTACGCCCCTGGATAGATGTCTTCTGTGATCAATTTGAAAAGGCCAGTGGTCTAAAAACGAAAGCAAGTAGCCATTTTCTTTGGCAAGAAAGGACATACCTCTTAAGGACAGGAAACAGAGGATAGGTATAAATGGAGAGTTTTCACAATGAAGGGAAGTAAGAAGTGGGGTCCTCCAGGGATCTGTACTGGGACCGGTGCCTTTTAATTTATTCATAAATGAAGTACAAGCAGCGAGGTGGCCAAATTTGCAGATGATACCAAACTCTTTCAGGTAGTGAAATCCAAAACTGATTGTGAGGAGCTCCAAAAGGATCTCTCCAAACTGGGTGAGTGGGCAACAAAGTGGCAAATGCGGTTCAGTGTTGGCAAGTGTAAAGTGATGCCCATTGGGACGAAAAACCCCAACTTCAAGTATACGCTGATGGGGTCTGAGCTGTTGGTTAATGACCAGGAGAGGGAACTTGGGGTCATGGTGGACAGCTCTTGAAAGTGTCAACTCAATGTGTGGCAGCTGTGAAAAAGGCCAATTCCATGCTAGGGATAATTAGGAAGGGGATTGAAAATAAAACTGTTAATATTATAATGCCCTTATACAAAACTATGGTTCGGCCATATGTGGAGTACAGCATACAATTCTGGTCACCACATCTAAAAAAGGACATTGTAGTACTGGAAAAGGTGCAGAAGAGGGCAACCAAGATGACCAGGGGCTTTGAGTACCTTTCATATGAGGCAAGTTTACAACACCTGGGGCTATTTAGTTTAGAAAAAAGATGACTGCGGGGAGACATGATAGAGGTCTATAAAATCCTGCATGGTGTGGAGAAAGTGGATAGAGAGAAATTCTTCTTCCTCTCCCATAACACTAGAACAAGGGGCCATCCTATGAAACTGATTGCCAGGAAATCTAGGACCAACAAACAGAAGTACTTTTTCATACAACACATAATCAATTTGTGGAATTCACTGCAAAGTTGTGAAAGTTGTATCCAAACTTGTGGTTTGGATAACTTCATGGAGGAGAGGTCTACCATTGGCTACCAGTTGGAGGGCCAAAGGCCACTTCCAGCCTCAAAGGTAGGATGCCTCTGAGTACCAGTTGCAGGGGAGTAATGGCAGGAAAGAGGGCATCCCCTCAACTCCTGCCTGTGGCTTCCAGAGGCATCTGGTTGGCCACTGTGCGAAACAGGATGTTGGACTAGAGAGGCCTGATCCAGCAGGGCTGTTCTTATGTTCTTAAGGACTGATATCCATGTTGGTAGTGACCATCTGTGGCACTCGGCGGGTGACCCGCCACCACCAAATCGCCGCCACCGCCAGCGATCTGCTGCCTGGGGGGCGCCGCCGTGCCCTCACAGGTATGTGGGGGTGGGGGGCGGGGGGGGCACCATTTCAGGGCCAGAGCTTGCCCTGGGCGCCATTTCCCCCCGATACGCCACTGCATCTATCATAGTTAAATGTTGATCTGACCATTTTGATTACTGTTTTGCAGATTGAAAGGTAATTTTCCAGTTTTCAAGGAACTGCAATCTATCTGTTCTTTCAAGAGAAAAGAGGATACTTCTCCAAGGCATGTAAAAATACACCTTTGTCTTGCGTGGGAACAGACTTATGCAGAGAACTGAACAGAGGGGCTATCTTTATTTTCAAGAAATGGCTTGGCTTAAAAACCTGTCTGGTGAGGCCAGCTGTCCTTACCTCTGAGGACGGAGTGGTGAGAGGGCCCAAGGCAACAGGGACAGGTGGCAGCCGGGGAGAGATGGAGGAATGACTGCCAATGGGCAGGGACTCAGCTTCAGTGGAGGAGGAGCAGAGGCCTAATAAGGCTGAAGGGGAGGCATGCAAGGATAACATTAGAGCATGCCTCCCGAAGGGAGGGGGTCTGAGCAGGAGGAGGGAGAAGTGGGAGATGAATTGTCAACAGTTGTAAAGGTTAGTAAATTACAGGTAATAAACCCTGCTAACTTGGCAAAGAGGCATCTTTTAACGTGGTGATTCTCTTTATTTAGCAGGGGGAGAGTAACTGGCCCTATCCACCCCTAGCACAGTACCTCCAGTGACTGTTGCTGGTGTCTATCTTATGTTTCTTTTTAGATTGTGAGCCCTTTGGGGACAGGGATCCATCTTATCTTATTTATTTATTGTTTCTCTGTGTAAACTGCCCTGAGCCATTTTTGGAAGGGTGGTATAGAAAATAAATAGATAGATAAATAGATAGATAGATAGATGTGTTGGCCCCATAATTGGGGTCAGGCAATGCATAGCTTGTGAGGAGGCATATAAGGAACCAGCTGGGGATGAGAGGCTGGCTGGTGGAAGGTGTCAGGGGCTCCCGGAGAGGGGCAGAGACACATGGAGCAAGCAGCCTGGGATGGAGGAGACGCAGGGTGATGCTCAACCCCCTCCCTGTTCCTTCCCTGAGCCCGGACCTGATAAGCCTAGCTGGACTGGGTAAAGGAGACAGGGACATGTACCTGGACAAAACTACAAAGCAATTCATGGTTTCCCACAAGCTTAAGAAAGCAACAAACTCATAACAAAAAGTCTGGTGTGAGGTAAGGAACATTCTTGCTTTGCTTCAGAACATGTGAAACATTACCAGTGTGGATACTCTTAAGAAGTAAGTCTTTTATTGCTAGTGGTTGTTTGATTCAATTTCTAGCCACAAATAGGCCTTTTCAGACTAATCATTGAAGCCACCTATCATGGTTAAACATTGAACTGATCATTTTAATGACTATTTTCTGCCCTGAGCCATTTTGTAAGGGCGGTATACAAATCAAATCAAATCAAATCAAATCAAATCAATCAATCAAAAATACTTTGCATATTAAAAGTCAATTGACAAGGAACTGCAATTTATCCATTCTCTCAAGAGAGACAGATACTTTCCCAAGTGAAAATGACACCTTTGTTTTGCAGGTGTATATATACACACTTATATGTACTCTTATATGTGAAGAAAATGCCTTGGCTTAAAAAGCAAGCATAAAGCAATTCATGGTTTCCCACAAGCTCAAGAAAGCAACATGCTGCCATGAGGTAAGGAATACAAAAAATGTTGCTTTGCTTAAAGAAGAAGGAAATGTGAAATATAATCAACATGGGAATAGACCCTTAAGAGGTAAGAAATAAGTAATGAAAGTGGCTACCTGGTCTCTTTCAGTGATTAGACCTATCATTGAAACACCTATTAGGTTGAATATCTATTTGATCATTTTGGTGTCTTTTTTTCTTTTGCAGATTGAAAGGGATATTTTTGATTTAAAAAGAGTTGTTAGGTTGAAAAGAGTCCACCCATTCTCTATAGATTTTATAACTATATGTGATTACTTTACAACAGATAAGTAGCTGAAAGGAAAAAACTATATTTTAAACCAGTGTACAGTGTATAAAATCAACCAGTCTTTTTAATGAAGCCAATCAGAAGATTTATCATCAGGAATATTGGCAGCACAGGAATTTTGCTGCTTTGCCTCATCCAGAAGTAACAGCACAAAGTGTGTAAGAACAAAGGAAGCCCCAAGACTTATGCAGTGGTATTTTGCCACTCAGAAGGGAACATTCTTTCACATTATGTTTGAACAATAATAAACTTCTCTCTAGTTATTCTTTCAGATGGAGCAAAACAAAACATGTGGATTTCAACACATCTGAAAAACCAGAGCCAACCAGATGAGCAGCTAATAAAGAGGAAATCTGTGTCAAGGGAATGAATTTAAACTTTATTAATAACATACACAGAAAGAAACTGTATTCCACTCATTCAGAAAATGAATGCACACCCCTACTGTCTCCGCATGGTGATTTTCAATGAAAGACGGCAATACAGCCTTCAGGACACCAGTCAGCAATTGAAGTGAGAAGGCAAGGTGAGGGAGTGCTTACTTGTGGTCCTTGCTCGTAAGAACATCATGATGTTTTTCAGACAGGGCTTGTAGTTCGTGTCTCCTTCGAATTGGGATTGGAGGGTGTGCGTTCACATATCAGCTAGATTTACCCCAAAGTCCCTGCGAACTATCAAGGAGCACATTACATACAATACAGGTTTTTCATTGCGAGTTAGAGAGTAGCCTAATTTATATCCAGGGTAAAAAAAAAATCCACTCACTGCATTGGTTTTTTTGGTCAACTTCGAACTCGCAGTAAAGCCTCACAGTAAACTTGCGGTAAAGCCTGCTGTGTGAAAAACACCCATGTGAAGCTTTATGGAGAAAAACACTGAAAGCAAATCAGTTCACATGCAGCAGTTTTCTAAATGTGCTGTAACTATAGCCATGTTCAGACATTATGTTGAGCACTCATACAAATGTACAGTGTACACATGTACACATCTGTACACAGGCACAGTTATTGACACATTATGTTGAACCCAGGTGCAGCAGTACACTTCCTATACGTACTATGCATTTGAGTGGCCTGTATCAGGTTCACATTTTAAATGAACGCAGGTACAGTAATTCACACCAAAACATGTACAAGTGTACAGTCATCTGAATGCAGATACAACATAATGTCTGAATAGGGCTTATCTAGTGGATTCATTGTGGTCCCATGAACTTCATCATGGAACAGCAGCCTTGTGAAGACATATAAGCTCTATGTGTCCAACACTCGTATAATGAATATAAAGGTACAGTTATTCACACATTGTGTTGAACACAGGTACAGCAGGAAGTGTACTGCTGTACCTGTGTTCAACATAATCTTCATATCTGCACCATGCATTTGAAAGGCCTGTACCCAGGTTCACTTTTTAAATAATCACAGCTACAGTCATTCACACCAAAACATATATAAGTGTACAGACACCCGTACACATGTACACCATTGTACAACAGACATTGGCACACTTGTACAACATGTCTGAATAGGGCTATACAGTAGCTTTCACATGGTGGCACCAATGGTATAAATCTGTAAATCTGAGGCATTTTTTTTAAATGTAAGAAAAAGCCACAATATTTGGCCCTCTAACCTTCACTCTACAAGCAAGCACTTGTTAACTTACCCCATTATGGAGCCTATGGTTGGCTTAGTCTGCAACAAGGCCTTCTTCCCATTCATCTATTTTTCTGCTATCCACTGTGGACATCCTGTTTCCCTCTTGTGTATGTCTGTGGAAAGGGAACTATGGCAGCTTTGGATTACTGCAGGCTGTTCAGTTCATTTAGGGATGTGCAGAATGTTTCGCCTCTAAACGGGCCGGGTTCTGAGCTCAGGCTGTGTTCCGAGCCTGTTCCAAGCTGCCATTCCCATTCAGACCATTCCAAGTATTCCAAGTGCCATTTTGGATTCTAAAATGGCACTCTTGGCCTCTGTGCACACAGAGAAGCCATTTGCATGGTCAGCACCACCACGCAAAAGGCTGCCGTGCATGCCAGAGGCCAGAAGAGCACCATTTTGGAATTCAAAATGGCACTCAAAATGTTCCAGCTTGGAATGGGGTTGTTCAATTGAAACAACCAGCTCGATTAGTTGTTCTGACAGAACATTCCGGGGATTTTATGTTCCATTCTGAGCATGGAATGGAATGCAAAATCTGTTTCGTGCACATCCCTAATTTCATTCATTAGTTCACAGTCCATCATGTTCTCAGTGCATCATGTTCTCACATCCCTCTTTATGCAGTATGTTGCTTTTCCTTACATACATCTTCTTTGAAAAGATTACCAGTATCAGCTTCTTCACCAGTCATGACTGTAAACACTCCTGTATGTGTGAATAATCTATGAATAAGTTGTGTATTTTTATTCATTAAGATTTGGGACTTAATCCCATCCCTGAGAGCTTTGATTGGATAACCCAAAGTCAAAATATGTGATACAACACAAACTAAAATATACAATCTTTCCCACAGGTTTAGTCTCCAAAGAAAGAAAATCACATGAACAGTGTTACAACTGCATCTACCAATGTTTTTGTTGTTAGTTTATAAAATCTGGACAATGGCACATTCACTGACATCCTGGAATTACATATTTAACCTGTCTTCCAGTTTCCACATTAGATGTGCCAAAGAAAATCAGTTCCAATTTGCTAAATGAGCTGTGACTTCTATGTAGCTGATTATGGTCTCATACCTTCAGTGATCAGAATGAAGAATATACTTTATTACAAAGAAACTACAGTGCTACCACAGCACTGACCTCTGGTGGAGCACAGTAATTTTCATCCTAGGCTGGGTTCCATAGACTGTCGCTCTACAATTTATTTATAGTCCTTCATTCTGAACGTCCTCTGCAAACTTCTGTTTATGTCTCACAAGTTTAATTTAAAGAAAGCTATTGCCACCTTGTGGATTTTGAAATTTACTGCAGATGTTACAACTGCATCCCAAATTCTCAAATTTTGTCATTGAGAGCAGTGTTCCCTCTAACGGGGATTCCAGATGTTGTGGTCTACAACTCCCATAATCCCCAAGCAAAAAACATTGCAGCTGGGGATTCTGGGAGTTGTAGTCAACAATATCTGGGAATCCCTATTAGAGGGAACACTGATTGAGAGCCCAAGCCAAACTGGATGTTATATAGACACAAAGCTACGCAAAAGTGGCTGCAGGGAAGGTGTTTTGGGGTGAGGCGGGATGAAGTATGTACAGAGAAAGGGTTCACACATTATTTCCAGAAACCTGAGCTCTTGAACAGCTCAGTTGCTCACTAAATTATTTCAGAAGGCTCACTAATGATAAAACTGACTAGAACAAAGGCTGCCTTAGGCAGGAGTGAAGCAAGGTTGGCGTGAGCCCTGGGACAAAAAGTGGCTGCTGCTCCTGCCACCCGGGCCTCCTGTCTTCTTCTCTACCCCTCTTGTCTTTATTGCAGATGAATGATAAGGACATGGTGACAGGAAAAAACATTCTCAGCATGCCCTTTCTCTTTATCTTATGCGAATAATATCACTCACTCCTGATGACTCCTGATGCAGTGAGCCATCTTCCCTCAAGTGCTGAGGACATTTGTCCCACTTTGTTCAATTATAGCTACACTCCTGACATTAGGACAGGGGTACCTAACTGTGGTACTCCAGATGTTGCTGAACTACAACTCCTATCATCCCCAGAACAATAAATTGCAGCTGGGGATGATGGGAGTTGTAGTTAAGCAACCTCTGGAGTACCAAAGGTTGGGAACCCCTTCCTTAGGAGATTTGAAGATCTATAAAGTAGAAACGTGTGTATGTGTGTGTGGCATTCAATCCTATGACTTTAAGATTCCTACTAAAAATGGAAGAATTGAAAAGCCGGGACAAAAAGGCATCATTAAGTTAAGCATTCCTACTGGGTAGGCCATTGGATGTTGGCTGATTCATACATGTATGTACATTAACTGTATAACTCACAACTGAATCGATGAACTGACTTCATTGAAAAACATTATATATGTGGTGAGGTGAGGTAGTATATGAGGAAATGTCTGTGATGTTTGATCTGTGATTGTTGTTTCACACATGCAAGTATGATGTAGCTATCCTGTAATTAAGATGTTTGTGTGAATTAATTCAGTCATCTGCTCAGGGGCATGTGCCAAATCCCTGGTGCTGATGTATAGAGTTGCTACTTTGTCAAGCACCTTAAAGCACAGGGGCCTTGTGATCTTCATATATTTCTTTTAGTTTAACCGAACTTTGCCACTTGCTGTCATGTTCCTTTATACGAAGAACGAAGTATGTCAGAGCTGAATCATCTGAAGTTGGAACTGAAGGAGGGCTGAGCAACTAACCAGGATCAAGAAACAAGGAAAGAATTGAAGTTAATGCCAGGGGTCAAACCAAGGAGATAAACTAGGAACTAGGACTGGGTCAAAGCTGAGTAAATAAACCAAGAACCAGGATCAGGAAACAAGCTAAGAGTTGAAGCTGAAGCCATGGGTTAAAGTCAAGCAGCCAAATAGAGAATGCAGAACACCAGAGCCAGGGAAGCCTTGACATGGAGACCAGACCTCCATTTAAACAGGAAGTCTTCATATCCTTCCTGTTCAGGACGGGTCTAATAGGACTGGTGGGGCCAATCCAGGGTTGAGAACTCTATGATCAGATAAGGCATTGCAATTCAGTCGTCTACTACAAGAGTGAAACCGTATTCAAAACTATGGCCTGGTTCACACAATTGTTTAAATCTAGGTTTAACATGGGTTACTGACATTAGCATTATTGTATGAATCCACACCAAAGTGGGAATTTCAGATTCATCTCAGGCCATAAACCACCTTGGCATGGGTTCACATAATTATGCTAATGTCAGCAATTCACATTTAGTCTAGATTCGAATGACAAGTAACACTTATCCCCAGATGTTACTGTTGGCACCAGTCTACGCACGTAGTAGGCTGGAGCAAGGAAGATGCAGCCAAATTGTGTTCCCAAAGTTATTATTTTGTAGGCCAGACTGGACATCAGGTCTCATGCCCCCATGGTATAAACATCATGGGCCATTGAATTTTCTCACATTCTGGAGTTCATTTGGAGCTTCCACACCTATAACTATTTATTCAAACCAAAGAGTTTTCTTAATTTTATTACTTTTTAAAATGGAGGATCCTATATGGCGGCACCCCCCTGGGCATTTTGGCTGGGCATCCACACCCACTCATTTTGGGCATCTCATTTAGCAATGATTTTTATTCCCTTACATACTGGCCTAGCTGTTGCTATATTTTCCATGTTTGTCAAATAGAGTTGTGGATTGTTTTAAACCCAAGCACTCATATCTGCCTCTTTATTACACTAGTAATGCTAATTTTCACTTTCCTTGTACTGAGTACACCCACATACGCACATACACACACACACAAGCACCCCCTACCACACACACACACACCCTGTGTGTATGTGTATAAAAATCTGGCTCATTATGTGCCTCTGTCTCCAGTTAGCTAGTTTGTGAGGTTCCACCTCCCACTTTCTCTCATCTCAGAAACATTCTATAGAAAATTATTGACTAGTTCTTTAGTTTTTACTGGGCACATGTGAATTTGATGTTACCATAGAACCTAATAAGAGTTATTTTCTTAATTAGTAGAAATTCAAAATACTAGCTGACCCCGCACAGAGCATCTGTGCGGCGCTTTGGGGCCGGCTGTTTCCCCCTCCCTCATCCTCCTGGCCTGTAGGGATGTGCATAAAACCGGTTCTCCCGGTTCGGTTCGGGTCCGAATCGGGTCCGGACCGGACCGGGGAGGTTCGGTTTTGGTTTTGCCGGACCACCCCCTGGTCCGGTTCGGTTTCGAACCGGTTCGGATCCGAACCGAACTGGTTCGGATCACAAAAAGTGGCTGGTTTTGAAGGGGAGATTGTGTTCTACCTGCCACCCAAATTTCAAGTCGATTGGACCTTCCTCTGATTTTTTACAAATTTTTTTTAAAAAAATTAATTCTTGCCCATGACTCACAATGTGGAGCCCTTAGGGGCAAAAAAGCTGGGGTGGGTGGTAGCCACCCATGGGTGTCCTCCACCCCAAAAATCCCAAGGCAATTGGTTGCTCCTAGTATTATTGGTGAATTTCTGAAGAAATTTTTTTTCCATTGGCTAGAATGGGGGTTTGGGGCTGCCCCAGACCCGCCTCTGTGGGGTGGCAGCACCCCCAAAGTGGGTCCGGTGCCATGGTAAAAATGCCCTCAGTCCCTCCCTGCAATCCCCGTAGAGATAGGAGTGATGGTTCTGTTGTTTTTATGAGGTGTTCTGAGTGTAGATTCTATGATAGCTAATGAGATTTCCAATGAGACACCATGAATCCACTCTCATTTGCTATCATAGAATCTACACTCAGAACACCTCAGAAAAACAACAGAACCATCACTCCTATCTCTACGGGGATTGCTGGGAGGGACTGAGGGCATTTCTGCCATGGCCCTGGACCCACTTTGGCGGTGCTGCCACCCCACAGAGGCGGGTCTGGGGCAGCCCCAAACCCCCATTCTAGCCAATGGAAAAAAAATTTTCTTCAAAAATTCACCAATAATACTAGGAGCAACCCAACAATTGCCACCCCATCTTTTTGGCCCCTCTCTCTGGGCGCCCTAACACATAACACCTAGTCAGTCCATCTTAATGCCTACCTACTACCACCACTCCTATCCAAGCAAGTAAGAGGAGGACACTCAGAGAGACAACACCCACTCTCTGATCTAACAAAAAGGCCACTGCTGTGCTGCCTGCCAGCACAGCAGCAGCAGCGGAGCAGCACACTAAGCACAAGAGCAGCACACACAGAGAAGAAGCAGGAGGCGGAGCAGCAGAGCAGCAGACCTGCCGCTCTGCATGATGGGTGATGTGACGCCCAAAGAAACCACCGCCTCACTCAGTGCCTGCCACTGACTAGGCCCGACAGACAGAAGCCAGCCAACCTGCTCTGCTCTGCTCTGCTGCTCCCCATGGATGATGCACACACACCCTACATCTGCATCCAAATTACCAGACCAGACCAAGTGCGGAGAGTCAGCACAGGCCAGCAGCCACCAGCCCAGCAACAACAACAGCTACTACTACTACCACCACAACCAGTGTTGCCGCTACAATAACATTCCCAGTCCAGTCACGCGTGCCACAGCCTGAGCCTAGCACACAGCCAACAGCTGCTGCCAGCCAGTGCCTGGCAAGCCCAGCCAACATGAGGAGGAGAGAGCTAACAAGTAGACGGCGCACGCACATCACCAACCCATCACGACGGCGCAACTGCAAGGGGAGAGGGCACAATTACAGGCAGGAGGAGGAGGAGGAGGAGGAGGGCAAGGCAATCCTAGCACAGATTTGAAAGTTTAAAATCCACCAGGACATCTTCTAGAATCTAGACTTCTGTTTTTTCTACCACCAGCTGTAGTGTCTAGTTAGTCAGTGTGCTGTGCAGCTGAGCTGAGCTGAGCTGAGCTGCGTGTGAGGAAGGGTGATTGTAGCTAGTTCTTTAGTTTCAGCAGACTGAGCATTGAGCATGGGCAGTGGCCTTGGGAAGCAACACAATTACACGACACTCACCTGCTGCTGCTGGTTCTAGAAGTTGCCTCTTCTCGTCTTTTCACCTCTTCGTGTGTGTGTGTGTGTGTGTGTGTGTGTGTGTGTGTGCAGTGAGTGCATGCCTTTTGCCTTGCTGGAAAGAAATGCTTCTCTGGTCCACCACCACATATCTGCTCAAGGACACAGAGGCCCAAGGCAGAGGTGGTGGCACCAGTGTGAGTGCATGTGTGCTGGTGGTGTTTGCCACCACAGGTGTTTTGTGTGTGTATGTGTGCGCTGCTAGCTAGGAGGGGGGAGGGAGGCAGGGAGGGAGGCAGGGAGGCAGGGGGGAGGAAAGGGGAGGGGGAGAGGGATGTAGAGGGGATTGAAGGGGGGAGGGTCCGGCTCAGAGTTGGTCAGCCACATATTTGTGCACACACGTGCTCACGTGTGTGCTTCGGTGGGAGAGACCAGACTCTCATCATCTGCCAGACCGGGGTTGGGGGCAGGTGAGGTGGTGGTGGGCTGGAAGGGAGGGAGGATGGAAGGTGGTGAAGAGGAAGGGGAGAGGATGAGAGGGGAAGGATGGAGGGAGGCATGGGGGGGAGGGAAAAAAACATGTAGACAGACACACACCACACTACACACAGAAAGCATCCACACACAGAGACAGTGCTAGGCATCCATTCACACCGACAGACAGACAGACAGACACACAACAGGAAGAGACAGACTGCGCCTGCACCACACACACACACACACACACAGACCCAATTCCCCCCCTGCACAGTTATCAATCAATATGTTGTGTTGGCAGCCAGTTCATTGCTATTCTGATGGTTTTGGGTTTTTTGCCATCAGCCAACATCAACAGTGACCACAACCAAGATGAACATAAGATGATAATAATTCATTCGTTTCATTTGAAAAAATCACCCAGTCATTTTCTCCATGTAAACCAAGCCCCCCACACATGATTTCTGGTAACATTTTCAATCAAATCAATTCATTTGGCATTCATCATTTTGTTCTCCCTCTGTCACCTTTTTTTCTTTCTTTTGCATAATTTTGAGGCTTGATTTTGACATGGGGTTTTTAAAGAAAAAATTATTTACATGTTTATTTACATACAGTATTTACATATCTACACTGCATTTTAGAACGTATACCCGCCGCTGCCGCTAAGTCTAGTACTCCGTGGGCTGTGCTACTTTGGGGGGGTGTGCCGTGCCCATGCCAGGTCCCCAAATGCTGACAGGTGGATAGATAAAGGGCCTGTGCTGGTCAGCATTGGGTTTCTTTTTAGGTGGGCGTGGGCATTGTAAACATCTGGCCAGTCGCAGCACTACAACTACTACTACAACTGCATCTCTGTGTGGGCACACTACACGCTGCGACTGGCTGGCACGGCTCAGCATCTGTCACGTCAGCTCAGCTAGAGGTGGAAGGGGGGAGGGTAGGGATAAGCACAGAGGTCGAGCCAGGCAGGTGACCAACCATGGGGCAACCCACGGTAATCACTCGCCCGGCTCAAACTCCAGCTTGGGGTAGCCCAACAGGGGGAGGTTCACCTTAAGGAAGACCAGCTGCTCCACCAGACCAGGGTCCAAGCGGGAGCGAGAGGGTGTCACCACGTCCCCGGCACGTGAAAACACCCGCTCGCTCTGGACACTGGTTGGGGGGCAGGAGAGGAGGCGCACAGCCACCACCGCCAGGTCCGGCCAGACTTGGCGGCGGCTCGCCCAGAACTGTGCGCAGTCCACGCCGTCTCCCTCCACAGGCTCCTCCAAGTACTGCGCAACGCATTGCTCAGCACTGGAGGGGGGCCTGGCAGGTCGAGCCTCCCGCATACCAGGCATGGCGCCATAGCAGAACCGCTGAAACCACTGGGCGGATCTCGAGTCGGTAGCAAATGGCTGCTGCGATGGCGCCGCCTGGGATGCCGCGCTGCTGGACTGGGAAGAGGGAGGGGAAGGGGAAACTGACGCCGGCTGGCCGCCCATGCTGCTGCTGGGTGCGGGTTGGGCCGCGAGGGCTGCCCCCGCACCACTACCAACACCTGGTCTCTGCGGGCCCTAGCGGCCTCCTCCTCCCTAACCTTCTCGACCAGGATGCCCTTCCACCTGGGCAAGTCGTCGGCACTCACGGCATTGCCCTTGAGGGCTGGGTGACAGAGACAAGCGAGGACATAGTCCTCCCTGTCTCCCAGCACATCAACGAGCTGCTTGTCAACCCCAGACCTCAGCCTCCCAGCCAGAGCACGACCCTCTGGCGTGGTCAGAGAGATATGGAGTCCACCCATCAGCTTCTCGAGACCAACAGCTGTGGGCAGCGCCTGGCTCAAGGGAGTGGTGTCGCCACACAAGCCCTTCGTGGCAAGCTGGAAGGGCTCGAGTGCCGACACCGCCTCGGACAACTGCTTCCACTCTGCGTTCGAGAAGTCGTAGACATCCAAGGACTCGTCCCTCGCCAGGGCGACAAGGGCTCTCTCCTGCTCCAACAGGCGCTGGAACAGGAGGAAGGTGGAGTTCCACCGCGTCTCCACATCCGTAGGGATGAGATGGCGAGGAAGGCCAAGGTCATCCTGCTTCTGGCGAAGCAGTCTCCTGGACTTCTCGCTGCGGTGGAAGTGGGCGGCCAGCTTGCGGGACTTATCCACAAGCGTGGCTGTGGCAGCAACAGCAGCTGGGATGGGGCGGGCCCCCTTCTCCTGGGACGCCTTCAGCTCCTTAAGGCCAAGGGCGTCCCTGACGGTCAGATGGAGCGTGTGTGCCATACACCGTATGTTCACACAGTCCATGACTGTCTCGACAGTGGCGGTAACGTTGGCTCCATTGTCGGTGACAATGAAGCCGCGGGAGAGGTGTGGACACCCGCCAATCCACTCCTCTATCTGGCGGTCGAGTACGGACACCACCTCCTCCGCGGTGTGCCTCGTGTCCATCGTCTCCACGTGCAGGACGGCCCACCTGTGCCGTAGTGCAGCGGGAGCCGCACCGGACCCGGAAGCATCGCCCGCAGAGGTCCCCTCACTCTCCGGTCCCCACCAGTGGGCAGTGAGGGCCAGGAAAGAAGCGTGCATCCCACTGACACTGGTCCAGAGGTCAGTCGTGAAATGCACGCTTGTCCCGGCCGGAGCTGCACGCAGCTCGGCCGACACGAGCTCCCTGCACCGGCGGTACAGGGAGGGGACCACGTTCCGGCTGAACGTGGTCCTTGAGGGGATGACATATTCGGGAGCCAGGTATTGGAGAATCCGGCGGAAGCCTTTGTTCTCGACCACCTGAAACGGCTGGTCATCGGTGGAAATCATCTCCCCTATGAGGCGGGTGAGGTGATGATGGTCCACGCGAACAATACGCTGGCTGCCCGAGGACTGCGTCCACCGCTGGACGGGCAGTGTAGCCTGCCTGCTGGCTGGCACACTGCCGCTGCCCGCCCTAGTGGCAGATGCACAAGGCGCACTAGCGCTGCCAGCCTGTCCCCTGAGACCTGGGTGGTGACGCTCTAGGTGTCTCCACATAGGCGTCGTACCCAGGTGCGCAGGGTCCCTTCCACGGCTGACAAGCATCCTGCAGTGGACACAGCGGGCGTGGAATGGGTCATCTTGTTGAGGGACCTCAAAATGCACCCATGCACCACTGCCCTTGGCCTCCTGCGCCCTGGGCGCCGTCCTAGGCCGTTTCTCGCAGGGTGGCTGCAGTCCTGGGGGGGGGCGGCCGCCGCTGCCTGCCCACTGCTGCCACCCAACCCGCCCCTTCCGCCCTCCACAGCGGAGGAAGGGCCCGGCTGAACTGGCATCGGAGAGGCAGGCCTCTCCTCCACCACCTCGCCAGACCGCTCCCCACCAGAGTGTCGGGCTTCACGAGGGGGGGCCCCACTGAGCGGCGAAAGGATAGGGGGAAGGGGCCCCAGAGGGAGGGAGAACCTGGCTGCATCGCTGCCAGCCGCACGGTCCTCACCGCCCTCTACCTGCTCTTCCAACTCCACAGTCTCCTCCACCTCAACAACTGGCGGTAGCTCAGCAGCACCTGGTGCCGCCGGCGAGGAGGGACCCGCCACAGCCCTAACGGTGCCTCTGCCTCTGCCGCGATTGGCGGCAGCAGGCGTGGGGAACTGAATCCTGTGCACCAAAGATGGGGCCGGAGCAAAGAATTCTCCAGTGGGGAGAACTGGGGTGTCCTCAGGCTCCCCGCGTTCTCTCCCTCCCCGTGCCGCAGGCGCACCCCGCACCTGGCCTCTCCCACCTCTGCCTGCCAGCCTTGAGCGAGCCCTGCCCGCCACACGGCGCTCAGACATGCTGCTAGGTCAGAAGGAGGGAGACTTTAGGAGGAAGGCCAGACAGGGTCAAAAAAATAATTTGGAGGGGCTTAGGGGCCAAAAAAAAGGCAGCTGATTTGGAGGCGGCGGGGGGGAAGTTTGTTTTCAAAAAAGGAAGCCAATTGGGGGGAAAGGAAGACTTTTTGATATGGGGGGGGAAGCCAATCGAAGTGAGGGGGAGGGTGTCCTTTTTGAATTTGGGAGTCAACCACCCAGCCAATTGGGGAGATGGGTCTGGGAGGGTTTTTTTTTTCAAAAATAGGGGGTTAAAGGGTGGAACCCCGGTGTGGGAGGGTGGCACGGGCAGTTGGGTGGAGTAGTTGTGGTGTGGGTGGCAAGTTTTTAACTTTTTTGGGGGGGGAGAGTGGATGGGGGGAGGGCACAGCACCTACCGGGGGTGGGGGAGGGATGCAGTCAACGCTTGGGAACCTGCAGATCAAAGGAGGAAACCCTTATTTAGTGAACTTGAACACAAAGTGTGGGTTCTGGGGGGTGGTTCTCAAGTAATGCTCCTGTGGGGGGAGCATCAAACTCAATGCAGCCTATTTAGTGACTCTAAATTGCACACAACCAAAACCAGAACCCAGTCACACCAACACAGAGGTTGAACCCACCCACTCTGTGACTATGCCTGCCCAATGCCATGGAAAGCAAGCAGCAGCAAACACTTGATGGCAGCCTCATGGATTGAACATCATGATCATCATCATACGTGTGTATTGGCCCAGCATGTAGTGGCAGCATCAGAGCCCAGCCAGGACCCCACTCAGACTGCCCCAGAGGCAAGGAAGCACTCTGGCATGGCATGGGCCCAGCATGTAGTGGCAGCATCAGAGCCTAGCCAGGACCCCACTCAGACTGCCCCAGAGGCAAGGAAGCACTCTGGCATGGCATGGGCCCAGCATGTAGTGGCAGCATCAGAGCCCAGCCAGGACCCCACTCAGACTGCCCCAGAGGCAAGGAAGCACTCTGGCATGGCATGGGCCCAGCATGTAGTGGCAGTATCGCATCAGAACCCTGGACCCCACTCAGACTGCCCCAGAGGCAAGGAAGCACTCTGGAAGGCACCTGTTCAAAAACCACCTGCAAGACGCATGCAATGCAATGCAACACACAGCAGCAATTTCTTTATTGGGCATGGGCATGAAGACACAAGTTTTACAACAGTACATCTCCTCTCCAAGTTTCCCTCCCTCCTCCCCACACCCAAATGCATTTCAGAATAGGGGTGTCCCTATTTAAAACCGCCAGCTAGGGAGAGAAAGGGGCAACAAAAGGTGCACAATCGCACACGCACTAACCCCTCTTCTTCCGGTCCTTCTCCTGCCGCTCACTGCTGGTCACGGATTCGCCGCCGCCAGCCAGCCACCCTGGGCTGAGACACAGCAGGGCGGCCGCACGAGGCACACAGGCAACCGGGGTAGTTCAACAACGATGGAGGGGCAGAAGTGAGGAGACAACACTATTTGTGTCGCTCAACTCACCCCCAAGCAGAGACAAAATCAACCAAAAACTATAAAAAGAAGAAAAAAACCGATGGCAGCCGCCAGGTGGGTAGGCTACTGTGTGCGGCTGCAGCTGTGGGAGAGGAGGTGGAAAGTGAAGGGGAGCAGAGAGAGAAAAGACTAAGAGAGAGAGAAAAGAGAGGGGGGGCAGGGACAAAGAGAAAGAGAGGAGAGAGAGAGAAAAGAAAGAGAGAGAGAGGAGAAATAGAGAGGATAGAGAGAAAGAGGAGAGAGGAGAAGCGCAGCGCAGCAGGGAGGGGGGATTCAGGTGTGGGGGGAGGACACAGCAGTAGCAGCGGTCCAAAGAGGTGGGGGGAGCAGAGAGGGTGTGTGTGGTTGGGGGCTAGTGTGTGGCAGGGGGCCTGGGGTAAGTGCAGAGAGTCAGGGGCAAGGAGAAAAAGAGGTGGGGTGGGGGGAGCAGAGAGGGTGTGTGTGGTTGGGGGCTAGTGTGTGGCAGGGGGCCTGGGGTAAGTGGAGAGAGTCAGGGGCAAGGAGAAAAAGAGGTGGGGTGGGGGGAGCAGAGAGGGTGTGTGTGGTTGGGGGCTAGTGTGTGGCAGGGGGCCTGGGGTAAGTGGAGAGAGTCAGGGGCAAGGAGAAAAAGAGGTGGGGTGGGGGGAGCAGAGAGGGTGTATGTGGTTGGGGGCTAGTGTGTGGCAGGGGGCCTGGGGTAAGTGGAGAGAGTCAGGGCAAGGAGAAAAAGAGGTGGGGTGGGGGGAGCAGAGAGGGTTTGTGTGGTTGGGGGCTAGTGTGTGGCAGGGGGCCTGGGGTAAGTGGAGAGAGTCAGGGGCAAGGAGAAAAAGAGGTGGGGTGGGGGGAGCAGAGAGGGTGTGTGTGGTTGGGGGCTAGTGTGTGGCAGAGGGGTGTTGGGGGGAAGGGGAGGGGGCAACAACAAACAGCAAAGGAGAAACTGGAACAACTCGGGCAGCAGCAGCGATTAGGCTGGATGGGGTGGTTGGGGGAGGAGCTGGGCCTGGGCTAGGGTCTGGGAGGAGGGAGGGTGGGATGGGGGCAGGCAGAGGGGGGGAGGAGGAGGAGGAGGGTAGCAAAATATATAAAGCAATATATATCAAGAGAACACAAGCCAGAAGTTTAAAAAAAAAAATGAAAAGAAAGACTATAACCAGCAGAAAAAACTTGGGGGTGGGGGTGTGGGGAGGGGGAACCAAACACAGACTCTGAGGGGGGCCACTAAGTGAACAGAGACAATGAAACCACAATTGCTGCAAATTAATAATAGCAAATGAATAAGTGGAACCAAGCAAAGAAAACTGGACTCTGTTTGGCAGCAGCAAACTTGGGAGAAGGCTGGATGGGGTGGGGTTGGGGTGGGGTGTGGCTGGACTTGGAGGGGCAAGTTGGGAGCAGGGAACCAAAACTGATTATATGGGACAACAAGAAACAACAACAGAATCCTCTGGGGGTGGGGGGGAGGGATTCAGGGAACCAACTCGCAGGGCAGCAGCAGTCAGCAGAAACAAACAAAATGGTACAATTTAAGCAAAACCAGCAAGCAATATATAAATGAAACCAATGCAATGCAATGTGAAAATCAAAAAGTTGGACAAAAACAAGGCAGGACAAAGAGCAATAATTAATGGAAGAAGTTTTAAAGCAATGAGGATGCAGTGGGTGGGAGTGGGGGAGGGGGAGGGTAGGCCCAAAGGATGAGAAGGGAAAGGGGGGGAGGGGGGGGAGAAAAGCAGACAGACAAGGAACAGGGAAAATTGGGGGAAATTAAGAAGAAAGTAAAGTGAAGTAACACACAGTATACAGACAAGAGACAGACAGAGAGAGGAGACACACAGAGAGTCACAAAGGGCAGGTGGACAAAGGATTAGACAGAGCACACACAGAGAGACACAGGACACAGTCAGGACTCACAGAGACACCAGAGCAGCCAGCAAAGGGCAAGCAGGTCTCAGAGATGATCCCACAACTGCAGCCAAGAGAAGTTTCCAGAGAAGAGGCTTGGGTTTATATAGGTTTGAAATTCCCTCCTTTGGGAGCCCCCACCTTTGCACTCCCCCCACGGCCAACAGGGTGCCAGCTCTCAACAGTGCAACAGCCAAGCAGCCTACCAGACCAAAGGACTCATTCTGGCCAATCAAGGATCAATAGCGCAGCCAATACAATGCCTGGAAATAGCATCACAAAATGGATGCAAGGAGGAGCAAAAGTTTCGGGAAGGAGACACAAAATGGAGGACACACTTGGAACTTTAAAGAGACACTCCAGAGACTCAATTTCATTCCCGAACCGGTTCGGGAAACCCGAGCCGGTTCGGTACCGAACCGGCTCGAATTCGGTCCGGCTCGGTCCCGGAAGGGCCCGATTCGGTCCGGGATCGAGCCGCCGGATCCGGACCAGTTTGGGACGAACCGGTCCGGATCCGGACCGAACCGCACATCCCTACTGGCCTGGTCTCTCCTCTCTTCCCCTTCCCTCCGGCCCCGTGCTCTCCAACCCTCCTCCCCTCCTGTTCCTCCACACACACAGAGCCGCGGCGCGTGGCCAAGGGCCCCGCCGCTGCCGGTTTTTCTCCCTCCCATCCGCCTGCTGCCACGGCTTTTCTCCCCCCCCCCGCCTGCCTGCTGCTGGCTTTCTCTCCCCCGCCTCCTGCCCGCCGCCGCCTTTCTCTCCCGCTGCCCACTGCCTGCCGCCGCTTTTTTCTCCCCCCCCTCCGCCGGCCAGCCGGCCACCACCAGTACTTTCTTCCCCCTCTCCTCCTCAGTCCTCCTCACTTCAGAACTCTCGCACCGCCAAATCCTGGGCACGCATGCCCCAAGAGAATTAAATATATATATAGAAGCCCACTCACCCCCTCTGGTACCTGCCTCCCAGCCCAGGCTGCAGATGACCTCACAATGGCCGGGTGCCCAGCCAATAAGGTGCCTCCGCCGGCCAAATGGAGCTCAGCCAATCAGGTGCCTCCCTTGCCAGCATGCATTGCCTTGCCACATCTCCATGCTGGCTGGCTAAGAGAATTAATTATAAAGATATTTATTTTGATAAACCCATGAAAGGGTCTTGTGCAGAAGGCAGACTTTTGAAAGAGACCTTTCCTGAGAAAACTGAGCCAGTCCGCACATTTCTATTAGTTAGCAAAACCTCACATTGTAAATATAGCAAGAAACAAAACACGACCATGGTAATGAGATTTCATGTGTAGCTTTCAACTAATAAATTAGCCATTTTTAAATTGATTTATTAAAAAACAGATACACTTGTTCAACAGGCAATTCTGAGCTTAAAAATTGAATTTGCTTTCATACAAAAATTGTATGAAAACATGTAGCATTCATTCCTGTTCTGGTATGAATACTGCAAAGGGAAAGCTTTAAGAAACTACAGAGAATCAGAGTGAGGTAGGTGAAATAACATGACAGAGTGCTGTTTTACCTCTCCATCTATAATACACAGGTACTCCCACATCTGAGTAATCATTTCTTCCTGAAATTACCTTGCCCCTTCAGTAGTCTAAGTCCTGGGATGGACTAGCCTGTGTATTTATTACCAAGGGCATTCTAAAATACTGGCCGGGATCACAGAATTGATAAGTTGGAAACATTGCTTATGGATGCAGTCCTAATCATATTTAATTGGCTATGTATATCCTACTGAAATTTATTTATTTTATTTATTTATTTGATTTCTATACCGCCCTTCCAAAAATGGCTCAGGGCAGTTTGCACAGAGAAATAATAAATAAGATAAGATGGAACCCTGTCCCCAAAGGGCTCACAATCTAAAAAGAAACATAAGATAGACACCAGCAACAGTCACTGGAGGTACTGTGCTGGGGCTGGATAGGGCCAGTTACTCTCCCCCTGCTAAATAAAGAGAATCACCACATTAAAAGGTGCCTCTTTGCCAAGTTAGCAGGGGTTGCCAAGTTAGCGGGGGTTGCCAAGAGGCTTGCCTCTTTGCCAAGTTATAAGGAAAATCAAAGTAACATACATAAAAATAAATGATCATTTTTATTATATAGGTTAAAAATCAACATGAGAATTTCTGTAGATTTGTTTTGATCCAAACTAGTGTCATAGCAACTCTACTGTTTCTATTGAACATGGGGCTTTTTCATAATCTTTAAGCTTTATAATTTTGAGTAAAAAGGAATGTTCCACACAGTATCCATATCCTTTTATATCATGAGAAAAACAGACAGTCTAAACATTGATGACCTACATCTTTATGAACATCTGTTTAAATGACAATGTAAAATTTGAACTATGGCTAGTTCATTTTTCTTTCCTTTTTACACCTTTTGCAGCATCCAGTATAGATGGTGTGAGTTTTCTCTGGTCACGAAGCAAGAAACACTTTTTTTAAAAAAAACCATGTTTTCGTCCTTTAAAAGGAGTTCTCCGTGTTTGCCTTACAGTCCATCCTGCTTCCTCTCCAAATTTTAATTATGTGCTAACATAATCACTGGAAGGAGGTCATGGAAAGTTCAGTAACATTTTACATCCTCTTTCATTTTGTGGCTTTCAAACTGTCCACATTATTAAAGGGGCAATATATCACTATGAAAAGCTGTACTTGCGGTGGTTTTAATCCTGATCCAATGGAAACTGGAGGAAACCTCTCCTTGGCTTTTGCAATGGGTTTGGACTGGGTGTAATTTAAGAGCGGATTTTTTTTTAGGTGAGCTGATGATTACAACGTGCACTAAGTTGGATGATTACAACCAACTCGCACTAAGAATGAACTCAATCTCAAATGACAGTAGGGATGTGCACGAATCGTGATTGGCTCACTGATTCGGAGTGCACCCTGGGCACCTTTAAAAGAGCTTTAAGAGAGCAGGTCCATACCGCGCTGCAGCTTCCTGCTGTGGTGGCACACACACACCCCAGCTGCCCTTGCGCACCAGTGGCACACACATGGCCTCTACATATATGTGGTGGCAATTTGCGTGGTGGCCATGCAAATATCAATATGAATACAATCAATATTTATGTACTGCTTTTCAACAAAAGTTCCAAAAGCGGAACTACTACTACTACTAATATATATTTAAAAACCTATACAGCTTTTCAACAACATGTTTTCAAAGTGATTTGCACAGAAAAAGGTTTAAGAAAATGTTTCTCTGTCCCCAAAGGGCTGAAAATCTAAACACAAACACACATGGACACAAAAGAGTCACAGTGGTGCTATGCTGGGCTGGATAGAGGCAGTTGCTAAATGTAACACAGCCACCATTTTAAAAGGTGCCTCGTTGCTCATTGAGCTTGGTTGGGTGATAGGAAATGTTATAAGCACTATTTTTAAAACAGGAAAACAGATGAGTTTCTTTCTTTCTTTCATGCAGACTCCTAATTATTTGGTCAATCTGAATTCAGCTAAGGGGAGTTTGCCCATCACTAAACACCTTTGTGATTGAATCACTTTTAGCTTTTTCACATTTTACAGATTTTATTAAGGGAAATGTTGGGAATCTTTAGAGCTCTCCATGATAATAGGCAAAAAGTTTCCAAGTGCAGCCTAAAGTACCAATGCTTGTTAGCTTCTGATGCACCAAGAAAGGTTTGGTGTATTTTCCTAGAACAAAAAACCCCCCAAAACTAGTTTTCTAATAAACCATTCTTCTTTAAAAAAAAAAAAAAAAACCCACTGGGAACAGTAGAATTGAAAAAGAATATAACATTCATTAATACATATAAAAAGACTATATAACACATTGCGTTGAGCACAGTGCTAGTAATAATAAAGCTTTTTACAGGTAGACATATCTGATGTATTGTAACACTGCTGGTTATAAGTTCTTTCCTTCTTGGTTTCATGGATGCTTTTCCCTACTGGTAGCTGTTGCAAGGCTATTTCAGATGATAGTACCCAGTCCTGTAATGAGGCACATGGGTGTTTGTGTGCATATGCACACGACTATCTGGGAGGAGAGCTGGTCTTGCGGTAGCAAGCATGACTTATCTTTGCTGAGCAGGGCCTACCCTGGTTGCATATGAATGGGAGACTACATGCATGAGCACTGTAAAATATTCCCTTAGGGGATGAGGCTGCTCTGGGAAGAGAAGAAGTTTCCAAGTTCCTTCCCTGGCACCTGCAAGATAAGGCTGAGAGAGATTCCTGCTGCCGCTTTGGAGAAGCTGCTGCCAGTCTGTGTAGACAATACTGAGCTAGATGGACCAATGGTCTGACTCAGTATATGGCAGCTTCCTATGTTCCTATCCTATGTCCCCATGTTCCTCATAATGGGATTATAAGGCCTGGCTGGGTGGTTTCATTCAAACTGGCTCACATGTTTTGTTGCTACATAATATCACTAATGTACTTTTCTTTATGTGAGATTTATCCATTTAAGTAAAATGACTGGTACATTCTAGCAAAATTGTGAAAATGAAGCTATTAGGTGTTGTTCTTGTGAATAAGATCTAAATTTAATGTTAGGTTTAAAAAACCACCAGAGTCTCTTGAGTGATCAGGGGTTCTACAAAACTGACATACAGAAAGAATCATAATTCAAATTTCTGTTTATGACTGACAGATTCAATTGGCTAATTATGTTGTCCTTCCTCTTTTTTTTACTTCTCTCAGTAATTCTTGTTAACAGGCTGGATTCATTTGCTGCTATTTTTTTCCTGTTACCACTGCAGAGTTTGACATCCTATAGAATAAAATGCTTGGTGTCTGCGTCCGTGTCTTTTTCGGGTGCGCGTGCGCAGAACACGCCGAGAGAGACTCGGATGCAGACACCGGCCACCATGTTGGTCAGGTTGGCGAACGGCCTGGCCCAGCTGCAGAGGCCAGCAGCGAAGGGTCCGGCCCGGCCGCAGAGGCCAGCGGCAGCGCGGAGGCCGGTGGCGAAGGGCCCGGCCCAGCCACGGAGACCAGCAGTGGCGCGGAGGCTGGTGGCGAAGGGCCTGGCCCGGCCGCAGAGGCTGGCGGTGGCGTGGAGGCCGGTGGCGAAGGGCCCGGCCGCAGAGGCGGCCCGGCCGGAGACTGGGGCGGTGGGACAGAGGCGGCGGCGGGCCTGGCCGGCCGCGGAGGGCACAGGTGGCGGTGGCCGGCCCGGCCCAGAAAGGGGAGGCCGGTGGTGGCGGGTGCTCTGGCCCGGCCAGGGAGGTCGGTGGCGGCACGGAGGCTGGCAGCGGCGGGAGGAGGAATGGCGGCGGTGGGGCCCGGAGCGCACGACTCTACTGGGCAGGGGGGAGGGGAAAGGGCAAGAGGGAGTAGGGCAGGGGAGAGGGGGAAGGGCAAGAGGGAGTGGGGCAGGGGGAGGGGGAGGGGCAAGAGAGAGTGGGGTAGGGGTAGGGGCAAGTAGGAGTGGGGGAGGGTGCGGGGCAAGAGGGAGGGGGAGGGGAAAGGGCAAGAGGGAGTGGGTCAGGGGGAAGGTGGAAGGGCAAGAGGGGGTGGGGAAGGGGGGAGGGGGGAGGGCAAGAGGGAGGGGGCAGGGGGAGGGGGAAAGGCAAGAGGGAGTGGGTCAGGGGGGAGGGTGAAAGGCAAGAGGGAGTGGGTCAGGGGGGAGTTGGAAGGGCAAGAGGGAGTGGTTCAGGGGGAGGGGGAAAGGCAAGAGGCAGTGGGTCAGGGGGAGGGGGAAAGGCAAGAGGGAGTGGGGCAGGGGGGAGGTGGAAGGGCAAGAGGGATTGGGCAGGGGGAGGGGGAAGGGCAAGAGGGGGAGGGGGGAGGGCAAGAGGTAGTGGGGGAGGGGGAGGGCCAGAGGACACGGTGCGGGCGAGGACGCGGTGCGGCCGCTTTTCCCCGGCCAGCCATCGTTTCTGGCCGGGGAAAAGCGGCCGAAAGGGAAGCAAAGCGGGGACCATGTAGGCAGGGAGCAAAGCAGGGACTATGCGGGACGCAATAGCGGTCTACTAGTGCCCGTTAATTTAACAGGCTTAAAGTTACTAGTTTAAGTATAATAAGCTATGTGAGAAACGGCCATAGCTTTATTGTCTGCCTGCCTTTTACTTCATGCCTTCTCTTCCTCAGTGGTGCACCTAGGTAAAACTGGCACCTGGACTGCCCCCCCAGAAGCCCCCCCTGCAATGGGGGGGCTTCTGCTGCCACCCGACACCCGCTCCGCCATGCTGAACCACCAAAAGTTACCTTATTTTTAGCTGCCAATGTGTGTGGCCGGGGTGGGGGGTGAGCCGAGCAGGCCTCCCCTCACCCTGTGCCAGCACTGGTGGGAGGAGTGGCCGCTAGGCCTGCCTGCCTGGGCAGAAAGGAGCACCTAACAGGTTTCAAGGACTGCTGGGCCAGACAGGCAGGCCCAGCAGCTGCTCTGCCCACTACCATCATGGGGCGGGGGGGGGGGGAGGCCTGCTTGGCTCACTTCCACCCCCTGGTCGGGCACATTGGTGGCTAAAAATAAGGTAACTTTTGGTGGTTCAGCACAGTGGGGCAGTGGCGGGGTGAGCATGGGGGGCCACGGCAGGAGGCCCCCTGGTCCCTTGGAGGCTTCCCAGACCTTGGATGCCATGGGCCGGGTCCCCAAGGTCCACAGGTTAGAGCGCCTATGATCTTCCCCCATTCATGGTCCGGCATTTATACTTGACTCATAAGTAGGTATCATTCATAAAGATGTGACAAAACGGGACATGTTGAATTACATAGTACAGAGATAGGAATAACTTGCCGGGCGGGCGGGGGTGGGAATAAAGTCCATTATATTACAAGAACCTCTAAGTCTTCTTGCTATTTAGTCTTATTTTAAGAAGTGATATAACACATTTCTACTTGATCTAAATTCTGGAATAAAATTGGGAAATGATTTTAAAATTATGGTATAATCTTAAGTGCAATCTAGCCAAAGTTGTTTAAAGTTTAAATTACATCTGTACTGTATTGTGCTTGTGGTGGTGAAATCTCCAAAACTGATTGAGGACTGTACGTGTGTTTATTTTAAAAGTGAACTGTGGTCCAGGTTCCTTAAATGCAGGTAGAGATAGGAGATGTATTGCTGTACCTGTGTTCAACATAACATGGGAAGAACTATACCTACATACAGATCTGTACTGTACCTGTATTCAGTGTAGATGGATTGTACAAGTGTTGAACATAATGTGTGAATAGGCATAATGTGGCTGGGAAAACGGTTCAGAGTAGCTGATGGAATGCAAAATGTGGACCACCACCAACTCTTCCTGAGGGAAGAGTAGGTGATGGAAAAGCTGGCTCCAGGACAAGGGCAGAAGAGACAGGGAGCGGATGAAAGAGGGTTTTAATGCGCGAGGGACTCAGAAGAAACATCATAGTTTAACTGGTCAGGAGGAATGAATGCTCGGGGCCAAGGAAGGAAGGATGCTAGAGGTGCTGGGGGAAAAGACAAGGAGGCTATGCACACGAGCAGCCCTACCTGGGTGGGGCTGCTTGTGTGCACTGCCAGGATCGAGGCCGATCCCAGTGCTGCCTCTGGAATACAATCCTAGCTCATAAGGTTCAGCTCAGTATTATTCACAAGCCCTGATTCTCTGTACATAGTGCCAAACTGAATATGTGTACAGTGACTTATATCAATTTTTAAAAAAACTACCTGTAGCCCCTCCGGGGGGCTTCCTAGAGGCTGTGGGGAGTCTGCAAAGGTTCCCCCTCCCCCCACTGGCCTCTAGGGCCTCACAGAGGCCATTTGAGCATGCATGGTGGCCATTTTGTTTTCAACGGCCATTAAAAAAATGCCCCCTTCAAGTGGCACCCAGGGCATGTGCCCTGCCTGCCCTATCCTAGATACGCCCCTGTGCGCAGAGCCTGATTCTGATGGGGTGGTGGCAGGACTGGCTGGATAGCTAGGGGAGCCCTTGTTGCCTCTGTTGTTGCCCCTCCTCCTCCACTCCTGCCTTGCTTGGGGGAGGGGATAGGTGGGGTGCACAGCATTGGCATCCAAGTGGCCAGCCAGCCTTGCAGAAGTAGGAATCAGGGCTGACTGGCAAGCCAGCACCATCCTGCACGTCATGTGTTGCATGGCACATGGATCGGGGCGCCAGGTGGAGGGTGATCATCAGTCTGGTGGAGAGGGAGAATAAGATGCTTCCTTTTCCCCTGCCACCACCATCGCTGCAGTTTCCAGGTTGGGGGCTGCAGTGGGCAGAGAGTGGGGGCACCGGGGAGGAGAGAGGCACAGGAGCCTCTCCAAATCTGGGGCTGGAAAAATGTAAGGATGAGAGCAGAAGGGCTGGGCAGGAATTGCCTGGAAAGAAGAGGACCACTGGGAGAAGCTTTTGCAGCACATCCTTTTTTCTCCACAGGGTGGGCGAGGGTGGGTGCATGCACTGTCTCCACCCCTCACCCCAAATCTGAGCAGTCGGCTGGCCTTGAACAGGTAGGAATAAGGCTGATGCATTGCTGTCCTGCGCATCATGAGCTGCTTGGCATGTGGATTGGGGAGCCAGGTGGGATGTAGGTAGCAATCATTGGTCTGGTGGAAAGGGAGCCTGGCACTTCTCTTTCCCCCGCCACCATCGCCGCAGGTTCCAGGTTGGGGGCTGCAGTGGGCAGAGAGTGGGGGCACCAGGGTGGAGAGAGGCACAGGAACCTCTCCAAATCTGGGGCTGGAAAACATAAGGATGGGAGTGGACGGGCTGAGCAGGAAGTGCCTGGAAAGAAGAGGACTGCTGGGAGAAGCCTTTGCAGCACATCCTTTCTTCCCCATAGGGTGGGTGTGGGCGGGCCTGCGCACAGCCCACAGAGCTCCCGCAAGCCAAAGTGCACAGCAGAGGGGCTTTGGAGATGTGGCTGTGTGTGCTGCAAGGTGACAAGGTGGGGTCGCCCTCCCACCATGATCCACCAACCAGTGTCTGGCAGCGTGCGCTCCCTACACTCACAACCTGCCACAAGAGCAGCACACACACCCCTGAGATGCCCCCCCCCCGCCGGACTTGTGTCCCTTAATCAGACAAGGGAATGTTGGCAAGCCTAGCATGAGCATGCCCTCTAAACTAGTAGCAGGGTTGTGTGTTTGCTCAGGCTGCACGCAGCCTGAACATACACGGAGTCAGGTGCCTAGAATGCTCCTAGATTCAACCTAGAATAGGTTGAAGCCTGCCTTCTCCCCCATCTGCCCACCCGTCACAACATGTGAATAGCCTTATGGTGGCTGAAGGGACAGAACTGACAATGAGCTGAACATTAAATCATTTCATAACATTGGTTTGAACTAAACAGCAAATGGTTTAGCTGAAAGCTTCTAGTATCTGTATAATATATGTATGTATTGTTTGTGCATAATGTCTAGTCTATACTATACTATACTATAAAAATATTTTAAGTGTATTTAGATGCATTGTCTACTGTTTTATTGAGTTGATACCTTCCATTAAATAACAAAAATATGAGTGTGTAAATTAACCCCCAAAATTGAGATTTTATAAAATTTTCTAAAGCATTCCTTGATATGAGACTGACTGATTATTATACTGGCATGATCGTGCAAGTATAGTTAAGCTGGAGAGTGTTTTCAACATTCTACCATTATAAGCCCTCAACTTTCTAATGCTTATAAAATCAAAACCATTTGTACGATATTCCTGGCCATCAGCACACATTCACTGGGTGACAAGAGACACCTCCCCTGCAAATTTGGTGAAGATCGGTTGGAAAATGGCTTAGATAGAGCCATTTAAGTTTTTTCTCTTTTAAACCGGGGTTTAAAGTCTTGGCAACATTTTTTCAGACTGAGGAAGTGCTATTTAAATGATTTTGTAGTCTATTTGCATAGTTTCAGCCTACTGCATGCCAGAAAAGTGCCTTTTGTATACCCCCCAGGACCCAGCTGTTTGTGGTTTTACAATTGTATAGAAAACAAATTTTGGTCATAGCCCCTCTATATAGAGCATTTATGTTTGTTTATTCAGAAATAAGATCCACTGTATTCAATCGGACTTATTTTCAGATAATTGTGCATAGAATTGAAGCCTTACTGAACATCATATCATAACTTTGACTGTTCTCACAGATGATATTTAATTTGGTTCTTGAAATTCCCAATCTGTAATGTGAATGAAAAATTTACATTGGCTAGAAGGTTTATTCAGTTTTAACAGCATTCACTGCATTAACATAAAATTGTTCCAATTTAAAAAGTATACATATGTGGAAATAGCCTTCACAAAACATTTAATTTTGCCATACTTCTCAATCCACTTCTCCAGATTTTAGTTTGGTCTTAAATTTTGTTTCACTGGAGCAGTCAATTATTACTGTGCTAGTCAACTCATATTTGCTCAGTGCTACAGCACCGGCCTTACATGATAAAAGTTTGCCCATATGAAAATATGCAAAGTGAAACAGTTTGACTGGAAGTCTCATGACTCCACTTCAAGGATGAACTTAAATACATCAGCCTTTGCTGGGTGTTTTTAACACAGCAAGCTTTACCGCAAATTTACTGTGAGGCTTTATTGCGAGTTTGAAGTTGCCAAAAAAAAAAAAAAAAAAAACTGATGCAAAAAGTGGATTTTTTTTTTAACCTTGAATATAAATTGGGCTACACTCTAACGTGGAATGAAAACCCTGAATCATGTGTGAAGTGCTCCCTGGGAGCTCTCAGTGACTTTGGGGGAAATCTGGCTGATATGTGAACGCACACCCTCCATTCCAGAGAAGATTTGAACTAAAAGCCCTGTGTGAAAACGCCCTGGAGGTTTGTAATGATCTGTGATTCTGTATTTGTATGCCAAGATGAAGTTTTGGAGTGACTGTCTCTCTCCTGCACACTATTCTTCAAGTGATGCAGTACAAGGCCATCTGCAATTTTGTCAATCCCCGTTTCTTGGCTCCTGAGGAATTATTCCCGGCCAAAAAGCTGAAGCTAGTCAGATTAGTCTAGCCAGGGCTATAAGTATAAAAACAGTGTTAACGTGTGGGTGGTGTTGCCTCGGGAAAGGCTGTAAAGCTGACTTGTGAGAGTATGGGGGATGACAATGTAGTAAAACAATATGAGACTATCACAAGGGGGAGAAGGAAAATAGAATAACAGCAAATATCGACTGCTTGAGTAAAACAACAATTCATCACAGCATGTTTTGCAAGAACACCAATAGAAATGTTTGGTTTTTGACGCATTATAGCAAGAATTCTACTCTCGCTTGTAAAAGGACTGATATGAATCCTGCGGATCAGCTTGTTCTTCCCATCCATTATTCTACATCTGGAGGAAGCAATCCGAGATCAGGTTAGGCAACAGCCACTAACAAGCAGTTCCCCAGTTATTATTAGAACACTGATTAGTGTTACTTCCAATCAGTATATATAGTTGAATAAAGTAGTTCATTCTGCAACATCTACTTTTTATTTTTTCTCTTACTTTAGAAATGTTGGCACTGTGCATGTAGCAAAAGATTGTTTAAAAGACGCAAGTGATTTGTACCTGGTACTGAATCTGTTCACCAGAAGAGATGTAACTGCTATAATTCAGAATGCTCACCACCATGAAAGAAGGTGAAATTCAATAACTTCAGGAAAGGAGAGGAGAGATGGTCTAGGAGAGGAAAGCTGGTCTTGTGGTAGCAAACATGACTTATCCCCTTAGCTAAGCAGGGTCTGCCCCGGTTGCATATGAATGGGAGACTAGAAGTTTGAGCCCTGTAAGATATTCCCCTCAGGGGATGGAGCCACTCTGGCAAGAGCAGAAGGCTCCAAGTTCCATCCCTGGCATCTCCAAGCTAGGAATGAGAGAGATTCCTGCCTGCAACCTTGGAGAAGCCACTGCCAGTCTGTGACTCAGTATATGGCAGCTTCCTATGTTCCTAAGGCGTAGCTGCTTGGGGTCTGTGTTGTGTATGCTTAATGGCCTCTTCCAGCCTTGTAAGCAGCATTTTTATTCTGCTTTCCTCTTTCTTCCCCTTTGCCCCAAAGCAGAAATATGTTTCAAGGTCCCTTACGTGGAGCGGTTTTGTCTTTCCAAGGCAGGTACTATTGAGACATTATCTCATGTGCTATTATACTGTAGTTTATATAGGGACATTCATTATGAATTAATCGTACCTCTCCTAGCAAATTACCCTGGCTGCCCGGATGAATTCTATGTTAGCTATCTTTTATCTGATAGCGATGACAAAGTTACTTATGCAGTCGCTAAGCTTTGTCTCATTGCCATTAGAATTTGAAGTAAGAGCGTATCTGTATAGCTGGATTCTATAAGGTTTACAAATACCTGGATTAGTTATTGTTACTGTTTGAGCTGTATGTATATATTTCTATGGTCAGCGAATGTACATAAACAGAAGAAAACAGTTCGATTAAAAAAAAACAACCAAGATCCTAGTGCTTGCATCTATCCCAGTGCCTTTGCACTTATGGGTCTTGTAAGAGATTTTTGATAACCCAAAATCCCTGCAACCAGGAATACATGAGGGCTCCAAAAATCCTCACACTGACCAATGGGTTCTTTTGCTGGTCCTGGCTGTCAAGAATCCCAAAACTCAAGAAGACACAAGGAAAAGTGAAGAGGTTATATTTAATCAAAGCAGATTTATTTTCTTACCAATATTCAGATGAATCGCAGTATATACACACAGTGATTTCCCTTTCCCTCACAGCAACTAAAATAGTACCTAACTGACGGCCTACAGATCGCTAGAGCTTTCACTCACTCTTTTTGGCTTATCCCCTGAGCTTACCAAGAGAAACCGATGTTCCCCTTTTTGCAAGGTATTGGGTGTGTCGAGTTGGGCAATCTTCCTCTATTTCCTTCAGCTTCAGCTTCCACTGGTCCCGTCGACCCCCTCTTGCTCCAGATCAGGGTCTAAAGTACCCTTACTCTATCTGCCCACGCACTAACGGTGATTGGACAGAGAAAGGGGTCTTGACCATTCCTGACCTTCGGCTAACCTGTAACTTCTGACATTTAACACCATTGGCCAGGGGAGATGTGAAAGAGGAACAAGGCATGGGCCAAGCGACCCCCCCTTTCAAATGGAACACCTAGCCTTGATGTACTTTCGATATGAGGTATTGAAAAATGAGGAAGTGTGCCCGAGCCGACAGGCCGATTTTCTCTAATTTTAGACAAAAGCTCTTGTCAGCATGGAAAATTTTGCTAGAACAGGGGAGTTTGGCATGATCTCATCGTACAAGGCCTATATTGTGGCAAGCGAACAAACTCATGTCAAGCATTCATCTGATACAATATGGCTAACCTATCTATACACTTATTCAATATAAAATTGACCTAATTAGGCCTTACAGTCTGAACACTGGGAAATGGGAGCAAGTTGAATTCTTGTGAGCAATGAGGTAGAATGCTACTTAGATGCTTTGTCGTACAGACCCACAAGTCAAAGCTTCCTTTAAAAAAAAAAAGGACATCTAAAATCCAGGGAGGTGTTTGCAATAACACTGAGGGGCCCCATCCTTTGGTTATGGTTCTGGAATCTAGGGTTTAACTTCATGCAGGGCTTGCAGGATAGTATGCTGCTTGCCAGGAAAGACATGAACAAGGAAGGCATTTTGGAGCCAAAGCATGGGTAGAAAGTTCAGAAACAGATAGTGATGAAAACTGATTTGACCTAACCAGCTGGACATAGATATGGAAGCCTATCATGATTGTTTAATATCCCACAATCCTCCTGCAGGGAGTGGAATGGGTTCTTGGGAAAGCAGCAGAGCAACAATTGTAAGTAAGCTGGTGGTGTCAGAGCAGCTGGGCTGTTGGCAGCAGTAGGGGTGTGTTCGAACCATGGTTCGAGCACTGGTTTGGCACTGAACCAGTTCGGACAAGGTCCAAACCAGACTGGTGCTGCAGAGAGGGGAGCATTAGCTTTAAGAAATTGGAAAGCAATGGGTCCTTCAGGGACATCAAATGAAAGGTGAGAGTCAGTTGGGTTGTTCTAGGATGAAAAATCTATGCGTGGAAACCTGCTGTCGAAATTAAAGACAATTTTATTCAAACATGTTTGTAAGCCACCTTGAAAATCTAAATGGTGGAAAGACCATTTAACCAGTCATTAAGACCCTTATAAATAATATCTATTTTAAAGGGGCTTAGTGGTTGGTTACCTGTTACAGACTTGATTCCTCCTGCTAAAGCAGACTCGAGAACATAAACAGGGCCATGTTGGTTCAGACCAATGGCCTCACGAATCCAGCATAATCTCAACAGTGGTCAGTCAGAACCTGAACAGGACAGCCCTCCCTTGTTGTTTTCATCTTGCCCTAACAACCGGTGAAGAAGGACCAGACACAGAAGGAGGGCAGCGGCAGCCCGGGTTGTGCTGCCACTGTGGCGTCCTAGCCCTGCCCCCTGCATTAGATGTCAGATGCGGGGGCATGATTTAGCTCCTAAACAGGGTCATGTGGCTAAACCATGCTCCTGCATCTGAGGTCAGACATGCAGTGTGTGTCTGGGGTGTGAGGAGCAGCCCCTGAGGGGTGGTGGCCTGGGTTCTTTGAACCCATCTGCTCAATGGTGGCTCTGCCTCGGGAAGGACTGTAGCTCAGTAGTACAGCATTTGCTTTGCGTGCAGGAGGAACCAAGTTCATTCCCTAGCATCTCTAGGTAGGACTGGGAAAGATTCCTGCCTGAAAGCTTGGAGAACCACTGCCAGTCAGATTAGACAATGCTAAGCTAGATAGACCAATGACCTACCTTGGAATAAGGCAGCTTCCTATATGCCCTATGTTCCTATGGTGTTCATAAGACCTCTGCTTTTTAATCTGGAGGTTCTAGTTAACTTTCATGAGGTCTTGAATAATTCTGGACCCAGTGCCTGATGTAGTCACAAGCTACCGCTTTTGTAAGCAGTAAGTAAGCTACCACTTAGGGCCTCATATTATGAGGGGTCTCTGAAAACAAAAAAATGACAAATCTAAACTTTTACAGCAACTGATTGAAAAATAAAGGAGAAGGTGGGAGGAAGAGTTTAAAGCAGATGCTGAGGCTATTCTCACGATGAGGGAGAACTGGGCTAAAGATGTTTCCCCATCGTGAGAACCAGCGGTCTTGCAGGTGAGCTCGGTGGTTCTCTGGTGGTTCGCCCACTAGAGTAGCCCTCCATTTAGCCCAGGTTAGCGGAGCGAGTGCTCCACTGACCCGGGTTTCCTGATCATGTGCCTCTACGGCGCGGCTCCACGTCATGGTGACACACGGGTAGACCCCCGACTGGAAGGCTGCAAGCAGCCTCTTGGGCTTGGGGGTCTCTCCAATTCGCCCCGCACATCCTGGAACTTCCAGGGGCCACGTGGCCCCCGATCCCTGCGGCCCCTGCCGACTCCATGATGGAGCCAGCAATCGTATGAGCGGCCGATCCAGCCGCCCAGGGCTGCCTTTTGATCGTCTGTGGGGAGAGCGGGCCAAGCCCGCTTCCCCGCAGACCCAGAAGCAATTCTTACCGATCGTGAGAAGAGCTTCATTATTATTCTGATAAGATAAAAATATATTTATATGGTTGCAAACTTATGTATCATATTGAATTTCTAAATCTTTGCAGAAATAAAATAACAAAATTTCATTAGACCAGGGCCCAGTTTTTTGAAAGTCTGATACTGAATCAGCAATTTGATTCAGGATCAGTTTGATTCTGGGATCCCATGATGCTGACATCAGTTTTGATCTTTGCCAAGTAGAGACATAAAAATAAAGCTTTATGATTTCTATTTTCATTGTCCATTTTTTTGAATAATAATATTTTTTGTAATGCTGTGGGACGTTTTAAACTTGAGATAGATTAGAGCCTCAGCATGTCATGTAGGCTGGGCCTACAGAAAGGATCTATCTCTATTGGAAATGAATAATACTCCTGCCACCTTTTGAGACTTGAAATCAGTTAAAGAACATAGCAGCAGGCAGTTAAACAGTTCTTTAAATCACTGCAACAACTGTGGGTATGACAGCAATGAGCCCTTTCTCACGATCAGTGAGAAAGGGCTCCGCTCTGCAGGGGTGGAAGCCTTAAAAAGCTTTTCTCCCTGGCAGATGATCGAGGGCCCCTTCCTGGGTGGGCAGATTGTCCACCCAGATGATTGCCAGTTACTGCGGGCAGCGTGGAGGGTCTGGGGCTGGGATAAATCTTCCAAGCTTTGCAAACTACTATAATGCACCATGCAAGAGTGCGGTGCATTATAGGGATTCTTACGGCACTGGTTCTCCCAGCACTCCCAACACAGAAGCACTAAGTCCAGTTTAAGGGCATCCTCACACCCAGAATCTGGGCTAAGTGGCAGGCTTCCTAAGCGTGTTTGCTGCTGCCACATGGCTTCTTGTTCACACATGCCAGCAAAACCGGGCTGGGCTTCCTTAGCCCAGTTTTGCCTGCGTGTGTGAATAGCCCCAGTGTTTCATTGTCGTATCCAAGACTGTTGTTCTGCTTGATTAAGCTGACATCAAGCAGCTCCAAAAGTCAGTGTCATGCTTCACAAATATTTATCTAACTTTTGCTTGAAGGAAAATGATTAAGAGATTTGAGTTGGACGTGCAATAGGAGTGTGTTCCAGTAAAAGCAAAGGAGTTTACAGAAGAATCCCCAGGACTCCACCAATATTGCTTATCTTGACACCCCTTTAACTTTGCTTGTATGGAACAAATTATAATTAAAATGCCGGATATTTGCAAGCAAGCAGGGCAACAACATAAAAGGACCACTTTGGGGTGTGGAATATCAGTAGAATCTTTTGCAACTGCATGGTTTTGGGGTTTTGTTACATGTATGCACTAGTGACAATATTCAGCAATTATTATTACCTTTTAATGTCTTCCTTCATCCAAGGAACCCAAGGCAAGGTACATAACTCCCCATTCCCCACCACACCCATTTTCTCCTCACAACAACCCTGTTAATTAGGCTAGGGTGGCTGAGATTGGGACTGACCGACCAGTGGGTGTTATGGTTAGTGGGGACTTGAACCTTGTTCTCTCAAACCCTAATCTGACATTGTGATTACTACACCATGCTGACTCTCAAGAAATGTGTTGTATTCTGTCCATTAATCTTTTTTATTTAGTTGTTTGGATGTTTGTCCCAGTGGGGATCCTGTAGAGAGTGTGGGGGAGGAGCCAGGAAGGAAAAGGGAGGGAAAGGAGACGGAGAAAATTGAGTTGTTGCTGAATAAACCTTTCGTTAAATCTACATAAGATTTCTTTGTCTCTATGAGGGAAGGAAGCAGCTATAAACCACAATGAGGCTCTCCACATGAGCAGTGTGGAGAGCCTGCAGGAGATTTGCAGGGAGAGCAGGCTTGACCCGCTCTCCCCGCACATGAGCAGTCAGCTTGCCCTGGGCAGCCGTATTGGCCGCCCACACAGTTACCAGTTCCATCACTGAGCCAGTCTGGGTGGCAGGGATCAGGGGTCTTCTTGTGAGTCACTGCGGCACAGCGCTGCACCGCGGTGACACATGACCAACTAAATGGGGTTAGCGGAGAGTGCACTCCACTAACCTCGTTTAAGGGGAGGAGAAATTAAGCAGGCTTGCTGCCAGGAGCCATACAGCTCCCAGTGGTTCACATGTGTGGTGGGAACTGGGCTTCACTTGCTTAGCCTGGTTTCCACCACATGTGAGAACAGCCTCAATGTTCAGGAACTTCAGAAACAACACTATAGGGGTGTGCATGTATGGTTCAAAACCATTCTATTGCAAACAGGCCCGGCACTCAGGGAAGGGGGCCAGTCCACAATCAAATTGAATTGAATTGAACCTGGTTCAATTTGAACCAGTTTGCAGATTCGAGCAACTATGGTGGCCGCCATTTTGTCAGCTTGTTTAATTGTTTTTCTCCCTAGCTGATTGGTTTTCTGCCGCTGCCTACCAATTAGCTTGCAATCTCATTTCCTCTGGTTGGCTTGCTATCATTTCAAATCAAGGTTGTCAGATCAACTCTGCCCCCATTAGCAGTTGGTGGGGGAATGAGGAATGGGGGAGCAAAAAGGACGGAGTTTCAAAGTGTATTTAAACTGCATCTTCTTGTGGGTTTTAAATTCAAGCTCTCTTGAAAGTAGTGAGAGGGGCCTACTCCTGAAGTTGCCACAATCCCCCTAGAGGACATTGTGTGCAGGCTCACTTATGCAGTGCGGCTTGCTCCTGCAGTGCCATCAGCTGCTAGCCCAGGAGCCAGATCATTTTCTTCATCCTCCTTCCCAATCCCCGTTGGTGGTGTGACACCCCCCCCACCGTCTGAGGCTCAGGAAGTCATTCTGGTTGTTCCTGGACCTTCTCAGCCCTGGACTAAGGGCAGTGGTGGTAGTGGACCCCAGCAGGAAACTGTAGCCTCATTTCACCATCCCTGAAATGGTCCAGGACCAATAGCAACATGGTGTGGGACCACTTTGAGCTCCACCAAGGTGACCCTACACTTGCTGCCTTCACCCACTGCAGGGCACAGCTCAGCAGGGGTAAGGACTCTAAGGATCTTGAGATGGGATGATGAGGTACTTTCAGCATCTTCACCTGAGGGTCCTTGTTCCTGCTGGCACTGCTCGGCCACCTTGTGTTCCCTTGACTAGCAGTGGCAAGGCATGTGCTCCTGATCTCAAGCAGGGGACGTTGCCTGTTGCACAGTGGATGCAATCGTTGGGCAAGCAGTCTGGTCAGCCAGAGTATCTTCTCATCACCCGTATCACTGTAGAGATAATGGCTCTGGATGACCAGCCTTTCTAGGAGATGGAGAATGCCGGCTTCTGCCAGCTGCCTCTACTGTTTGCCCCTGACTACAAGATCACCTCACACACCACCTTCAGCAGGCAGGTGGTGCCCTCCCTGTACCAGGCATACAGGGAAGTCGTGTCTGGGCTGCTGGAGTCAGCAGGGCCTGACACCAGCGTGTACTTCACTACAGAGCTGTGGACCAGCTGTAGTGGGGTGCATGCTGCTTTTGTGTCTCCTACGGTACACTGGTAGGGGCAGGAGAGGGAGGGGACATCTGCTGGTGGCGGCATGGCTAGCCCCTTCCATGCAGCAAAGGGCTGAGCTGCATGTGCAGCCGATGGACACTGATCACACTGCAGATGAGCTGTTGGTGGTCATCAGACGTCAGGTGGAGAGGAATGTTTGTCTGGGCAGCCATTCACAGAGGGTTCCTGGTCACCGACAATGGTGCAAACATGTTGAGGGCAGCCTGTCAGCTGAAGTTTGTGCCCATCTGTTGAATGGCACACACTCTGCATCTGGCCGTGATGGAGCCTAAGGAGGCTAAGGCCAGGCAACATCAAGGCCTACCCCATGAAGGCCCTGCTGCTGCCATGGCTGCTCTTGTGGAGAAGTGCTGCAAGATAGCAGCCCACTTCTACCAGACCGAAAAGGCTAGGGGCATGCTCAGGGAGCATGAGCTCAGACAGCAAGAGCTCAGCCTACCTGCACATCTGATCCCTCAGGATATTCCAGCCTGGTGGAACTCCACCTTTCTCTTGCTCTAGCACCTGCAAGAGTAAGAGACAGCCATCCATCTCCTGGCAAGGAGGCATGGCTTGGGCGTGTGCAACCTGCACACCCTCACCCATTGCAACACCACTGTGAACTCACCCCAACCTGGCCAACCCTAACCCCTATTAGGCTTAGGGTTAGGGTTGATCTACTGACTGAAAATCACCTGATTGAAATGAAAAATCACCTGATTGCCCAATTGTTTTGTGTGTAGATTGTTAGGTAGCACCCATCATGCGCTACCACCCAACTTGCTTTGGTGTCCTTAGGACCTCCCCATGGGGAATAATGGGTTGGTTCAAGTTCCCTATTATTCCCTATGGGCAATCCACTTCAAATCATTTTGAGTTGTTTCATCGAATGGACCAGCCCAGCCCATCAGTTTGACTGAACTGGTTCGCAAACCATGGTCCAGTTTGAATTTGATTTAAATTTGAACTGAAACATAGAAACAGGTTCTGCACACAGCCCTACAACACTCCTCTGAAGGAATTATACTGTTAGGCAGAGCTTGAATTATGGAGGAAAGGTACAGAGACCCTTAATGAAATCCAGAATCCCTTGCCCCTGACTCTTTCCAATGTCTGACCAAACAAGGCACCCTCTTTAGCCTCCTAAAAACAGTGGCCCAGATGATGTGCAGCATTACATCTTCTTGATTCTTCACCCTGGGGTGGCTGTGGGCTCATAAGCAGCCCCAACACTGTTCAGAGTCAGCAGCTGCACAAGCAGTGCTACAGCCATTTCCCCCACTGAGGTAAATGGGGGAAACCATGTTAGCACTGCTTGAGCAACTGCTAGTTCTGAACAATGTCGGAGCTGCTGATAGGTCCTCAGAGTGGTGCATTATGGAGACATAACACTGCACATCATGTCAGCCTCTAGCTTAGGAAGCTTCAAAAACAAAACAAAACTAATTATCCTATAATTCAAGAACTGTTAATTTCGTTCATCTTTTTCCATTATGATGAATGAACTTATTTCATTCATTAAGGATGAATGAAATAATGAATAATGAATAATGAATGAATGGAGAGGAGAGCTGGTCTTGTGGCAGCAAACATGACTCATCCCCTTAGCTAAGCAGGATCTGCCCTGGGTGCTTATGAATGGGAGACTTGATGTGTGAGTACTGTAAGATATTCCCCTTAGGGGATGGAGCCACTCTGTGAAGAGCAGAAGGTCCCAAGTTCTCTCCCTGGCATCTCCAAGCTAGAGCTGAGAGAGATTCCTGCCTGCAAGCTTGGAGAAGCCGCTGCCAGTCTGTGTAGACAATATTGAACTAGATGGACAGATGATCTGACTCAATGAGGCGGGTCTCATGATCAAGGAGACCTGCCTCCATAGGGTTTGCAGGGAGACCCGCTCTCCCCGCAGACGAGAAGGGCGGGAGCCCTGGTGGCCAGATTGGACATGCACATGACTGCCGGCTCCGTTATGGAGCTGGCGGGGGCTGGGAGGATCAGGGGCTGTGCGTCCCCCGGAAGCGCCAGTATGCCCTGCACGAATGCGAATGCGCAGGGCATACTGGAGAGATGCCCGAGCCGGGAGGATGCTTTGCAGCCTCCAGGTTGGGGGTCTGCTCGTGAGTTGCTGCAGCGCAGAGCCACACCACGGCAACTCATGATTAGAAAAACCGGGTTTGCAAAGTGCTTGCTCCACAAACCTGGTTTAAGGGGAGGGGTAGTTTGGCGGATTAACCGCCTGGAAGCCACCAGGCTCACCTGCAAGCCCAGTGGCTCCCACAATCAGGCAAAATCAGGTTAGGCTCCCCTAGCCCGATTTCGCCTGATCTTGGGAATAGCCGCAGTATATGGCAGCTCCCTATGTTTCAATGATGCTTAGGGAAGAATTAATAAAAAACTAGTGGACCCGGGCACAGAGCATCTGTGCCTCTAGTTGAGTCCAGCTCACCTTCGCCACCGTCGTCCTGGGTCAGGCCCCCGCCCCGCCCTCGCGGCCGGGCCCCCTGCCGCCTCGCTGGGCCCGCCGCCTTGCTGGGCCCCGCCGCCTCACCCTGCCGCCGCCTCGCTGGGCCCCGCTGCCACGGCCTGGCCTGCCGCTGCCACGCTGGGCCCGCCGCCTTGCCCTGCCTCGCGGCCGGGCCCGCCGCTGCCTCGCTGGGCCCACCGCCGCGGCCCACCGCCTTGCTGGGCCCCGCTGCCGCCTCGCTGGGCCCGCCGCCTCGCTGGGCCCCACCGCCACCGTGCTGGGCCCACCGCCTTGCCTCCGCAGCCGCCCAGCCAGCAAATTCTCCTGGGTGTGCGCCAGGACCAATCAGGCACCCCCGCAGCCCAGCCAATCAGCTGGGCTGCTGGGACGCATTTTTCCTGGGCACACCCAGGAGAATTATATATATAGATTATGTGTGCCTTTTGCTGCTTTCAGGGTCAGACCTAGACAGGTTATATGAAGTATGTTGACTGTTGTTTCGCTATTTCTCGACGGTCAGGCATTTATGAGCTGCAAGTGCAAAGTCTCTTGGTTCATTTATTTATTTATTTATTTATTTAGTGTATTTTTATACCGCCCTAACCCAAGGTCTCAGGGCAGTTCTCATAGGCAGCTGCAGCAGTTTTTGCCAAGCTAGAGGGGCAGGTGCAAATAGCAATAGCACTTACATTTATATACCGCTTTATAGCCGGAGCTCTCTAAGCGATTTACAATGATTTAGCATATTGCCCCCAACATTCTGGGTACTCAATGTCAAGGAAGTCACAGGAGACAGGCAAATATAGGGGATGTTGTGGGCAGCTGGGGTGGGAAGGGAAAGTGATTGATGGATAAAGGCAAATGATCTGCTGTGTGACTCTCTAAGGCAGCGCTAACACCTATTGCGTGGGTCCCCAATCTTGTGTCTCCAGAGATTGTTGGACTGCAACTCCCATCATCATCTTCAGCCTATGTGGCTGGGGATAATGGGAGCTGTAGTCCAACAACATCTGGGAACACACGATTGGGAACTCCTGACCTATATTATGGGACCTGGTGAAATCTCAAAGGAGGTGGGACATCCACTTGTTTTGGGGTCCATAACATAAGATCAATATTCTTATTTTGGTTTTACACTGCTTCTCACAATGGGAGTTAAGAGACTGAAGTTTTAAAAAAGCCTCAACTCCTCTATTATTATTGTTGTTATCATCATCCTTCTCCTTCTCCGATTGTTTATTGTTTATTATTGTTATTATTTTATTACTATACCACTTACATACATAGCGAAATAAATAAATAAGATGGCTCCCTGTCCCCAAAGGGCTCACAATCTAAAAAAGAAACATAAGGTAGACACCAGCAACAGCCACTGGAGGGATGCTGTGCTGGGGATGGAAAGGGCCAGCTATTCTCCCCTTGCTAAATAAAGAGAACCACCACTTTAAAAAGGTGCCTCTTTGCTCAGTTAGCAGGGGACTTACTAGCTCATACGTATGTTGTATTATTTCAGTTTTTATGGATGGGTGGGCAGGGCCATTTTGTCTAGCATGCCAAAGTAGCTGGGATCAACCCCAATTTATTTTATGTATCTGGTAAGAGTGCCAAAACCACATATGTTTTAAACCTCCAGTGTTCTACCTCCCACTTAAAATTCTGCCCCTTACAATCTTCCATATATTACCCTTTGTGTAAACTGATTCATATTAGAAAGAGATGTTTAGTCAGCCAAAATGCCCTAAGGATAAACCTGCTAATGATTAGCTGAGGGAACAATGCCCACAACCCCTTCAGATAGTGTTGAAGTAAATATTGCCACACACTGTTAACTGAGATGTGGGGACTGGTGTCCCTTTATTGTTTGCTGATATTTAGAAATGTTTTTAAAGGTCCTTGAAACCTATACTGATTTACCCATAGCTATTATGAAAACAAATCTGGCTTTCTTGAAAGTTCTACATTTTATACAATTTCCACACCTTGGTGGGTCTGTCTCCTTCCTTCTGATGCAAACAGCTGTAATGGAATACAATTCATGACAAAATACCCCAAACATGGCACAACAAACTTTCAATAAATACTGAAATGAAGAAATATATTGCAGTGGTGTGTTGTTGTTTTTTTTAAAAGAAGAAGAAACAGCAGTTACAACAAATCTGTTTTGTGAAACTTTATGAAGTTAGAGATACTTGTGAAGTAGGCAGTCGACGTAGCAGACCAGCAGGGTACTCCTAGTCTGACATTCTGCAATTACTCTTTGTCTCCGTGCCCATGATGTCAAATCACAGTCTCTGTACCTGCAGAAATGGCTGCTAATGCACCTCCCATAAGGCAACATCTGTTCTCTGGAGTTCAGGAGAAGGCATGGACAGGAAGGAACATTTTGCATCTTTAAAGGATGGTACTTGCCCTTTTGCTCCTACTACTAATTGTTCTTTAGGGACTAATAGTCAAATACAAAGAGTCAGCTCTTGGTGCCAATCAATATCTTTAATGAGAAATCTCAGTGCAAAGGGTGAAACATATGCTAGATTTTGTTCATCCAGGAGGTGGCATTTCCACATAGGGAATTCCCAGAATCCATTTCATTTAGCTGGCCTTGACAAAATATCTGCTGTGCTTGTCACAGGTGAAGAGCATTAACCAAGGAAACCTGCACTCTCTCTATACATTTGCCAGGTGCATGGGATGGTGGGAAAATTTCAACAAGATCTTTGCACTGATAGGAAGAACTTGGGGTATGTCCCTAGACTGATCCTCAAAGCAGTATAATTAATGACTCTGGAGAGCTTGAGAAAGTGAGGAAAACTGTCTGAAAGGGTATGCTAAGTTATAAAGGGGAGAAGAAAAAGATCAGCACATGAAAGCTCAGATCAATTTAAATATTAAATATTAGCTATATTCACCAAAAGAAAAAGTTTTCAAACCTCTCCTTTCAGCTTCTGTAAAATGTAGCACCCTCATATACTGTTGCTGTTGCCATGTCTGGTTTCACTGTGGTGCTTTTTGCGGGGTGGAGGAGGTAATTGGATGAGAGGCCAGAAATGACAGAGACCATGGGATAATTACTGATCTACCACTTAGTGTTTATCTTCCAGGAGAGGAGAGCTGGTCTTGTGGTAGCAAGCGTGGCTTGTCCCCTTAGCTAAGCAGGGTCTGCCCTGGCTGCATATGAATGGGAGACTAGAAATATGAGCGCTGTAAGATATTTCCCTCAGTGGATGGAGCGACTCTGGGAAGAGCAGAAGGTTTCAGATTCCCTCCATGGCTTATCCAAGATAGGGCTGAGAGAGATTCCTGCCTGCAACATTGGAGAAGCCACTGCCAGTCTCTGAAGACAATACTGACCTAGATAGACCAATGGTCTGACCAATGGCAGCTTCCTATGTTCACTAAGCTCATTTCTGGAGAATGTAAGTATAAAACATGCCTAGGGCTTCTAGTCATAGCTTGATCTACTGGGCATCCCATTATTGGAAGACTAAATCCCTGGGCCCTTCTTATTAGCTGGAAACTGCTGAGGCCTTCCAAGGCACTTAGCCTGGCTTTGACCATCGAGGGATGTTGTTGCTGTCACTGGTAATGTCCCATGTACAGTTCTTGAGCAAACATTTCCACAGCGCTCGGTCAAAACTATTAGTAACTTGCAGTGCCCCATCTGCATAGAACACCAGAGGCTAAACTGCAGGGCAGAGAATGAAGCACAATGCATTGTTAAAACTTCTTTAAACATTTTAGAGGATACCAGGCTTGATGAAACATTGGCAACAATAGCTCAGCCACTCTACTAAGTAACTTTAGCACCAGTTTTGCACCTGTTGTGTTGGCCTTAAAGGCAGTTGTTTATCATAGCTATCTCTGCTTATGTTTCTCTGCAATAGGTGTTCGGAACCATGCCTGCCTAGCTTCAGATTGGTGATACCCACAGCAAAGCAAGTACTGATGTTTGCTTTTAAAATAAAGCAAGATGTAAAGGTTGTGGCTGAGTCAAATGCATCTTTACCAAAATGTTTTGCTTCAGAAGGGTGTGTGGATTTCATTGCATAAACTGCAATGTTTTTGAAACACTTATTTGTCATGATGAAAATGACCACGTTTTAGGAATTTCTCTTCTTACTACCTGCTTAAAAATTATTAAAAATTAAAATTCAAGTTCCTCATCTGTATTATGACAAATGACAAATGTTACTTTCCAATGAAAGGTTTGAGAGAGTATTATCATCTGTATTGAATATGGGTTTATAAGGAGCATGCTTCCTCATGAACATCTAGAATAACTGAGCATGTCACATTAACTCTTGACTGCTTTGTATAACTGATGCTTTTAGTTTGCTTCTGAATATAGTCTCTTGCCTTAGTGTCATCTGTTTTACACCTGTGCTGTCCAAAGATGGCAGTGTTTCAAAATGATACAGCCATGTGCACAAGAAGGATGCTATTTGGCTAATACACCACTCCTATATTTATGATCAAACATAATGTTTTGCAAGGGAGCAACAGAAGATGTGACATAACTTATTTGTTAACGTTACCCTCACCCTTGTTCCTATGATATATTAAATAATTGCTGCAGCTAGCCATAGGATACACTCATGAGAAAAGTGGGTATTCATGCAACCAAGAATTTAAAAATATATGAAGCTGCCTTATACCAAGTCAGACCATTAGCCCATCTAGCGTAGCCCAGCAACTTCCCACAGGTCTGGACAGTAGTCTTTCCCAGCCTTATGTGAAATGCCAGGGATTTAACTTGGGACCTTCTGGATGCAAAGCATGTGATCACAGACACACACACACACACTCACTTGCAGTTAAGTGAGTGTAGATACATAGGAGACCCTTCATACAGTTGAGGACTCTGGAAAAGGGTGCCCATTCACAGAGAGAAAGCGCCATGAGTGTGTACATGTGTTGACTCCATGTGGACATTCAGGAGAGCATGTGTACATTTGAGAGCAGGGTCTGTGATTCTTCTCCCTCCTCTGAACACAGTCACTCACTCTGGATATGTCATGAGAGGGCTCTAGAATGTCTATCATTGTCCTTATTTGATTGGTACAAACTGGCAGGTCTCAAGAGACTCATAGAGAGAGCTTTGTAGACCTTAACTGATTGTTGCAAACATCTCGTATTTCTAGTTATGTATTTTATGAACCATGTTTGGCTTTCAAACCCACTTTTAAATCCTAACGATCCCTCTGAAATTGTATAATTTTGTAAGTACTAGAAGGAAGATGATGTGTGGTCTTTTTTGACAAATGCTCCAGTCCCCTAGTAATTACTTAAGAAGCTGCCTCATGCTGAATCAGACCATTTGTCCATCTAGCTCAGTGCTGTCCTGACTGGCAGTGGCTTTTAGGGGTTTCCTAACCCTGCTTGGAGAGCCCAAGGATTGTACCTGGGATCTGCATGCAAAACAGATTCTCTTCCATTGACCTATCAGGGTCCATCTCCTCCTTGGTGCTGTTGAGAGGAGCTCCTCTTTGTCTCTCAGAGGCCAGAAGTGCCTTGCCCCTTGCTTGTACTCCAAATATGCATCAGATAATGAAGGGAGGACATTGTCAGTCATCCCATTCCTCCTTCTTGTTGGGTAGCATCGCTCCCTCATTCCATGCGCAGAGGCCCGAAAGAGCCCGCTCTGTATCATTTGCGAGTAAGCTGGGCTTGAGTGAGGACCTCTTTCGCTGCCATCCTCCGGTGCCCGACCCCACCTCCTGTGATGGTTTAGGAGGTGGGCGGAGCCTCTGCCACTACACAGCGGCATTTTTAAAGGTTGGGGGGGGGGAAGAATTAAATTTCCCTCCAAGATGCCGCTCCCTAAGATTTGCCACTGTAGGCGGCTGGCTATACTCATCTCATCTCATTTTATTGTTACAGTCACAGACCAGTACAATATAAACAGTACATTAAGTAAAAGATTAAAGGAGCTTAAAATACATTTATATCTAAAATTGAAAAAGTTAAGACAACAGTAATTCCTTATTAACCAATCGCCGACGAGTACTAATAGCAGCAGCATGGTATCTAGCAACAATATTTGTAACTGTAAGGCTGGCTATACTGTCTATGTGGTAATCTGCCATTGCCAGGGGGAAGGAGCAGCCACGCTCATGCCCTGGGATATGGGAGGGGAGGCCCTCCTGCTCCCAGAGTTTCCTTTCACTGTGCCATCGCTTGTGTGGACACGTGGCATGACAAAGGTAACGATGACAAATCTCCTCTGCAGGGGAAGGCATTTGAGCATCTTCCTTCCCCTCAACGCTGGGAAGCACACAGGTCATGTGCACAACCTCATTTTGTGTCGAGGATTATGTCTGCAATTTCTTTGTAGTGAATCCTTGAGTTTGCCCCAAGAGAAACCATGCTGTGATAAATTACAAAAAGATTATTTTTGCTAGATTACAAAAGCATAGTTAAACTAATAAATTTCTAAAAGTCATTTAATACCCTAAAAACTAATTATTGAAATGCATTAAAATAATGAAGCAGGAATATATAAATGAATTTCATTATTTCTGGAAATGCAGTATCGTCTTGCAAATCTAGAAGTGCCATTCAAAAATCCCTGCATGGTTTTGCATATAGTCCAGTCTTTACCCCATGCATAGGAACATGACGACACAAAACAGTTGACTAGAAACTGACAGGCTCTAATGGAGATGTGATTTCCCCCCCATTCACTCCACTAGAGGGCATTGTGGGCTACATAAACAGGTTATGGTTGCTTTCTCCTTGCTACGAAATCCATTATTTAAGCAAGTATCAGTGTAAGAGCAAGTGCCATTAAAAAGGCAAATGAGTTTTCTTTCTTTTGTTTCATTTCTAGACACTCTATTCCGAAACCTTGTGCTTTGCTTTTTAAATATATTGACATCTTAAAGCTGGTTGTGCAACAGGGAGTGTGTAGTCATGTTTGGAATGACCAGAACCTGAAAGGCATGGCCCCCATTTGGTTCCAGTTCCATTCATTCTGAAACAAACGTGATATTTCACAAATAGGCATGAATGAGAACAAATGGGATTCATTTTCAGAATCCTATTAGTTGCATATTAATCCCCCCCACCTCCTGAAATTCTTTCTTTAACTGATGTTTTTATTGCTGCCTGTATTGGTGGCTGCAGTTCACAGTTACCACTGAGAGGGTGCCATTTTGAAGACCCAAAACCTTTCCAGGATGAAGTCTTGTCCTGGACAGTGCAAGTAAAAAATGGCCTAAACCATGACTTCCAGGGCAATAATGGAGATTGAAGATGGTCCCCACAAGAGTTCATTGAAGCTCCTCCTGCCACCAACACAGACAACATTAAAACATCAGTTGAAGTAAGCTTTTTATAAGGTCAGTGGAGGAAAATGAATTGGGACCTTCTGAAATGATTCTTAAAAGATTTGGGCTCAAATGGATCTGAAACAAACCAAATAGGAGTTCAAAAATGAATGGGGCTTCAAAATCCTAAGACCCCTTCCGAATACTATTTCCAGTTTTGACTTGAAACATGAGAAAACATTTTTGGGCAGTGCTTATATACATGCTTTGCGCGTCACCAATTTTTGTTTATGAGGAAAGGGTATCTATAAAGTGTTGTGATCTATTCTGTCTGCTCATTATCTCGGTTATTTTACTCACTCATGGATGGCTTGTCTTAATTTCTTACCTCTTCTCATCTTTGTGTACAATAGATGATTATGAAATTATTGTTTATGAGGCCACTTATTCTAGGCAGAATCATGCACAAGACAAGAGGCCTATACATCTATAAATCTTCTCTCACTTGGGTCAAGCTCCTTTGTGAACAATCAAGAATGAAGTGAACTAAGTAGTTATTTCATAACTGGTTGTCACAATGAACAAGGGATAACATTATGGGATGTCACCATTATAGCATGTTTTCTGTCTGTTCTTAGCCTGAAGTAATGTTCTCGCCTGCCTTTAACAAGTAAGCAAATTCTGCATGTTATAACTACCATTGTTACAATGTATTTATTTGATTCATATATCACCTTTCTTTGAAAAGCTGGAACTCAATGCAGTGTACAGTACAAAATAGGCAGTTAAAAATGGCAGTTTCTAATAAAATAAAACAATCAAACCAACTATCTAAAACCAACAATACACAACCAACCACAACAGACAGTAAACCCCATAGACTAAAAGAGTAAGGCCGTAACTGTTTAAAGTTAAACATGTTATAAGGAACATTAGTGTCTCTGTGAAAGGACAACAAAGCCCCACTTTGAAAGGGCAACAAAGCCTCCTAGTGGCCATCATAAGGGCAGGGAATTCCAAACTATAGTTCTGCCACTGAGAAGGCCCTGTGATGAGTTGTGTCTCAGAGAGGAGTGACACGCAGAGCAAGGACCTCCTCCAGGAAAATCTTAAATAGTGACCAGGCTGTCACATACAGGAGGAGGCGATTTGAATGTATGAACCAGGAACTTGTTTTGTGCCCAAAAATGACACGGGAACTAAAGTAGATGATAAAGGATAGGGGTCATGTGCTTCCGACTTCAACAGGAATGTAGATGCTGTATTCTGGACTAGCTGCAGTTTCCAAACACATTTCAGGAGCAGCCTCATGTATGCCCTTTTGCAGTAATCAAGCCAAGATATGACCAAGAACATGGCCAGATCTGTTGTCTCTAGGTAAGGATGGAACTGACACACAACACAAAGCTGCATATAGGTACTTCTTGCAACAGCTGTCACCTATTTATCCAAGAACAAAACTGTATCCAGAAGATCCACCAGACTGTGAACCTGATCCTTCAGAGGGATTGCAACCTCATCCAGAACAAATTTTTATTTATTTATTTATTTATTTATGCATTTATATACCGCCTTTCGTTAAAAAGATAACCCCAAATGATTTACTCAAGCCCAGATCTGTTTCCTATAACTGGTAGCACTTCCATCTCATCCAGATTTAATTTGAGCTTGTTTGCCCACATCCAGTCCATCACTGTACCCAGACATCAGCTCAAGACCCACATCTTCATTGGTACCAGTAAAAAATGCAGTGTAGAGCTGGGCATCATCAGCATATTGATGACAACCCAGCCCAAACAATTATTCTCACATGGTTTTATGCATAGTTAATAAGCAGGAGAGCACAGTTAATAAGCGGGAGAGAACACTGTGGGACTCCACATATCAACAACCAAGGAGTTGAGCAGTAAAGATAACGTGTGCCATCGAGTCGCTCCTGGCACCCGCAGAGCCCTGTGGTTGTCTTTGGTAGAAGACAGGAGGGGTTTACCATTGCCATCTACCGCACAGTATGAGATGATGCCTTTCAGCATCTTCCTCTATCACTGTTGCCTGATTTCGTTTGTGTTGTGTTTCCCATAGTCTGTGTTTCCCATAGTCTGGGAAACATACCAGCGGGGATTTGAACCGGCAACCTCTGGCTTGGTAGTCGAGCCATTTCAGCAGTACTCTACCAATATCACTTTCTTGAACCTACCCTCTAGGTAGGACTGGAAGCACTGTAGCACTGTGCCACTCAATCTAATCCCAGTAAAGTGATCAAGGATACCATGGCTGATGGTACTGAAAGACACTGAGAGGTCCATTAAAACCAACAGGGACATACACTTGGTCCAGGTCCTGGACATCATCAACCAAAATGACAAAAGCCGCTTCCATCCCAAAGCCAGGCTGGAAGCCTGGATATGAATCATGAGTCTCATCCAGAAACTTCTGGAATTCTGCACCTGTCTGCTGAAGTTTCAGCTATTGACAAGTAACCAGGTCCTTATAATAAAGTCTACAGCTGTTCAAAGACTTCAGAATTAGACTTTGTGAATTAAATTAAGTGCTTAACTCTACTCTTAAAGATTGTTCCAAAATTTTAAAATTAAAAAGAGCAATGCTTGTGAACTGAGACTATAAATCACAAATTCCATTTGTCAACAGGTGTGAAAGGAATGATATCTCATCAAGTTATGTCTCCTTTTTTAGCCTTAGTTACGCTTAGAGGTGCTCAGCAAAGTCCGCTCTTGACAAATCCCCTGGTCCATCTATGAGGTGACCAGTTTGAGCAGGCTGCTTAGAGGCCTCTATAGGACACTTGTGCCTACACACTTTGGACTAGGCTCATTTTGTCTTCCAAATCTATGCATGGTAGTCATGGCTAGCAATTGCAATTCTCATCCCCACCTTCCATCCTGGATAATATTGCTCAGTGATGCTATCAAACCACTGGAGTTACTTCACGTTAAAGCACCAATCTTAAACTCATTTACTAAGTAGTAAGCCCTACTGAATCCAGAAGGAAGATGGGTAGGAAGAAAGAAAGAACTTGTTTTCTGGTCTATGGTTAGGACTAACAATGGTGAACCACAGTTAAGAATGTACAACTCAGTTGACTAACAAAAAGGTTCTCTCTAAAATTCCAGTTCTAAACACATTTAGTCAAGATTTCCTTCATTCTTTTCTTTTGGAAGAAGATTTCTTGCTTCCATTCAAAATATTAAACATTTTTATGAGCATACTAGATATTAAACATTAGTGTAAGCATACTAGAAAAAGTCAGTTTCAGTAGTTCTGCTAACTAAATACTGTATAACAAAAGGAATCTGTTTTGAAGCTGCTTCTGTCGTAAATACAAAGCGATCTTGTGTTTGTTTAACAAAGATTTTATTCCAAAAACAACTTCATTTGCTCCTTCTCCTTTCCCACCCTTTTATTTCTGACCCCACCCCACCAAACTCTCTACAGGATCAAACTTCTAATCAACAAAACATAAAGGACTGCTAGATAGAATACAAGACATCCTTCCCGTTTATAACAAACAGAACTGAATTGAATTAAAATTTTGTGACAAAATATTGTCACAAAACACTTCTCCTAATTCTTTGTCTCTCTTGTACAGGAGCTTTTAGTTATTTGTTTTCCAGCATAGAGGAGTGTCCATCACTTTCATCAGCCTCATCAGTGAGATCAAAACTGGAGGCAAGATCAAATTCCTCTACAGTTCCTCTCTTGAGATCAGACTCCCTTACCTCTTTTCTCATAATATGCATGCTTCAAAGTCTCAAACTGTTCCATTTATTTCCATCATCCAATATGACAGAATCTCCTTGGATTAAAATTATTTGTCGTGGTCCAGAATATCAGGAACATCCCTTTCTCACTTTATAAGGCAGACAGCCATACTCAATGTCCCCCACTTGAAATGTTTGCTGTTTCGCACTCTGTTTCTGATCTACATACAATTTGTATTTTTGTTGTACCTCCCTTACACAATCATGAATTTCTGTATCCTCAGGGTGAGATGGCACAGAAAACCCTATCAGTTATTGCCATTAGATGGTAGCTTTGTGTCCTCTCAGCAGTTCAAAAGATGATTTTCCTGTAGCAGAATGAGGAGTAGGGATGTGTGGACTGGTCTGGAGGTTTGGGGGTTCAGTCCAGAGGTTCAGGGGTTTGGGATTGAACTGAACCCCCACCCACCTTGGTTCCATCCTGACTGGAACCAAACCCCTGGACAAGTCTGCACATTTTATTTTTTTAATTAAAAAATATAATTTTAAGTACCTTTAGCCCCTTTGAGGGGCTTCCTGTAGGCCACGGGGGGTCCGCGAAGGTTTTCCCTCCCCCCGCCGGCTTCTTAAATCACCGCCACAGGCCTGTAAAATGCTGCTTTCTGGCCCATTCAGGCCTCTGTAAGTGCATGCGGTGGCCATTTTGGCCGCCGCCACACATGCGTAAATAGCCCCTGTGGGGCCTGGCATAGCCCAGGACCTCACAGAGGTCATTTGCATATGCACAATCGCCATTCTTTAAAAAAAATGGCCACTGTGCATGCACAAATGACCTCTTTGAGGCCCTGGGCCTTGTCAGGCCTGTAGAGGCCATTTATGCATGTACGGCGGTGGCCAAAATGGCAACCACATGCACTTACAGAGGCCTGAATGGGCCAGAAAGTAGCATTTTACTGGTCCGCAGCAGTGATTTAAGAGGCCAGTGGAGGGAGGGGAAACCTTCACGGACTACCCGTGGCCTACAGGAAGTCCCCGAAGGGGCTGGAGGTATTTAAAATTAATTTACATTTTTAAAAACACAATCGCGATCCCCCACCCAGACTGGACCGGACAGGGGGAGGATTCGATGGGGGCCAGACCAAACTGGGCCAGCCAATTCCATGCACACCCCTAATGAGGAGTAGTTCAATAAGCAAATCGAGTTTCATGGATTGCCTGTTTCCAGGGTGTTGTTGCATAGTAGCAAGTTTTAAACTTTCTTTCACTATTCTGTTCATTCTTTCCATTCCCTTGAGGATGGTGCAATGAAAGAGTATTGTGTTTTATCCCATGTTTATGCAAATATTCCTCCATTTCAAATAAGGTAAATTGTGTCCCATTGTCAATCTCTAGTTCTTTAGGAAGACCTTCCCTCGCAAAAGCTCCAGCCATGAACTAGATCACCTTGTTTGTAGTTTATCCAGAGCAAGTTTCCCCCAGGTACCATTGAGATACTCTACTGGAGTCAAGGGTGGTGGTAAATGTCTTCTGCAATTTGTCATATACAGCACAAGCAATACAGTGCCTGATTACATCTTCAATGTGTTTGTCCATATCTGGCCACCAGAACCTTTCTCTGATTTGACTTTTAGTCAAGCTCATGCCTAGGTGACCTTAGTGGGCAATTTTTGCTTCTAAGGAGGTTGGCACCACCAAATTATCAGTCCTCAGCACCAACTCATTGAGAAAGGACAGTTCTCTAGCTACATGCAAGTATAGTTGACGATGTTCAGATGCCTTGTATTTGCTTGGCCATTCATTATTTATGTAAGGTTTAAGTTTAGTAAGCACTTGATCAGCACTGAGGGCCACTTTCCCTTCAGAAGATATGATCACTCCATGAGTGGATGAAGCTATTTGCGTAAGTACTACTCCTTCATCCCCTTCTTCTGGGATCTTCTCACAGCTTGGAAGTCAAGATAAATAATCTGAAATTATATTCTGAAGACCTGGAAGATATTCCACCTGGAAATCAAAGTCCATAAGTCTGGTGATCCATTTGTCTATTCTTGGTGTTGCTTGACTCAATCCCCGAGTAGTAAATAAAGCAGATAAGGGTGTATGGTCTTACCATAGAGTGAATTTTCTGCCCCACAAGTAAGTTTCAAAGTGCTTCACCTCCCAGAAACATCCTAGAGCTTCTTTTTCAATGACAAAATACATCATCTCTGAAGCTGTAAGCACTGTGTCAACAAAGACAACTGTAACTTCCCTATCTCCTTTTTGCTGGGTCAAGAGAGCACCCAAACCATATTCAGAAGCATCAGTGGTTACAATAGTGTGCCTGTTGGTGTCAAAAGAAGTGAGAGCAGAGCTTTCAGCAATAGCCAATTTTTTAGTCTGAAAACTAGCCCTACAGGATGCATCACAGTTAAATGCTACATTCTTCTTTAGAAGAAGATACAATTTTTGAGTTAAATTGTCTAAAAAAATTAGAATAATACAAAGTCCTAAAAAGGAGTTAAGTGCATCTTTGTTGTGTGGCGCTGGTGCTTCCCGAAAAACTTTCACCAATAAAATTGGTGAAAATTTGGAATGTACGCCACTCTGAGATTCTGTGTGTCCCAAGTATGTCACCAAGTGTGAGCTAAACTGACTTTTTTCTGCAGAGAGATAGTAAGGAGTTTTCTTAAGACTTCTGTCAGTTTAGCATCATGCTCCTCAATGGTTTTGCCATACACTAGTGTCATCCTGAAAGTAGGTGAAATACATACATACATACATACATACATACATACATAAATACATAATGAAGCTGCAAAGGCTAATCCAAAGGGCAGTCTTTTGTACTGAAAAAGACCCTCTAAGGTAATGAAGGCTGTGTAGTTGCGAGAACCTTTGAGAGGAGGAATTTAATAGGCTGAAGACAAGTCCGAAATTGTGAACATGGAGGCCTCTTTCAGAGTAAGCAGCATTTAATTGATATTGGGTAATGGATGACACATCTCTCAAATCTATGAACATATGAAATGTACAATTTGATTTCTGTACAAGAACAATGGGAGAAACCCATTCTGATGATGAATCAACAGGTTCTTTTATGTCAGCATGCTGTAGTTTTAAAAGCTTCTCTGTAAGTGGTTGGCACAATGCTATGAGTACATTCCTCATTTTGTATTGTACAGGTATTGCATTTGCTTTCATCTGAATTTTATGTTTGAAATGTATGGCTGTGCCAGGAATATCAGCAAAAACATCCAAGAAATCACCAATCGTATTAGCATGTGGATGCTCCATCATCTGTAATGGGTTTCCATGTTATTCGGGTCTAACATGTTCTGAAGGTCCTTCTGATGTTTCCTGCCCAATACTGAGACTCCTTTTTGTGGCACATACACTTTCCCTTCTGCAGTATATCCTCTGTATTCAAGGACTGTGAAGTATCCATTTATGGCAACAGGAGAACCATGGATGGATATCTGAAGGCTGCAGGTGCAAATCCGATGTAGAAAGGAGTAAAGCATATGGGAAATGATAGTGTATGGAGTACCAGAATCAGCCAGCATCCCACATCAGAGCCTTTAAGTTTAAATTGTCAGCGTGGAGAAGTAGGCTCTGAGACTGTCACACTTAAAACACTGTCAGAAAGCGATTCATCTGCCTCATCCTTATCATATAGTGAATCAACAATGGAGTGGATAGCAGACTTGCAAACCTTAGCAAAGTGTCCCCTTCTTTTGCACCTGTTGCAAGTGACCTTTCATGCAGGACAGTGAGCACAATTGGATTGGTAGCAGAGCAAAACATTGGTAGCTGTGGTAGTTCTTCCTCTCTTGTGCTGCCACTTTCTGGGCCATATGAGAAGATCGGGCTTGGAAGGATTTAGACTGAACAGCCTGGATTTCAGGAAGTTGGTTTTGCGGTACCAATACCAAGGAGAATGATTTGGCATAGTGAAAAGCATTTTCGACCCTCTTAGCTATAAGTTTATCCAAGGTAAATTTCTGCTCCAGGAGCAGTTTTTCACACAGTTTGGAGCAGTTTGTTTCCATAACATTTTGATCCATGATAATTTCACCAGTAAAGTTGTCAAACTCACAAGTTACACTTAAGGCATGAAATGCTGTGACATCCTGATCAATAGGTTCGCCAGGCAATTGGGATGTAGAATAGAACTTGTTCAGCAATCACATTCTAAGTCGGGTTGAAATGATCATCTAAGACTGGAAGAGCAGCTTCATGAGGGTTGGCAATAAGGCATCCACTGTTGTCTCTAAGGTGCACATGCACACACAATCCCCCAGGCCCCCATGCAGCAGTTTCTGGTGGGTGTGCAGTCTCTGCTGCTCCCTCCACTAATGCCCAACTGCCCAGTACCCTGTATCCCCCTCTCCCTGACCATGCCCCCACTGCCACCTCCCCCCCCCACCCTGGCCAGACACAGCAGGATTTGCCCACTTTTTTAAAACTCTGAAATCCCGCCGCTGTGCAGTGTGGTAGGATGTCAGGTGGTGAGCTGCTGGAAATTGGCTACAGAGAGCAGAGCCCTTGTAGTTAGTTGAGAGGAGGGGAGATGGAAGCAGCTTGTTGCCCACCACACTGCACAGTGGTGGGCTTTCAGATGTTAAAAAAGGGGGAACTCTCCTCTCCTTGCCCCCACCCTCTCTGTAGCCAGTTGCTACCACCTTGCCCTCTCCTGCCACTGGCAGCGGTGATCTTTAGGGGGCAAAAGGGGGGATTTTCCCCTCGCCCCCTCCCCACATCTATGGCGACAGCAGTGGCTTTATTTTTAATTAATTCAAACCTTTTAAGGTCTCTGCCACTGCCACTGGCAAGTCGGGGGTGAGGAAAATTGTTCCGGGATAGTGCTGTGAAGGGAAGAAAAAGTATTGTTTTGGGTTAAAATGCTGTCTCTATCCCCTGCTGCAAGTTAATGTATTGGATGATATCAAAGTTGGTCAGCATACTCCTGTGGGTGGGTTCCGTAGAAATAGCTTAAACACGTGGACTTATGGCTTTCTTAAACTACTTTTGTTCTGAGCCTTTCACATTTTCAAATGTACATATATAACTTTTACACCTAGAAAATTGTTTGGGTTCTGTGGATGCTAAAAGAAGCCTGTAGGTTGTGCAAAAATCTCTCTCAGGCACTTGTTTTTTCATTTAAAGTCCTTAACTTGGCCCTAAGCACTTAGCTGAAGGTCTGCCTACTTGCTTTATTTATTTACCACCAAATTGTAAACCAAGAGGGATGCCCAACACAGCGTTAAGGCTGGAACTAGGGTTAGTACCAATTGAAGCACATGTCTGGGTTGCAAAGATCTCTTATGATTTGAAATTACATCTTGGTCAAACAGGCCTTGCACCTCTGGTCCTGACTTTGCATCTACATGGAAAGAAGCAGTTGAGAGGAAATTAGGAAGTTATTATGGGCTAAGTTTCCCCTTGGTCTCCTTAGGGATCTTAAAAGCCAAGGAGATAATTAGGCAGCGGATTTGGGACATAGTAATTCAGGAAGACAAGGCCCAAGTCAGGCATTTACCTTTCTTAGGTAATGCAACTCACCCTCATAGACCAGCTAAATATTTACATGAGCTTCTTCTTGCCAGATCGAGAAAGGCATTTGCCTTGGCATGCTTGAATGCACTGCCCTCAGCAATCGTAGAGGGTCACTATCTTGGTATTCCTTTTGCTCAAAGGTTATGCCCGTGTCAGTCTGGAGTGGTTGAGACAATTGACCATATGTTGCTTAACTTTTTATTTTATACAGATATTCAGCTAGCACTCTTGTCAACTATTTTGTCTAGATTTCCAGGTAGGCCATTGGACTTTTATGTGTCTCTCCTTTTGTCTGACAGTGATATTAACGTTTCCACCAAGGTGGCAAAATTTTGCCACATTGCAAGCTGTGTAAGGAAGCAATTGGAAAAATCATGAGTGTCGACTGTACTATATATTGTTATATTTTAAATGGTGTTTTGTAAGAAAGTACTGGCAGAATCATGATTGCTGGAGGTTACTACTTATCTATTGTGTTGTACTTTTGTCTTGTCAATGACTGAAATAAAGATTCCATTCCAGCTAAGATTTTATTCCAGAAACAATTCAATTTTCTCCTCCCCCTTTCCCTCCCATTTCTTTCTTACTCCACCCCCCACACTCTCTACAGGATCCCCACTGGGACAAACTTCTATTCAACAAAACATAAAGGACTGCTAGATAGAATACGACAGAAGCATATCACTGAAAATATTGCCAATTGTGAAAAATTATAAATGAAAATATAGGGCCATTAAGTGGGGGAAAGGCCTGTTTTTAAAAAACAAATAGCATTTTAAAGAGACTGTAATTCTTGGGAACATATTTCTATACTGTGGGATCCTTATGCAACTATTTCTGTAATGTTCACTGCATCAAGATGGATCAGGTAAAATGATTGGTAGTTTATATTCAGTTTTTATCCTAACGTTTGAAACTTTTAAATATTAGAAATCTAGGGTAAAAGAAACACTTCCCTCATCAATACAGTTAATAGAGTATATTGAGACTAAAATATCCTATAGTAAATGAATGTCTTCAGGAGGTATTTGATGCATTTTTGCCAAGATGGGAAATAATATATATTCTTTTTTTAAAAATCTGTGTATACAACTTACTTACTATTAAAGGGCTAATTGTGGTGTAAAGCAAGCATAGGTCCCACAGCCCATTAGGATATAGTTTATGGGATTTTTACCCTAAGGTAAGGACCTCTATTAAAATATACAACAGTACACATAGCTAAATACCCCTTTTTACAGTGCTCTATACATAATGTCCCTTTTTAATTTGCTTCATTAAATGTTTTTGTAATTAATGCATTTAATGGGAATGCTGTGGTAACAAATATAGAATTTATTATGTTTCTTTAAAAAAACATTTTGCTAACTAGACTTTCCATTAGCGAGCTGTGGTGTGTGAAACTCCTCGTAATATTTATGTACCCAGACCAGAAATCTGCTACCAAAAGCAGGTGATGTTTTCAATAGTGCAGGAAAATATTCCACATAAACAATCCTTACGAAGGAGTTAGTAGTTTGTATTGAGCATGAGGCAACACCAAAGGGTATCTTTAAAGTAATCCAAAGAAAATTTTTCCCATGGTGATAACGGGATATATATGTAGACATTGGGGCTTGAAGGAGTGAGTTATGAAGTGTAGAAAGGTATAGGTCAGAAAAATCCTGTCTCTTTCTGAGTTTGAAAGTAAACACTACCCAGCTGCCGAAAATAGGATGCATGAACAGACCAAGGTGGATGCTGGAATTTGCAATCTATGTGGAATTTGGAACTGCCACCACATGGGCATACCTTTATTGACAACATTTCTACTGCTATGAGAAACAAACTTGGGTTCAGGAAAGAGCAACAGAATGTTCTCAGAATCAGGGGTACAGAGAGTGAGACATGCAACCTAATTCAGGGCATGTTTACTCAGAAGTAAGTCCCATTGAATTCATCTTAAGTGGCGCAGTGGAGAAATGCTTGACTAACAGGTAGAAGGTTGCTCGTTTAAATCCCTGCTGGTATGTTTCTCAGATTGAAGGAAACACCTGTATTGGGCAGCAGTGATATAGGAAGATACTCAAAGGCATCATCTCATACTGCACAGGAGAAGGCAATGGTGAACCCCTCCTGTATTCTACCAAAGAAAACCACAGAGCTCTGTGGGCGCCAGGAGTCGAAATAGACTTGACAGCACACTTTACCTTTTATTGTATGTGTGCATAGGATTTCAGGGATAGGAGACTTAAAAGGTGATGATTAACACAAGATTTTATTATTAGCATTGTAATGATCTTAGCTGAGATCCAACACTCATGGTATGATACCTTGTAAAACATGATGGAAAATACACTTTCCCCATCTTTAATTTTTAAAAAGCGTAATTAATAACAGCTATGCCAGAACAATATCACAAAGGATGTTTCCAAAAAGCTTAGTGAAACGCACTTCCAAAAGTATGCAAAGGAAGAAGATAAATGGTCCTGCCAGAATAGTTTTGGAGCTATTACAGAAGAGGGGACAATATAACACACCAAAGAGATGGCACTGTTAGCAGGCCCTCATTGGCTGATTTCAAAACTCAGGGTGAGAATAAAGGTGGAATCATACCAGGGAAAGCATTTTTGGAGATAATGAAGACTTGAAAAAAACATTTATATTTTTAAAGTTTGAAACCCTGACTTGGGCCTGGAAATAAACTGATAAGCCAATACAGTCATCATAAATGAAGTGTGCGGTGTTTATGCTGACATGCCTGTTAATATTCAGGGATGATCCTTCTCAGCCAGATGAAGTCTCTGTAGGGTAAGAATGGCAGTTCAGTACCGAAATAGCAGAGCAAAACCAGTTTGGTGAGTAAGCAGCAAAGCAAGAGGTCTTGTAACAGTTCCTTAGTATTGAAGAACTGCAAGGATTTATCTAAAAGAAAAGGTTACAAATGAATGTGAAAGAGCCTGCAGCTTATTTCAGCTGTAGCTCATGGCTGAAGAGAGAGACCAAAACAAACAGCCATCACTGGAGAGACAAAATGGAAACTAACACTGGAAGAACAAAGAGGGAGGGAGTCCAGCACTTTAACCATAATTTTATGAGTTGTTATAATTTTTTAATGTGTTTCTATCTATTATGATTTTATCATTCTATGAATTTTAAATGTGTTATGTTTTTAATTCCGTACATTGCCTAGAGATTTTTATACTAGTCAGTATATAAATATATAAATATATAAACAACAACAACCCTCAGTGAGCACTACCTTGGCGTGGTTGTGTGGCTTGCGAGCTCTGAAGAAGGTGAGAGCTATGCCAGAAGTCCAACCATACTGGACAGGTCTCACCAGAGGAGCCAGACAAAGAGTGCCTCTCCCATCAACAATATGGTGAGATGTAACTTTAATAAATCTATACCGGATCAGTCGTCGCCTGGGTCAACAAGGACCGCACCAGGTGCTGGAGTCCCTGGACATCTGGTGGCAAGTGGGCTACAGGACTCAGGATCTTCAGTTGAGCAACCAGGGCTGGAGACTGCAAGGTTACTGGAAGAAACGTCGCTTAACCGGAAAAAATATACAAAAAATACCAACAAGGAAATAATGATCTGCTGTTACAAGTCTAGTCCAACTAGAAGAGGTTATTTAAAAAGAATGTACCAAATTTGGAAAGAGAAGCATCCAGATACAGAAATAACAGAACAAAGGCTAGCAGACCAGAGAAGATTCATAATAAGAAATATTATTCACAGTATTCACAGAAGTCGAGCTGGAAGAACTGCAAAGAGCAACACAGGCTCAAGATATGGAAGAAGAATTACCATCAACTGAAGCAGTTGCTCAGGGGCAGGTGGAGGAGGTGTTGGAAATAGAGGATGCCACCGTTGCTGAACTGTTTCAAAATCAAAACCAGGCAACCTCCCCTTTGCCTTCACCTCAAAAACCTGAATGCCGTTTAACAGAAAAGCAACAAGAACTAAAGTAAAAAATAACTGAGCACATGAACCAAACAACCACCAGGGTTCGACTTCCAGCTCTAAAAACAGTTGCCAACAAACAACTTGCTCAGGCATTAAAAGCTGTCAATGCTGCACTTGCAGAAATAACAACCAATAACTTGCAAGAAACAAACCAACTAAAGTACAGTGCAGCAGCAACAACAACACAAGAGCTCAGATATAAGATCAGTGGACCTTTAAAAAAAGAAAGCAGTACATCACCTAAATGGAAAATTAGATTAGAAAATAAAACCTCCAGGCTTAGTTCAGATGCTAGTAAACAGAAAGATATGAAAGACAAGAAGCTGACAAACGAAAACACCAAACAGTATCTGATTCAAAAATACCACCTAGATTCAACGAAAATTAGAGAAGTCCTGGAAATAATAAAGCAGCAAATAACAGCAGTGTCAAAGACGATTAGCAGATACGAAGCCAGAATTACACAACACAGGCAGAATCTCCAATTCCTGTCAAATCAGAGATGTTTCTACCAAAGCATAGAAGGAAAAACTGCAAGAAACATAGAAACACCAAATAAAGAAGAAACAATGCAATTCTGGGGGAAATTATGGGACAATCCAATAGATTATAATAAAAAAGCAGGCTGGGTAAAAGAGGTCGAAAAATGTAACCAACGAATGCAAGATCTAATAATAACACCAGAATTAATAAGTGAAAGAGCAAAGAAAATTAAAAATTGGACTGCTCCAGGAGACAATGAACTGCATGGCTTTTGACTTAAACACCTAACAAGTAGGCTTGTGCCCTAAATGTTTCGAAGGCCATTATGGAGGCCTCCGAAAAGTTTCGGCACCGGGGGCCATTTCGTTGCTTCGGCACCGGCGGGGGTAGTCCTTTAAAGGTGGGGGAGGGTGCACTTACCCCTCCCGCCGCATATCCCCCACCGGCGCTCTGTCACTGTTAAGCCCCTTGGGGTGGCAGCGTTCCTCCCTGCCGCTCCATTTCTGTCATCAGCCGGAAGAAGCAAGAACGCATGTGCCCATTGCACGCATGCATGCGCCCGTCTGCCATGTGGGTGCGCACGCACAACGGGCACATGCGCGCTTGCTTCTTCCAGCCACTTCCGGCCGATGACAGAAATGGGACGGCAGGGAGGAACGCTGCCGCCCCGAGGGACTTAACAGTGACGGAGCGCCGGCGGGGGATATGCGGTGGGAGGGGTAAGTGCACCCTCCCCTTCCCTTAAAGGACTACCCCCGCCGGTGCTGAAGAAACTTCGTGCACATCCCTACTAAACAAGTCTTTATAAACAACTATCAAAGCAATTCAATCACATTTTGCAGGGAGGTGATATTGAACAATGGCTAACAACTGGGAAACTCATCTCATCATGAAAGACATTATGCAAAAGGTACAGTTCCAAGTAATTATAGACCGATAACCTGCCTGCCAACCATGTTCAAATTATTAACTGGAATAATAGCAGATGAAGTCATTCAACACTTATTAACTAATAAGCAGCTTCCAGCAGAACAGAAAAAAAATTGCCCGAACACCAGAGGCACAAAAGACCAGCTGCTGATTGACAAAATGATTTTAGAAAATTGCAAGAAATGAAAAACAAATCTAAGTGTTGCATGGATTGACTACAAGAAAGCCTTCGATTCATTACCTCACACATGGATACTAAAATGTTTAGAAACAACTGGTGTCAGCAAAAACATTCAGATATTTATTTTAAAAAGCAATGAGCATGTGGAGTACACAGTTAACAATCAATGGCGAGACACTTGGACAGGTTAGCATTAGAAGAGGTATTTTCCAAAGGGACTCACTATCCCCTCTGTTGTTTGTAATCGCCATGACTCCACTTTCACAAATACTAAACAAAACAGGCCTCAGATACCAAACATCTAAAACATCAAGTAAAATCAACCATCTGCTCTACATGGATGGCCTGAAGTTGTATGGAAAGTCCCAGTTAGAAATCAAATCACTCTAAACACTGTCCATATATTCAGTAGCAATATAGCAATGGAGTCTGGACTAGACAAGTGTGTTGCATTAATAATGAACAGAGGGAAAATAACAAAAATAGAAGGAACAGAACTGCCCAATGGAAGCAAGATCAAGAACCTGGAAGAGAAAGAACATTACAAATACTTGGGCATTCTCCAGGCTGATAACATTGCACACACTGAAATAAAAAGAAAAACTGGAAGTGAATACATCAGGAGAGTTAGAAAAATCCTCAAGTCCAAACTCAATGGCGGGAACACCATACAAGCCATAAACACCTGGGCTATACCTGTTATCAGATACACTGCAAGAATAATAGGCTGGACCCAGACAGAGCTAGAGATGCTAGATCGTAAGACGAGGACAATCATGATCATCAATCATGCTCTGCACCCCCACAGTGATGTAGATAGGCTATACCTCCCTCGCAGCTCAGGTAGAAGAGGAATGCTGAAAGTCCATCAAACAGTAGAGGAGGAGAAAAGAGGCCTTGAAGAATATATCAAGGACAGTGAAGAAGATGCACTTCAAATGGTCAATAACGCGAAACTATTCAACACCAATGAAACAAAGCAGGCCTACAAAAAAGAACAAGTCAAGAACCGAGCAGAAAAATGGAAAAATAAGCCACTGCATGGTCAATATTTGCACAATATAAGTGGAAAATCGAACATCACCAAGACCTGGCAATTACTTAAGAATGGCAACTTGAAGAAAGAAACTGAGGGTTTAATACTGGCTGAACAAGAACAGGCACTAAGAATAAATGCAATAAGAGCAGAACTCGAAAAATCAACAACAAACAGCAAGTGCCGACTTTGTAAAGAAGCAGATGAAACCGTGGACCACCTAATCAGCTGTTGTAAAAAGATCACACAGATTGACTACAAACAAAGGCATGACAAGGTAGCAGGGATGATACACTGGAACATCTGCAAAAAATACAAGCTCCCTGTAGCCCAAGATTGGTGGGACCATAAAACTGAATAAGTTGTAGAAAATGAAGATGCAAAAATATTATGGGACTTCCAACTACAAACAGACAAACATCTGCCACACAATACACCAGATATAGCTGTAGTCGAAAAGAAAGAAAAACAAATTAAAATAATCAACATAGCAATACCACGGGATAGCAGAATAGAAGAAAAAGAAATAGAAAAAACAACAAAATACAAAGATCTACAAATTGAAATTGAAAGGCTATGGCAGAAGAAGACCAAAATAATCCCAGTAGTAATTGGTGCCCTAGGTGCAATTCCAAAAGATCTTGAAGAGCACCTCAACACCATAGGGACCACAGAAATCAACATCAGCCAATTACAAAAAGCAACGTTACTGGGAACAGCCTATATTCTGCGATGATATCTATAATAACAACAAGAACAATATTGATAGGATGATGTCTGGATAAAACAAACCAGTCAATAGCACCTGCCTGACTGTGTAAACAAGAAATAATAATATTACTAAATAATATTATCAAAGTTGATAAAAGCAATCCCAGGGAACAGACAAGTCAATGAAAAACAATTGGAGAAAATAACTAAATACAAGGACTTTCAGATTTAAATTGAGCAGCTCTGGAAAAATAAAACAACTTGACCACCACCTCAACACCTTGGGCACTGATAAAATTACAAAACATTAGCTACAGAAGGCCACACTACTCGGGACAGCACAAATACTACGACGCTATCTTTAATTTTCCTTTGGCTATCCTAGAGCCTTGGAAAGGGCTCAATAATTAAAGTCCCAAATCCAGTCAATAACATCTGGTATACTGTGTGTAAACATCATCATCATCATCATCATCAATAAATAAAACCCCCAGTGGTCACTATGAGACACTGCAACTGAGAACTGATGCTGCCAGAGACATAGCTCCAACAGTCTCTGGGCAACCCCATGCCATGTGCATAAAGAGTCCAATTTGAAAACCACCAAGGCATGAATGCCATTGGCTTAGTCCATATCTTCCAGTTGTGGGCCAAAGTTGGTAAAAGATACTCTGAGCCACAGTCACTACATGTATAGGCAACAAGAAGGTAGCAAGGGCGGGGCCTTGGCAGCAGTCGGACTGGGGCTGGATTGGGGCTGGAGGTGGTGCCCAGAGCAGGGTTTGGAGCAGGGCTGATGGTGGCTGGAGAGGGTCTCGGGTGGAGCTTGGCAGGGGCCAGGACAGGGCCCGCAGGGGGCCAGCGACAGGGGGCAGTGGCAGCAGTGGCAGTCAGAGTGGAGTCATTGTTTGCTTCAGTGCTGGCTGTCAAGCAGCTGAAATACAGACAGAATATCAATGGGTGCTACTTACACCCTCATATGCTAGCCAAAGTTGCACCTGTTAAGTATCTGCCTGTTAAAAGTCTTAGGCCCTCAGTGCTTCCCTCCCTCTAAAGAGTTAACTGGAAGTAAACCCTGTCTTGACTGACAACCTGGTGAACTCCAGGGCTCAGCCAGTCAGCACACCAGGTGGGTGAGAACTAGAGAGCTGTTGTTAGGAAGAAGGCAGTTCTTTGTTAGAAGAAGCTTGGCTGGAGGTGCACAGGAGGACATATGGCCATGGAGGTTGGCTGCAGGATAACTGTAAAGCCTGGGAAGACATGATTACAGGAGGCTTAAAGACCTATTGGGAGTTTGGTGAGTTAAAGCAAAAGGGAAGTTTAGCCTAGGGAAAAGTTTGTTTAGTCAGACTTTGTGTTAGGGATGTTATATTTCTTTGTTGTGTGTGCTTCTGCATATTCTGGATACTGTTCTATTATAGTTTACCTGCAACATAACTGAAATAAGGAACACTAACTTATGCTCAGTACACCTGGGGCATTGCAAAAGCCTCTGTAAACATTTAAGCATGCATTAATTTTTGTAAGCCTACTAAGTATTAACTGTTATCTAAAAGCTGAGAAAGCCTCAGATGGAAGCAGTCTGTAGAAATTAAATAAAACTATTTTTTTTAGTTCTTTTCTTTTTACAAGCCTCTCTGAGTCGGTTCTTACCTCAGGAAAAGAAGGGGCTGAAGGGGGACTTCTTTAGTGCAAACACATCCTCTATCAGTTTTTTCACTACGTGTAGACTTGCATGTGGAAGATTTTTGTATTTGTCCAAGAGCAAAATTAAGAGAGTTTTTTTCCTGCATTATCCCACCTCAAGCCCAGAAAGTTCTGTAAACAAAAGGGTTGGTGGTGGCAGCATTTTGAATCTTCCAATAATACAGAAAAGTTTTAGGAGAAGCCTAGCCAGGCAGCTCAGCAGGGATGATTAAGCATTTCTTTCCCTCACATGGGCTTGCTCTGAGACAAAGGCTTTAATCCGCTACAGCAGCCCTTCCCTTTTATGAGGTAGGAGAGTTGGTCTTGTGGTAGAGATGAATTGTCCCCTTACTAGACAAGGTCTGCTTTGGTTTGCATCTGAATGGGAGACTACTTGTGAGCACTGTATGATATTCTCCATAGGGGTTGATTACTCCTCCCCTTCTCTGCCCACTCACTGCTTTCTCCCTCCTCAAGAGCATTCCAGCTGATCTGATTGTCATTATGGGGCCCTCTTTGTTCTTAATTTGTAGAAATTAAAAACATTTATTTCAACCACCCCATGAAAACATGTTTACAGAAGACAGACCATCTAAAGAGACCTTTCCACGGACAGCCAGGAAAACAAACCAATGGATTCTAAAACAAATCAATCCAGAATTTTCACTTGAGGCACAAATGACCAAGCTCAAACTATCATACATCGGACACATTATGCGAGAATCCAGCTACCTTGAGAAGTCCATAATGCTGGGGAAAGTTGAAGGAAAGAGAAGAAAAGGACAACCAGCAGCAAAGTGGATTGACTCAATTATGACAGCAGTGAATGCACCACTGAGAGACCTTAAATGCCAAGTTGAAGACAGATCATCCTGGAGAGAATTTATCCATATGGTTGCTAAGAGTTGACATCAACCTGATGGCACTCAATCAATCAATCAATCAATCAATCAGGGCATACAACACTTCTCCAGCATACAATTTCAGTGCCTGCTCATGGTGAATATTTGAAGTGTATGTGTGTACACTTTGTTCATGTACAGCATCAGATGGGTTTTTGTAATGTGAGCATCTATTGACCCTTTTTCTCTAGATTATAGCAAGCCTGCAAAATGTAGATAATTATACTTGCTCTTAAGACTCAAGTGTCTTTTAACATGAAATTAAGGCTCTACAATACTACAGCTCCTGTGATAAGTATAGTAATTAAGGCTGATAAAATGTGACTGAGTAGTTTCTAGAGGGCAGAGCCTGGCTTGGATAAAGCACATTGAAAGCTTTGCTATGAAATGGTATTTATTTGACTGATGCACTGTAGAAGCTGTGAAGTGATGGCAAACGCAGCAGCCAGCTGGGGGAAAGGTTCCGACTCCCAAGTAGTTGAGTTTTGGTTCTAGTATTGGCAAGAAGGCTAGCAACTGAGGATACTTACTTCTTAATTTAGCTTTTAGAAGTCTACTTGACATTAGCCCTGTTCAGACAGTATGTTGTAAATGCATACAGTTGTACATGAATTTGTATACACGAGCATGAATTTGTGTACACAGGAATTTGTGTGTACTCTGCATGTGACCTGTGTACAAATGTGATCAGAATATACCTTATCTGGTTTTCTGTGACTTAGATTCTGGCTATCTATCCGATCTTGGTTATCTCTCCTGGTTAAATGTGGTTTAACCGCAGTGGTTTGATCAGGATTGCCTGGAAATTCTGGGTTCGCACATTAGGCTCCACAGGGCTCACTGATCCTGGTGACCTCTTCAATCAGGATCACCATGACTGTGTGAGTACAGCTTTCAATACACCGCCCAGAGTACACCATTCTTTCAGTACACCACCTAGAGCCTCTGGATGGAGTAATTTATAAATGTGAATATATGTGGTTGGCAAAATAGGACATTACCTTCTGTTTAATTTTAAAATGCTACTAGTACTGAGTCGATTTATCCATGACGACCAGTTACATATAATAAATTTAAACAAATTGAACTATTTCTATTGTAAAGCAGTTTGGGCCACGATACAACTGTATGAGTGGGCTGCATCAGAGCATGATGCTAAAAAGCTGCACTCAACCTAAGCCTTAATTATCTGTGTAGTGATGGGGGCATGGGACACTGAACCTAGTCAACAGGAATAATTCATATGATTTGCTCCATCTAGCCTAATCTCGCCATACATGCTCCCTGATTGATTGGGGCATTTGCATAAAGGGCATGCACATGACTTCATTTCCTGAGCCAGGTAGGGCCAGGGAGAAGACAGGATTGCTCCTACCTTTCCCCACATGACTGCTGCTGCTGCTGCCCTGCTCTCTATGCTGCTCTCCCAGATGAACACCCCTGTGGTAAGCAGCACAGCAACAGAGAGGATGGGGGATGGAGACCCAACCTCCAGGAAGCATTGCTTGTGCATTGAAGTCATTCTAGAGGCCAGGACTCCTTCCCTAGCCTCTGTGGTAGCATGGGCTGCCAGTAGCCTGAATGGGGCTGCAGACAGTCCATGCTGCCACAGAGTGAAATCAGAGTGTGGGAAGCAGCACCAGGAAAACAAATATGGGAGGATGTTGTATGGATTTTCTTACCCCTTGCTAGTCTCCTGGCCAGTAGTCCCCCTGCAGAGGATGAACCATGGTCTATTTGAATATTTGAAGTCAAAACTACAATGGGTACCAGTGGCCATCTTGAAAGGAGCTTTTGTGCTACCTATACAGGCTGGGGTTAGCAATGAGCTGATATAGAGCTGTGGAGACATAGCTTAGTGCAGGGGTAGGTAACCTATGGCACTTCAGCTGTTGATCTACAACTCCCATGATCAGAGCTGTCATTTATCACTCAACAGCTGGAGTGCAAAGGGTTGTCTACTCCTGGCTTAGCAGTGTAGCACATACATTACAGACAGAAAATCTTAGGTTCAGTCATCACTGGTTGGAAGGACTTCCAAAAGCAGCTATGATATAAGTCAATCTTGAGACGTTAGACAGCAACAAGATAATATAGGGCTTTTCATATGACCATATGGGTTGGGTGGTGGTGGTTAGAGTGTTCCTACCAGAGTAGCAACAAGCAATTAGAACCTAAGCAAAACCAGGAAACATCAGATGAAGCAACTGTTGCTGAAATTAGGAGCTGCAAGCATAGATGGCCCTCCAAAGACCTTACAATCTTTCCCAGCATGCTTTGTACTGCCAGTAGACTGGAAAGAAGGCAGATCTGGCCATGGTTACCCATTCCTTAGTCACATCATGGCTAAATTACTGCAATGTGCTTTACATGGGGCTGTCCTTGAAGAATATTCAGAAACTTCAGTTGGTGCAGAATGCAGTAGCACATCTCTAGAATGCAGCTGCCAGGGTTTTCTCTGGAACTGCTTGCTTGGGGCATTACAATTATTTTGAAAGAGCTGCACTGGCTGCTAATTTGTTTCCAGACCCAATTCAAGGTGTTGGTTATTACCTTCAAAGCCCTTAATGGTTTGGGCCCTGGATACCTGAAGAACCGCCTGCTCCCAAGAGTTTCTGTCCACCCAACAAGGCCACCAGGGTGGCCTTTGCTCCATGTGCCAATATTGAGAGAGAAGCTAAATTGCCATGCATGCGGGACAGGGCCTTCTCTGTTGTTGCCCCCAGGCTCTGGAATGCTCTCCCAGTGAATGTCCACTCTTTGACAGCTGTGGCTGCTTTTAAATAAACTAAATACCTTTTCCTTTCTTCAGGCTTTTACCCCTGAGGGGCTGCCAGGTTTCTCAGCTTTCCTGCTTCTGTTTATCATTTTTATGGTGGTTGTTTTTTGGTGTTTTATGGTTTTTACAGTTTAACTGGTTTTAAGTTTTAAAATGTTATTTTTAAATGAAGTTTTATTGTATTTTAACTTTTGTAAACTGCCTTGGTATGCCTTATGAAAGGTGATAGACACATTGGATGATGATGATGATGATGTCTCATTACATCTGCTGAAGCGGCTGCAAGTATAGGATCATAGTGTGTGTTTTGCAGAGTGGTACATTCACAGATGGCAGCCCCTGTATGTAACTACAGCTCTATATTGTTTCCAGGCCTGCTGCTGATAGAATAGGTGGATGGAGCCACACAATCAAAAAAGCAAGGTAGGAGAGCTCCCCTCCCCTCCCCTCCTACCTTGTTTAAGAGCAGGGTATAAAAGCTGGGCTACTCTGCTTTGAGCAACCTGGGTTAGAGGGTTTTTAAATATAACTTCACATAACTGTGAAAACCAGGTTACAAGGCCTTCTACCCTGATGTTCTTGGTTGTGTGAATAGGCCTCATCTCTGTGAGAATGTCAGATGCAGTAATACTGGATGGATTAATAGACAGACTCATTACAGGGCTGCCTATGGGACTGAAGGACTGTCATCTGCCTTATGAACCTGACCATTTATTTGTATCAGGGGTCTAAAACTGCAGCCCTGCAGCTGTTGTTGGACTACAGCTCCCATCATTCCCAATCACAATGGCCAGTAGCCAGGAAAAATGAGAGTTATAGGTCAACCACAGCTAGACGACTACAGCTTGAAACCCCTGATTTAGATTATTAGAGGTCCTACACGGGTGCCCTTGCCTTCAGAGATTAGACATGTGTCTGACAGTTAGGGACAAGTTCTTTTACGTGGTGGCACCCTCTCAGATATATCAGCCTGGCAGCCTACTCTCTCTTGTAGGTTTCAAATGGAGGCTATTTTATTCTTGATTGATAAAAATATGTGAGATCAGGCTTTATGGCTGCTAGTTCATTTGGATTTTGGTTGAATTGTTATTGTAATGGCCAGTTAGTTTTGATTGTGAGTTGCTTTGGACACATGTCTAAATGCAGGATACTAATATTTTAAGTAAATAAATGTAGATAAATAAATACACATCCGATGTTAATTCACCCTCGCATTTTACTACGAGCGTAAAGCAGTATATTTGAAATTCCTCTACTTCATCCGTTTTTTTGCTTTGTCTCAGCCTTCTTGATCTACTCAGCAGTTATGTCAAGCATTTTTTCACACTGACAGATTACCATTGCCTGCAAAGTGCTGACTGGCCCATTTTTCCTTTTGGGAAGCCTTATTTTCCAGTGGGATGTCAGTGAGATAAACGCTCTCTATCTCCAGCTGATTATGCTCATGAACTCCTTTCCAAATGTGAGGCAACTTCTGTTTGCCTGTATCTAGGGCCCATCTTGATTGTGCTCCAAGCAAATCCTTGGAGATTGGGCTGATCAGGTTCACTAATGGTCAGACTTCTCTTGGTATTTGCTTACACAACACTATCAGAACACATGTCTTAAATATTTTATCAGCTTTAAAGGGTCGTTTTCATAACAAGGCATTGTATTGCTCTGGAGAAGAGAGATTAGGTTGGAGAAAAGATGGTCTTCAATACCCTGCAGGAAAACCAATCTCATTGAGCATGTAACCTGTGTAGCTTGCTGCCTTGTCAGCCTATGAAAGGCACATTTCCCCACAGCAAAACAGGCAGCCTTGACAAATATTTCCAAGAACAGTCTTTTGTCTTTTTTCTTTTACAAGAAAAATGTGCAACAATACTTTAGGTGATCTCAACAGCTTTCTAATAGTTTACTTGAAGTGATCCTCTTCAATATCTTTTCTGATAGTGTAAGAAAGCATTTCTGTTACTTCTCTGTGGAGTTCAATGCACAAATAATTTTGCTGTTCACTGACATGTCATGCAGTGCATCTGGAACACCACCACATGTGTTCTCAAATGCACTGTCAGCAACACTGTCTGCAGACAGTGTTGAAGAAAAGAGTCATTTCACTCCAATGTAAATTGACACACATGCAGTTGTGGAAAGCAACACCTATTATTGGGTACCACACAACTGAAACCACCTAATGGCGCAGTGGGAAATGACTTGACTAGCAAGCCAGAAGTTTCCTGTTTGAGTCCCCGCTGGTATGTTTCCCAGACTATGGGAATCACCCATATTGGGCAGCAGATATAGGAAGATGCTGAAAGGCATCATCTCATACTACATGGGAGATGGCAATGGTATACCCCTCCTGTATTCTACCAAAGAAAACCACAGGGCTCTGTGAGCGCCAGCAGTCGACACTAACTCAACAGCACACTTTATATTACAACACAACTGCATTTGTGCCACTTTAAGTTGGAGCAGAACAGCTGTGTTCTGCAACACTGTTGGTCATACACATGCAGCAGCATGGGCAGTGTTCCAGTTGCCCATTTCACTGCCTAGTATGTGAGCTAGGGATGTGCAAACCAGTTCGAGTTCGAACCGGCTCAATTCAACAGTTCAAACTCGGAGCAGACAGGGCTCTGGTTTTGCCCTTCTGGTCCAAGTTTGAACCGAATCTGAACTGGTTCATTTCGAACCGGTTCGAACCAGTTCAAATGCACCATGGAGTGCCTAGGGTCTGTTTAAGACTTTGAGACAGGTCTCATGATCCGTGAGACCCGCTTTTGTTAAAACCGCGGGGAGAGCGGGCTAAGCCCGCTCTCCCCGCAGACAAGCGGGCAGGGAGCCCTGGGCAGCCGGATCAGCCACCCACACGATGGCCAGCTCTGAGCCAGAGCCAGAGGGGGCTGGGGAGCTCAGGGGCCATGCAGCCCTCAGAAGCCCCAGTATACTGGGGAGACCCTCGAACCGGGAGGCTGCTTTTAAGCCTCCCGGCCAGTGGTCTACTTGCAAATAACCGCGGCACAGAGCTGCGCTGCGGCTACTCACGAGCAGATAGCCCGGGTTTGTGGAGCGCTCGCTCCACAAACCTGGGCTAAGGGGCAGGCTACAGGAGCGGTTTAGCCGCTCCAGAACCACTGGGCTTGGCTGCGAGCCTGGTGGTTCTGACGATCACAAAAATCGGGCTAGGATTTTCCTAGCCCAATTTTTGTGATCGTAAGAATAGCCCCTTTGTGTGTTTGTGTCCTCCATTTTGTGGATCATTCTTCACTTTTGCTCCTGGCCTCTGTTTTGTGATCCTATTTTTCAGACTTTGCATTGGCTGCGTTATTGATCGTTTGATTGGCCAGAATGAGTCTTGCGCTCTGGTAGGCTGTTCAGTGTGCCTCTATAAGAGAGCTGGAACCCTGTTGGCCGGTGAGGGGGGAGAGTGCAAAGGTGGGGGCTCCCAAAAGTGGGAGTTTCAAACCTATTTAAGCCAAGCCTATGGCCTGGAAAATTCTCTTTGGCTGCAGTTGTGGGATCTTCTGGACGTTGCTGTGCTGACTAGCTGGTGTCTGTGTGAGTTCTTGACTATGTCTGTCCTCCTGCTCTTTCTTTTTTCCATTCTCTGCCCTTTGTCTGTGACTGTGTTACTTTACAGTGTGTGTGCTCTGATTTGATTGATTTCTCTTATTAATATTATTGAAGAGTTTGTTTGCTCTATTGTTGTCCATTATTTCCTGGGTTTGTTTTTTTTAACTTTGGCTTTTGTTGGGTCACTCCTGGTTTTTGTTGTTGACTTTTCTTGTTGCTGATTTATTTTGTGCCCCTTGGGGCCTAGTGCCCCCCCCTTGTGCTCCTGCTCTGCTAATCTCCCACTCCCATCCAGATTCCCCCCACTCACCCCCCCCCCGTGTGGCCCTTGGGCCTGCTGCCCCCTTCCTCCTGAAAACCCCCTCCTAGCTAGTTTCACTCACCCCCCTGTCCCTTTGGGCCTGCTGCCCCCTTCCTCCCAACACCCCCACTCCCAGCTACATCACCCCCACTCACCCCCTCTCTCTGTACTGCGCTCTGTCCCTCTCTCCTGACGCCTGCTTTGCTCTCTCCTCCTTCACTCTCTGACTCTGTCTGCTCTGCTCTAGTCTCTCTTCCTGTCTCCTTTTCTTCTTTCATTGTCACAGCTGCAGCCCACAGCACCTGCCATCGGTTTATATATTTTTAAAATAAGTATTTCATTTTATTTGTTGCGGCTTGGGGGTGGGTGAGTCACAAATAGTGGCTCCTCATTCTGCCCCTCTCAACCGTCCTTGACCACCCCGGCTGCCTGTGCCGCCCTGTCTGTGTACCAGCCCGGGGGGGGGGGCTGGTTTGCGTGTCTGACCAGCAGTGTGCTGCAGGAGAAGGACCAGAAGAAGAGGGGTGAGTGTATGTGTGTGCATGTGCGCACCTTTTGTTGTCCCCTTCCCTAGTTGGTGGTTCTAAATAGGGACTCCTGTATTTTGCAATGCATTTGGGCATGAGGAGGGATATTTTGTGATGTATTGTTCTGTTGTTTGCTTGAAGATATGTTGCTTCTTTTGCAGGTTATTTCTTTTTTTGCAGGTCCCCCCCCCATACTATTGTTAAATTATTATGTTGATGATTGCTATTGTATGTATTGCTTGCTTGCTCTGGGTGGAGTGGGTGGGTTTTGTTAAAGGGGTCATATAAAATAGGCTAGGTAGGTAGGCTTAGCAATTAAATTGTTGACCTCCCCCCAATTTTAAACTACACTTTTCACTAAAGAAGGGTTTTGTTTGATTTTCAGGTTCCCCAAACTTTGACTCCGTCCCTCCCTGGTAGGTGCTGTGTCCTAATCCCCCCCAATCTATTTTCCCCATAATAAAAAAAACTTGCCCCCCCTGCAACTACTCCACCTATCTGCCTGTGCCACCCACCCAGGGTTTCCCCCCTTTACTTAAATTTTAACACCCCCTCCCCGATTTGCTTTTTCAAACTTAACCAAAAGTTTCCCCTCCCCTCCCCTCACCTCAATTGGCCTCCCCCCCACTAAAAGTCTCCCCTTTGACCCAATTGGCTCCCCCCCCCAAAAAAATTCCCTCCCAGCTCCAAATTAATTGGCCTTTTTTGCCCATTCCCCCCTTCCAAATTATTTTTTTGCCCCTTTCTGGCCTTTCTCATACAGTCTCCCACCTTTACTATGTCTGAGCAACGCGAGCACCGTGTTCAGGCCAGGCCTCGCCTAAGGTTGGCAGGCAGAGGTGGGAGATGCCAGGGGCGGGCTGTGCCTGCGGCTGTGGGGCAGAGAGGGAGAGGATGCGGGGATGAGCCTGATGATACCCCGGCCCTCCTCATTGCAGAATTCTTTGCCCCAGCTGAGGGGTTTGTCCGCAGGCTAGATTTCCCGCAGCCTGCTGCCGGCCGAGGCAGAGGCACTAGGGCTGTGGTGGGTCCCTTGGCGCCAGGTGCTGCTGGGGCACCGCCAGTGGTGGTGGAGGAGACTGCTGGTGTGGGGGAGCAGGCAGAGGGCAGGGAGGATGTTACAGCTGGCAGCGATGCAGCCAGGTTCTCCCTCCCTCTTGGGGCCCTTCCCCCTAAACTTTTGCCGCTTAGTGCCCCCCCATGAAGCCCAGGCAGTTGTGGTGGTGTCCAGAGGTGGTGCGTCCCACCACTCTGGCTCCGACGAGGAAGGGTCTGCTGCTTAGGTAGTGGAGAGGCCTGCCTTTCTTTTGCCAGTGGAGCCGGGCCCTTCCTCTTCCACACAGGGCAGAAGGGGGTTGGGTGGCAGCAGTGGTCAGGCAGCGGTGGGCCCCCCCGGACTGTAGCCACCCAAAAGCAAGAGGCCTAAGACAGCTCCCAGGGCACAGGAGGCCAAGGGCAGCGGTGTCTGCTGGCATTTTGAGATCTCTGAAAATGCCCCGAACCATGCCCACTGTGTCCACTGCAGGGAGCAGGTCAGTCGGGGCAAGGATCCCAAACACCTGGGTACGACGCCCATGTGGAGACACATGGACCGTCATCACCCAGCTCTCCTTGGCCCCACTGGCAGTGCTAGTGTGCCTGGTGCTCCTGCCACTAGGGCAGACAAGGGCAGTGTGCCTGCGCCAGCCAAAAAGCAGGCTACACTGCCAGTCCAGCGGGAGACACAGGTGTCGGGCAGTAAGCGTACTGTTCGTGTGGATCATTGTCACCTCACCCGCCTCATAGGGGAGATTATTTCCACCGATGACCAGTCGTTTCAAGTGGTCGAGAATTCCGGCTTCCGCTGGATTCTCCAATACCTTGCTCCCGACTACATCATCCCCTCAAGGGCCATGTTCAGCCGGGACGTCGTCCCCTCCCTGTACCGCCAGTGCAGAGAGCTCGTGTTCGCTGGGCTGCGTGCGGCCCCGGCAGGCACCAGCGTGCATTTCACGACTGACCTCTGGACCAGTGTCAGTGGGATGCACTCTGCTTTCCTGGCCCTCACTGTCCACTGGTGGGGCCCGGAGAGAGAGGGGACGTCTGTGGGCACTGCCTCTGGCTCCAGCACGTCTCCCGCTGCACTATGGCACAGGTGGGCCATTCTGCATGTGGAGACGATGGACATGAGGCACACCATGGACGAGGTGGTGGCTGCACTTGGCCACCAGATTGAGGAGTGGATTGGCAGGTGTCTACACCTCTCAAATGCAGAGTGGAAGCAGATGTCTGAGGCGGTGTCAGCACTCGAGCCCTTCCAGCTTGCCATGGAGGGCTTGTGTGGAGACACCACTCCCTTGAGCCAGGCGCTGCCCACAGCTCTGGGTCTGAAGAAGGGGATAGGTGAGCTCCAGACTTCTCTGACCATGCCAGAGGGTTGTGCTCTGGCTGGAAGGCTTAAATCTGGGGTAGCCAAGCGTCTTGTTGGTGAGTTGGGTAGCAGGGAGAAGTATGTCCTTGCTTGTCTCTGTGACTCGACCATCAAGGGCAAGGCCGTGAGTGCCAGTGACTTGCCCGGGTTGAGGGCCCTCCTGGTCCAGAAAGTTAGGGAGGAGGAGGTCTCTAGGATCAGAAGAGACCAGGAGGGTGGCAGTGGTGCGGGTGCGTCTCCCCCCGAGTGACCCGCATCCAGCGGCAGTGTGGCGGCATCAGCTTACCCTTACCCTTCCTCTTCCCAGTCCAGCAGCGTGGCATCCCAGGCAGCACCAACACAGAAGGCACTTGCTCCCACTGCCAAATCCACCCAGTGGTTTCAGCGGTTGTATCTTGGCGCCTTGCCTGGTGTGCGGAAGGCTCAACCTGCCAGGCCCTCCAGTGCTGAGCAATGCGTTGCCCAGTACTTGGAGGAGCCTGTGGAGCAAGACAGCTCAATGGACTACCCGCTGCCAAGTCTGGCTGGAGCTGGCGGTGGTTGCTGTGCGCCTCCTCTCCTGCCCCCCAACCAGTGTCCAGAGCGAGCGGGTGTTTTCACATGCCGGGGACGGGTTGACACCCTCTCGCTCCCGGTTGGACGCTGGTCTGGTGGAGCAGTTGGTCTTCCTTAAGGTCAGCTTCCCCCTTCTGGGCTACCCCACGCTGGAGGTTGAGCTGGGTGAGTGATTACTGTGGTTGCCCCATAGTTGGTCACCTGCCTGGCTCATCCTCTGCTCATCCCTCCCCTCCCCACTTCCACCTCTAGCTGAGCTGATATGACAGATGCTGAGCTGTGCCAGCCAAGTCACAGCGTGCCTACTACTGGTGCTGCGACTGGCCAAACGTTTTTACACCCCGCCCCCATGCCCACGTAAGAAACCCGATGCTGACCACAACAAGCCCTTATCTCCACCTGTCAGCATTCGGGGGCCTGGCGCAGGCACGGCACACGGACCTAAAAGTAGCACAGCCCCAGTCAATAATACCACCAGACTAGCACTGGCGGCAGCGGGTACATGTTCTGTAAATATGTAAATAGTAAGTTCCAAAAATGTTCTGTCAATCAACCCTCCAAACATATTGAAAATCATACTTGTAAACAAATGATGACTCCAAAAGTATTGATTTTTAAAAAATATGTTATCAAATAAATCATGTGTGGGGGTGGTTTTCATGAAAAATGTGTTTAATATCTTTTTAATGCTTGCTGAATGAATTCTCATGTTGTTGATTATGGTTACTGTTGATGTTGACTGACAAATTATAATCATAGAACTTACTTGTCAACACAACATATTGATTGATTGATTGTCTGGGTTCTTTGGGGGGAAGGGAGGGAATTGGGTCTGTGTCTGTGCTGCTTGTACTTGTCTGGAGAGAAAGGTGTTTATGTGTGTTGGCTGTTTCTGTTGTGTATGTGTGGATGGATGTTGCTATTAGTACTGTCTGTGTGTTTGGATGGATGCTTGCTGTGTGGTGTCTGTCTGTCTGTCTGTGTCTGCATGTATTTTCCCCCTCCGTCCCCTCCATCCCTCCCTCCATCCTCTTCTTCATCACCCTTCCATCCTCCCTTCCACACCCACCTGCTCCTGGTCTGGCAAGCTGAGAACTGGTCTTGAAGCACACGCATCACGTGTGTGCATATATGTGGCATACGACCTACTCTGAGCTGGACCCTCCTCCCCCTTCAATCCCCTTTGGAACATCCCCCTCCCCTCCCCTCCCCTCCCCTCCCCTCCCCCTCTCCTAGCCAGCAGCACACACACGCACACACAACACCTGGCCAAACAAACACGCATGCGCTCACACTGGTGCCACCACCTGCCTTGGGCCTCTGTGTCCTACAGCAAAGATGTGGTGGACCAGGCAGACCCATTTCTTTCCCCTAGCAAGGCAAAAGGCATGCACTCACTGCACACATGAAGAGATGAAGAAGACAGTGACACTGGACAAGACTAGAGAAATAGAGAGAACTACTGAACCAGCAGGTGAGTGTTGCAATGCTCAATGCTCAATGCTCTGCTCTATCATCACACTCAGCTCTCAGCTGCACTATGTAGTGCACTATGCACTGGTGGTTCTTCCCAAGTAAATTTTAACTTTCTATCTGTATTAGAATTGAATCCTGCCTGTAATTATGCCCTCCCCTTGCAGTTGCATCGTCACACGGGTTGGCTACTACTGCTGTGCGCCATCTAGTTAGGTCTTGTTGGCTTGTGTGTGGGCAGCAGCTGCTGGCTGTGTGCTATGCCCATGCTGTGGTGTGTGAAGTTGGTGTACCACTAGTATTAGTAGTAGTAGCAGCAGCAGCAGCAGCTAGTAGTCTGTGCTTGGTTTGGTTTGGATTGGTCCCCTGGCCTGCCTGGACCCCTTCTTGGCCTTCTCAGCTGTAGCGTGTGCAACTGTGCATCCATGATGAAGGAGGAGAGCAGCAGAGCAGAGCAGGTCAGCTTCTGTCTGTGGTGGCCTCAGTGGGCAGGCACTGAGGTGGTGGGTTTTTTGGGCATCATCCATCCTACAGGAGCAGCAGAGCAGGTCTGCTGCTTCTTCTCTGTGTGTGCTGTGCTGGCAGGCAGCAGTGGCTTTTTAGATCATTGTCATCATTGTCAACACTAGTTGGTGGTCTGTGTCATCTTAGTTGCTGGGGTAGGTAAGGTGGACTGACCTGGGTGGTGTTAGGGTGCCAAGATAGGGGCAAAAAAGCTGGGGTGGCAATTGATGGGTGCCCCTAGTATTTTTGGTGATTTTTTGGGGGGGATCCCCCCAGGATATAATGAGGATTTGGGGCAGCCCTGGACCCCGGCTCTGTGGGGTGGCAGCACCCCAAAGTGGGTCTGGGGCTATGGCAAAAATGGCCTCAGTCCCTCCAAGAAATCCCCAGATCGATAGGAGTGATTTTTTTTTTTTAGGGTGTTCTAAGGCATTAAATAATATCTCATAAGGATTGATGGCTTAACCTTTCACCCAGTGACATACTTTTAAGCAATCCCTATGAGATAGGGATCTCATTTATACCAGCCAGATACATTTATCTGGCTGGTAATTTAGGCTTGACTACTGCAATAAGCTCTCTGTTGGGCTGCCTTTGTACGCAGTTTGGAAACTGCCATTAGTACAGAATGCAGCAGCCAGGTTGCTCTCCAGGGTTGCCGAAGAGATCATATTACACCCATTTTAAAAAGAATTACACTGGCTGCCAATAGGTTTCTGGGTGCAATACAAAGTGCTGGTTATTACCTACAAAGCCCTAAATGGCTTGGGTCATAACAGAAGGACATAGCTCTGCTAGATCAGGCCCAATGCCGATCTAGACCAGCATCCCGTTTCGCACAGTGGCCCACCAGATGCCGCTGGAAGCCTACAGGCAGGAGTTGAGGACATGCCCTCCATCCTGCTGTTACTCCCCTGCAACTGGTACTCAGAGGCATCCTGCCTTTGAGGCTGGAAGTGGCCTATAGCCCTCCAACTAGTAGCCACTGATAGACCTTGCCTCCATGAAGTTATCCAAACACTTCTTAAAACCATCCAGGTTGTTGGCTGGCACTGCATCCTGTGGCAGAGAATCCCACAAATTGATTATGTATTGTGTAAAAAAGTACTTCTGTTTGTTGGTCCTAGATTTCCTGGCAATCAATTTCATGGGATGACCCCTGGTTCTAGTGTTATGTGTGAGAGAGAAGAATTTCTCACTATCCACTTTCTCCACACCACGCATGATTTTATAGATCTCTATCATGTCTCCCCACAGTCGTCTTTTTTCTAAACTAAAAAGCCCCAGGTGTTGTAGTCTTGCCTCATAAGAAAGGTGCTCTACAGGTGAAATTTGGAAAATTAGAATATCGTGCAAAAGTCCATTAATTTCAGTAATGCAAATTAAAAGGTGAAACTGATATATGAGACAGACGCATTACATGCAAAGCGAGATAAGTCAAGCCTTAATTTGTTATAATTGTGATGATCATGGCGTACAGCTCATGAAAACCCCAAATCCACAATCTCAGAAAATTAGAATATTACATGGAACCAATAAGACAAGGGTTGAAGAATAGAACAATATCGGACCTCTGAAAAGTATAAGCATGCATATGTATTCAGTACTTGGTTTGGGCCCCTTTTGCAGCAATTACTGCCTCAATGCGGCGTGGCATGGATGCTATCAGCCTGTGGCACTGATGAGGTATTATGGAAGACCAGGATGCTTCATTAGCGGCCTTCAGCAATTCTGCATTGTTTGGTCTCATGTCTCTCATCCTTCTCTTGGCAATGCCCCATTGATTCTCTATGGGGTCAGGTCAGGCGAGTTTGTTGGCCAATCAAGCACAGTACACTGTATACTTTTCAGAGGTCCGATATTGTTCTATTCTTCAATCCTTGTCTTCTTGGTTCCATGTAATATTCTAATTTTCTGAGATTGTGGATTTGGGGTTTTCATGAGCTGTACGCCATGATCATCACAATTATAACTAATTAAGGCTTGACTTATCTCGCTTTGCATGTAATGCGTCTGTCTCATATATCAGTTTCACCTTTTAATTTGCATTACTGAAATTAATGGACTTTTGCACGATATTCTAATTTTCCAAGTTTCACCTGTAGGCCCGTGATCATCTTGGTTGCCCTCTTCTGCACCTTTTCCAGTTCTACAATGTCCTTTTTTAGAGGTGGTGACCAGAATTGTACACAGTACTCCAGGTGTGGCCGCACCATAGTTTTGTATAAGGCCATTATAATGTTAACCGTTTTATTTTCAACCCCCTTCCTAATAATCCCTAGCATGGAATTGGGCTTTTTCACAGCTGCTGCACATTGAGTTGACACTTTCAACGAGCTGTCCACCACAACCCCAAGATCCCTCTCCTGGTCAGTCACTTGATAGCTCAGGTCCCATCAACATATACTTGAAGCTGGGGTTTTTTGTTCCAATGTGCATCATTTTACACTTGCCAACATTGAACCGCATTTGCCACTTTTTTGCCCACTCACCCAGTTTGGGGAGATCATTTTGGAGCTCCCCACAATCCATTTTGGACTTCACTACCCAAAAGTGTTTGGTATCATCTGCAAATTTGGCCACCTCGCTGCTCACCCCTACTTCTAGATCATTTGTGAATAAATTAAAAAGCACCAGTCCCAGTACAGATCTCTGGGGGACCCAATTCTTACTTCCCTCCATTGTAAAAGCTCTCCATTTATCCCTACCCTCTATTTCCTGTCTTTCAACCAGTTAGCAATCCACACATGTACTTGTCCCCTTATCCCATGACTGCTAAGTTTCCTCAGGAGTCTTTGATAAGGAACTTTGTTGAAAGCTTTTTGGAAGTCCAGGTATACTATGTCAACTGGATCACCTTTATCCACACACCTGTTGACACTCTCAAAGAAGTCCAAAAGACTTGTGAGGCAAGATTTACCTTTGCAGAAGCCATGCTGATTCTCTCCCAGCAGGGCCTGTTCTTCTATATGCTTTACAATTTTATCCTTGAGGATGCTTTCCATCAATTTGCCTGAAACACACATTAAGCTAACCGACCTGTAATTTCCCAGATCACCCCTGGATCCCTTTTTGAAAATTGGTGTTACATTGGCTACTTTCCAATCCTCCGGTACAGAGCCTGATTGCAGGGATAAGTTATATATTTTGGCAAGGAGTTCAGCAATTTCACATTTGAGTTCTTTGAGGACTCTTGGATGGATGCCAATCCTGGCGATTTGCTAGTTTTCAGTTTTTCCAGACAGTTTAGAACATAATCGCTTGACACCTCTATCTGACTCAGTTCTTTAGCCTCCAACCCTAAAAAGCCTGGTTCAGGAATAGGTATATGCTCAGTATCCTCTGCCGTGAAGACAGATGCAAAGAACTCATTTAGCTTCTCTGCAACCTCCACATCCTCCTTAATAATACCTTTCATTTCCTCAGTGTCTAATGGTCCAACCGCCTCCCTGGCTGGTTTCCTGCTTCTGATGTATTTAAATAAGTTTTTGTTATTCCCCTTGATGCTTTTAGCTAAATGTTCCTCGAACGCTCGTTGTGCCTCCCTTATTGTCATCTTGCATTTCTTTTGCCAGAATTTGTGTTCCTTTCTGTTCTCTTCATTTGGACAGGCTTTCCGATTTTGGAAGGAAGTCTTCCCTTTGATGGCTTCCTTGATATTACCTGTTAGCCATGTTGTCATCCTCTTGGATTTTCTTCCTTTGAATATACAATCTAACTGGGCTTCTAGTATTGTGGTTTTGAGTAAAACCCATGTATTCTGGAGAAAAGTGACTCTCCTGATTTTCCCTTTCAGCCTTCTTTTCACCATACTCCTCAATTTGGAGGTTTCCTCTTCTGAAATTCAAAGTGTCTGTATTAGACTTCCTTGGTGATTCTCTCCCCATATGTATGCTGAATTTGACAGCACTATGGTCACTGTTTCCTAAAGCGTCAATGACACTGACATCATGCAACAGGTCCTGGGTGCCACTCAGGATTAAGTCCAAGGTGGCCTTCTCCTCAGGTCCAAGACCAACTGTTCTAGGGCACAGTCATTCAGCATATATAGAAATTTGCCCTCTTTGTCATTAACTGACTGTGAATTTACCCAGTCTATGTGTGGGTAATTGAAGTCACCTATTATTACTGCCCTGCCTCTCCTTGGCACCTCCCTGATTTCCTCTTGCAACTCCCAGTCACTGTCAGCGTTTTGATCCGGCAGGCGATAGTACATCCCCAGTAGCACATTACCTTTCAGGCCTTGTATTGTCACCCACAGGGTTTCTGTGAAGGACTCCTGTCCACCTAAGTTTTCTACTTTGTTATATTCTATCCCTTCTTTAACATACAGTGCTACTCCACCTCCAAGGCCCCCTTACTGTCCTTTCTGTAGAGTTTATATCCAGGGATAACAGTGTCCCACTGGTTCTCACTGTTCCTTCATGTTTCTGTTATGCCCACGATATCTATTTCTGTGTTAGCAACCAAGCACTCCGGCTCACCCATCTTGGCTTGGAAGCTTCTGGCATTGGCATATAAGCACCTATATGTTGAATCTCTTACCTGGTGTATGCTATCTTTCTTTTGACTCTTTGACCAGCTGGCACAGCCTTCTGTCTGCTCTTTATGTGGTTCTGCTCTGTCCCCTTCTATTTTATCTGAATCCTTTGCACCCCCGCACTTTAAAGGATGGCATTTGCCAAACCGGATACTGTCCAACTCCTGTCGGCGATTCCCCAGGTGTCATTTTAAAAGCTGCTCTGCAGCCTTTTTGATTTTAAGCACCAGCAGTCTGGTTCCATCTTGGTTCAAGTGCAGCCCATCCCTTTTGTACATGCCTTGCTTTCCCCAAGATGTATCCCAGTGCCTAACAAATCTAAACCCTTCCTCCCAGCACCGTCTCATCCATGCATTGAAACCCTTCAGCTCTGCCTGTCTCACTGTACCTGCACGTGGAACAGGTAGCATCTCTGAGAATGCTACCTTGGGGGTCCTGGACTTCAATACACTACCTAGCAGCCTAAATTTGGCTTCCACGACCTACATTTCCACGACTACATTTCCCCACATCATTGGTGCCAACGTGCACCATGACAGCTGTCTCCTCCTCAGCACTGCCTAACAGCCTATCTAGACGCTGCATGATGTCCACAACCTTCGCACCAGGCAGGCAAGTCACCATGCGGTCAACATGTGGGTCACAAACCTAACTCTCTATACCTCTAATGATTGAATCACCCATTACAAGGAAGCCCTCACCCCCCCCCCCCGGAGGAGTATCCCCTGTGCGAGAGGATATGGGCTCATCTTCCATGGAAGGGGTCCCTTCTAAAGGAGCATTTCCCTCTTCCTAAGACCTATGTCCTCCTTCCTCGAGACCTTCATTCTCTCTGACAGCAGAGCTATCAGCCCTGGAGTAGGATGTCTCTGCCATGTCCCTGAAGGTCTCGTTCACATGACTCTCTGTCTCTCTGAGCTTATCCAGATCTGCCACCTTGGTCTAGAGGGAACAAACTTGTTCCCTGAGAGACAGGAGCTCCTTGCACTGAGCATGCACCCATGACTTCTGCCCATGAAGCAAATAGTCATACATGTGGCACTCTGTGAAATACACTGGGAAGTGCCACTTCCCCTGCTGACTTCCTGTCTTCATACTGGCTTTGAAAAGACCTACATTTTCCCAGTGAATTTGGCACATACAAAGGATTATCAGCTGCTTCTGTTGTGGCTTGACTACACTAGATATTTTGGTCTTTTCCACAGTGCAGGTCTTAGTACTGCTAAGATGTTGCTCTTTCACCAACAGCAGGAAGCTTATCACTGTGGTCCCAAATGGCATGAGATATAGTTCCCATTACAACCCCTTAATGGCATATGCCATAGGAAGTGTATGGCAATGATGGATGGAGGGGAGCATCTGAGAGATGGATATTTCCTAAATAACCAACACAAAAATATGTAAAGACAGTTGGGGGCCTTTTTTCTCAGTACCATCTTTATTGGTCTTAGAGCAGGCTCTGAATACGGAAGAGCTCAGATATCTGAGTTGTGCATATTAGGGATGTGCACGAACCGGTCCGGAGGCCATGATAGAGGCCTCTGAACGTGGCCCGGTCTGGTGGTCCAGTGCTAGCCGGGGTGGCTATTTATTTATTTATTTGATTTCTATACCGCCCTTCCAAAAATGGCTCAGGGCAGTATACATAGAGAAATAACAAACATATAAGATGGAACCCTGTCCACAAAGGGCTCACAATCTAAAAAGAAACATAAGGTAGACACCAGCAACAGTCGCTGGAGATACTGTGCTGGGGGTGGATAGGACCAGTTACTCTCCACCTGCTAAATAAAGAGAATCACCATGTTAAAAGGTGCCTCTTTGCCAAGTTAGCAGGGGCATTAAGGGGGGGGGTGCACTTACCCCTCCTGCTGCTTCCCCCAGTCCGCTGGTGCTCCATTTTTTGGAACTGATTTTGGGGCAGCAGTGTTCCTCCCTGCCAGCCCTGCCCCCCTCATTTGCAGGAAATACCGGAAGTAACAAGTGCGCATGCAGCGGCGAGCATGCACGCGCTTGTTACTTCTGGTATTCCCTGCAAATCACAGGGGCAGGGGTGGCAGCGAGGAACGCTGCCGCCCCAAAATCGGTTCCAAAAAATGGAGCGCTGGCAGGGGAAAAGTGGCAGGAGGGGTAAGTGCAACCCCCCGCCCTTAAATGGAGACCCCCGTCGGCACCAGACCATGCCTCTGCGGTTCCGTGCACATCCCTAGTGCACATTCCCTGCCAAAGATCCAGCCATTGCTTAGGCTGGGGATAAATGGGAGTTGTAGTTCAACAACAACTGGAGAGTCAAGGTTGCCTACCTTGAAAGAAAGCTGGACGGCCATGAAGTTCCGTATGTTGAACACGGAATCATAGCATTTTAGAATTGTCATGAACCTTGGAGATGTTCTGGCCCAAGCTCCTGCTCAGTGCAAGACTCTCATATAGCATTCCTGAAAGATGATCATCCAGGCTCTGCTTGAAAATCTCCAGTGACAGAGCCCACCAATCTACACGGAAGATCATTGCTCTTAGGAATTTCCAAATGACCAGGAGCAACAGAGAACAAGTTAGCTCCATCTTCTATGTGACATCCCAGACAGCTATCATAACCACACAGACAGGCTGCAGAGAAGGGAAGGATGAGTTGGTGCAAGTATGCTGCTGACCTCTGGCACAATTGGTGCTGCAAGTCATAAAAATTGCCAGTCACTGCAAGATAGGAGAACAGGAAAATGTTGGAATGCAATGATTTGGCAGTGATAGTGTCTGGATTCTCCATAATATAATAGAGTGAATGGATGCTGTCAACTCCAGATAGAACAACTAGGATAGAAGGAACCCAGGGATCTACTGTATGATTTCTTCCTCAATTAAAATAAGTGGAAACTGCAGGCATTTAATTGCATTTGAGTGCTTTATTATACTGAAATTGCAGTGATATTATTAACATTTGTACAAATGCACAAAAAATCTCCCTTAGTTAGAAAGAGATGTAGACATCTGATCTAGCTGAATAATCTCAATGAACTCATGTCCATTTGTAATAAATGTGTTCACGAGGCAACAAAAGAAGCGTAACATAAAATTAAACATATTAAAAGCGACTGCGGCAGCACATATTTACAAGTATGTACCAATTTTGTTTCTCTCCTCCCAGCAAGGAAGGTGGTTGGTTTTTTTGTTTTTTACAAAATAAAACGAACACAAAACCTTTGCATACAATTCAAAAACAGGATCTTGTCCCAGCCTTAGTAACAGCATTCGCCCCACCCCGTAGAATTCCATAGTGCTTACTCCACCCAGTGCTAAGTGTTGTTTTTTTTAATCAATAGAGTTGAGTAATAATATTTCATAGAAGCAACTTGCATTGATCAATCAGTGCTTTAAATGGAAGAATCTGGAGAAGGGAGAACAAAGCAAGTCTTTGGAGACTGCGAAACAGCTGTTACTTTGCTCCCAATCCTGCCATCCTTTCTCATGCAGAGTTACCTTTGACAGAAGGTTGGCTTAATGAATAAAACAGGCCTTTGGTAGATTCCAGATACAAAACGGTTTTAGTTGTGTTTTCAAGGCTTAGGTAGGAAATCCCATGGGTGAGTTTTACTGTGGGTTTCCATTCTACACTTTCTGAGTTCACACTCACCCAGTCCACTTATCTTCTTTAGATTTTTATTTTAAATATCAGCAACTATGAACAGGGCTTTGTTGTTTGCTACCATTTATGCAGTGGTGAGAAGTACAGTTGATAGGAATCCAGAAACCTTTGTTTTTGCCCACTTGCAGTCATTATTTCCAGTAGAAATGTACTGGTATAGTGGGAAGGCCTTGAGCTCCCGACTTCCTTAAGGTTTTCCCTAATTACACAGAAATAACCTGCATCTTTGCAGATTTGAGAAGCAACATGAGGAAAACACCATTTGACACAGTATAGTAATAAAATACTCTCCAACAGGACTGCTTCATGAAACATAATGGGAAATGTAAGTTTCAATAAAACAAGAATCTACAGATGGTGTGTTCCACATATTATATGCATTTTGTGTAAATAGACTCGAGCATAATGTCCAGTTGTTATTCAGAAAAAACTTGGAAAAGGATCAGATTTCCACTCAGGAGAATTCATCTCTCAGCTCCATGCTAACATTTTGGATTTACACTGCCATTAACTTTTCCCCCTACCCCTGTAAGTGGTTTTCAGAGATAGAAAAATGTCCAAGGAACCTTTCACATTTTATACTTCCAACAGATATTTGATACACAGATATTAAAGCTTCTCATAGAAAAGGTCTATAAAATGTGATGTAGGAATGGCCACGAGTATTTGCTCTTGATGCATGGATTTTGAAGCTGTCTTTGCACATAATAGAGTTATCAGCACAAGAAAGTTATCAATATGGTAGTGGGTATTATTCATGTTGGGGGTGGGAGAAGGAAAATGTGAAGCTGCCCTGAGAAGAGAAAACAAGCAGTACTGGGGAACAATTTTGCTACAAATGCAAAATTCACTGACAAACAAGACCACATCCATTGGTCTAGAAGAAAAACTCATTTTTGCCTTAATGTTTCATATGTTTGGTTTTTTTAAAATTTCACATGACATTTTATTGCTTTAAATATACTTGTCCTTACATTAGATTTTTTTAAAAAATTAAAAACATGCTGTCTCCCATTAAATGGCAAGGCAATGTGATCCTTAAAGGGGCATAGAATTCAAAATGTCTTTATTATTTATTTATGTATTTATTGAATTTCTATACCGCCTAATACAGAAATCTCTAGGCGGTGTACAGATTACAACATAATATAAAATATAAAACATTTAAAATTCATAAAATAGATAAAAAATCACAATAGATAAAAACACATTAAAATTTAAAAATTAGATTTCAGTTAAAAGCCTGGGAAAATAGGTACGTCTTCAGAGTCCTCCTAAAAACATACAGAGAAGGAGATGCTGTTATTTCAGCAGGGAGAGCATTCCAAAGCCTGGGGCAGCCACAGAGAAGGCCTGGTCCCGAGTTGCCACCAAACAAGTTGGCAGCAACCATAACCGGACCTCTCCAGATGATCTTAATAGGCAACAGGGTTCACAACAGAGAAGGCGCTCTCTTAAATGGTTGTCTGGTGCTCTCTTAAATGGATGTCTGGCCACCTTCATCATCATAGCTTTATAGCTGCTACAGGCTAGGCAATATTTAAGGAGCATTCAGATCCCAAAGACACAATCTCCTGCCTATGACACACTAACGCAATTTGGGCGTGCACAGACTACAGCCTTAAACTTGTTTCATAGTCCCAGAGAACCCCGAGAACTGTAGTTCTGGGCAGGTGATGGAAGCTAGTGATAACTATCAAAGATTTCAGAGCTCTTCACCAAACTGCAGTTCCCAAGGTTCTATGGGTCAAGCCTCCTCAATTAAAGTGGTATAAAACCAATAAAGGTTTGAAGTGTAGCTGAAGGGCTTTTTGATCATAAGAATGAGAGAAAACATAAGAAGGATAACGGGTTCAAGGATCATATGACTGTCTGGCTTAAATACCATGCAGTGATCCACCTAAGTAACAAGCTCGCTGCTTCCATGGCATTTTAAACCCACCAGCGCGGCTTGCCAAGTCAGGCTGGGTCCTTGCCTATTAAGGAGTGTACTGCACTTCCATTGGGAATAATGGTGGCAGTCGAGGGAGTGCAATGACATACTCTCCACAGTAGGTACAGACCCTCCCTGTCTTTGCCAGGCTTGCCAGGTGGGTTTAAATAGACACAGAAGTAGTGAGCACACCTGTCATTGTATGCAAACCACTGGGTTTTTTTCCTACTCTAATCCTCCTAGCAGCCCGCTTTTCGAGCTAGTGTGAGAGATGCGGGTAGATATGGCAGTGCCACCAGTGAATGCATCTGAATGTATCACTGGCCAACATTTTACAAGGTAAGGTAAGACCAGAGGGAGATAGCTAAAGTGCAATTTTCAAATAATATAAATAACTGAAATGCAGTATGATGCTAATTAGTTGCAGCAGTTTCTGTTCTTGAGGCACTGTTTTAAGTCTTTGAACCAATTAAAATCTTTACTTCCCCACCACCCTGGTAACATGTCAGATAATGTTATCGGATACACAGTGGAGCTTCGACAGTTTAAAGCTATGGAACACTGTTTATTAAGGGACACGAGACAAACTGATAAGGCAGTTTAGTGCAACTCACTATGTGATATTCAAAAAAGAAGTAAGTGTTGGGCAGGATCTCCATTGGAGTTGCTTACAATGAGCCTATTCATAACGGTAGCTTTCCAGTTATACGGGTTATTTCCCTTTAGCAGGCCTGTACACATCTTCAACAAAAAAAGGAAACAACTGTATGTTCGTACATTTTTGTTATTGTTACAAAAAGCAGATGCTGCTTTAAGGAAAATACTGAATTCTGGACATTTACAGGCTGTAGACCTCAGCAAATCATTCCATCTAAGATGGACAACTCTTGCTTACAATCCACAAAGATATAGATATATATTTATATTTATATATATATTTTTATATATATATTTACATATACATACACTGAGAGTTGTGCATTGCAAAACTAACAGGGCAATTCTCCAAGCACTGCTGCTGTGAATCTCTTTCCATTTCTATTAGGCTTGCATGAGTTTCAAGCTCATGGATGAAGTTGTACAACAGTGGGTGCTGGGTGGATTGCCCCAATGCAACTAAGAAAAATACAAACAGATTCTGTATAAGAATGCTGTTTAAATGGAATGTGTTAAAAATAACATTTAGTAATAAATACTTTATAAAATTCTATGTGAATACTAAATTAATAGATTCCTGTGTGTGTGTGTTTTTTAGTTTCACTTTGGTCCTCTTGAATTTCCATAAATCCACTCTATACTTTTTTTTTCTTTTTCTTTTTGTAGAAAAACTTCTTGTTGGATAAAAAGCAGGTTCTAACTAAAATGCTGTTTTGTTTTTGTTTTTTAAATCAAAACAAAAACAGAACACTAAATATTGTTGCTTTAAAAATATAATCCTTCCACAAAGGAGAGCTTTAACACTTGTAGCTAGCATGCTAGTGAAGAGCATGTATGTTGAAAGATATGCCAATTAGGCCCTATCATTCAGTTGCCACTACTAATAATCAAAAAGGGGTCTGTGTACATTTACTTAAACTCCATAAATAAGCATGCAGTAAAAGCTTATCATTGTCACAATAAAACACACCATAACAGCACACACACAACTGGTTTCCCACAGGGTGTATTATAGGAATATGGCTTATGGTGGGGTGGGCAGGGAGAGACATAGCACAAAAACTTTGTATTGCAATGCAGCCCTTTTGGATAAGTATTGCAATCAACAGTGCCAGGAATTTCCAAGAATCTTTCAGTGTTGTACAGCTAGAAAGACACAATTACAACCAAGGTCAACACTTGTATGCAAATATAGTCAAGCCCTCATTGTTGGGGGAGCATTTTAACTGCACACCCAAGGGGTGTTTTTTGTTGTTGTTTGTTTTTTTAAAATACAAATCTGCAATGGGCACAGGGAAGAAGGGATTAGAAGGTTCTCAGTAGGGATGTGTGAATCAATTTGGGTACAAAATGATTTGTACACAAATCTACCTGTTTGGGGCAATTTGTGGACAAAACAAATCACCCCTGTGCTAGCTGGTCAGATTCGGACCCAAAACAAATTGGGGGTGATACGATTTGGGTACAAATCAAAATTTTTAAAAAACAATTCATGCACATCTTTAGTTATCAGACTCCAGATATAGCACATAGAATACTCAAGCTAATGTGCTGATCTTTAAAAAAAAACAAAAACAAAAAAACGGGGAAAGTGGCTTTTTTCTTTTAGCCCTTCCTGAATATCTAAAGCTATCTTGCACTGAATCAGACGACATTGGTTCATCTAGGGCAATGTCATCTACACCAGGGATAGACAGCCTTTAGTGTTCCAGCTGTTGTCGAGCTATAACTCCCCCCCGCCAAAATTTATTATGGCTGGGGGTGATGGGAGTTGGAGTCCAACAACAGCTGGAGTGCCAAAGGTTGCCTACCCTGATTTACATTGACTTGGCAGCTTTGTTCCAGGTTCTCAGCAAAGAGATCTTCCCAGCCTACCTGGAGATGCCTGGGACTGAACCTTGGACTTCCTGCATGTTTATGTTGTACAATTGAGCTATGGTCCTTCCTCATGTGAATGTCAAGTAGAACTGCAGATACGGTCAAGACTTAGGGAGGAAAGCTCAGAATTTATTTGAAGACTTTAAGTCAAGAGTATCTTGCTAGCTGTTTCTATACATGTGATATCAACCAAAATTGTGAGTAAAGTGTAAAGTAGGAGTACTCCTTTTAAAGTTTGTATTTTGAGAAACCCTGAGTATAATTGCCTATAGATTGAAGAGTATATAATCACACAATGACTCTCAAGGATTCATCATGTACTTCTCTGCTTTGGGGATGTGCAGTGTCACTTGCAGTGTCATGGAGGAGTTAGGGGAACCCTCTTTTGCCTAGGAGTGCAAGAGAGATTGAACCCTTCCAGTTTGCCAGGAATTAATTTGCCCCTGGAGACAACACCAGTGAACCAAGTGTGAAAAAGCAAATTCCAGGCTACATAGCTCATGCTACAGTAAACGAGGGCTGATCGGAAATGCTCTCCCCATTTTCTCCACCACATTAACAGGTGGCAACAATGGCGGTGAGTGGGAGAGGCAATTTCTGTGATGGGGGAGGAGTGAGAAAATTATTTTTTTTAAATCCCATTTGTTATTTTTCCTTCTAGAGAATGACAATTGTTACAATGCAGCATAATTCACGGGGCATTCTGGGGAAGAATTTATGGAGGTCCCATGCTGCCGCTGCCATACCATCATAGAGAAGCAGGGGGAAAAAGGACTGCCTGCCACCAGCCAAGGGTAAGACCTGAAACATCCTCAGAATTTAGTTGGGCTTCCCTTGAAACTACCTTCAGTTTCAGTCCTACTAAATTTTATTGGCCATCTCAAATTCAAGGCTGAAAAACCTTTAGTGAGAATATTTGACCAAGAATATTGGCCTGCAATAAACCAATTTATCTACAGATACCAGTGGCCTCTTTTCTGTTAGCTAAGCATTTAAGTTATTTTAACTTCTAGACACTTAAGTGATGGAGTCTGAACAAGGGAAAAGAGAAAACTTTAATGTTAAAGCAGACCAAGGCTGTAATTCTATGTACATTTACTTGGGAATAAGACCCACTGAACCCAATCGTACTTACTTCACGCATAAACTTGTGCTGCGCTTCTCTGAGTTTAGTGTTCAATGGCTGACATCCAGAGCAGCAGAGTAAGAACACGAGAAGCTGCATCCTTGTAGCCAAAAGCTTCTCCAGCAGTAGATTGCATGGGGAAGGGCAGCAATTTTGCTTATTTTCCTTGCCTCCAGTGCTCAGTGCCTTCCAGAAATATGTCCCTGACGGTCATGCAGTCCTCAGGGATATATTCCTGAAGGCACACAGCACTTCTAGAGGCATGGGAAATCAGCAAAATGTCCCATCCTGTGTATACATGCTCCGCTGCCGGGGAAGCCTCTAGCTATGTTAAAAGCAGTATCCATTGCTCTCGATGTCAGCCAGTGTTTTGTCCTGGAAACATAAGTTGGAATAACATGGACTTATTTTAGAATTAATTATGAAGTTGTGGGCATGAATTTAGCCTAGCAACAGCAACTATTTTAATTAAGAAAAAGCTTTACTCCAAACATATATCTTGTATATGGAGATTGGACTGCCTTCAAGTGGGCTTCTCCATTCATTCCAACAGAGGTGAAGTTCCATCATGTACACCACTCTCCATGCATGATGAGCTCTCCCCTCCACTGGAGTAAATGGAGAAACCCTTTTGGATGAGAGAGCTCTTTGTACATATATGCATAAAGGAAAACACCAGTGGTGGTGACAGAAAGGTTATGTTTTAAAGCTCTACGTTTAATCTAAATTTCTCCCATAGCCTAAATGACTTTAAAACATTTCACTGTCACCAAATGTCTTTACAACTTGCTATTTCAATATTTAAATAATTTGAAATGAGATGTTCTTCAAAAATATAATAGAAAAAATATCTGACATTTCTAACTTCTATATTGTTCGTGGTTTGAGTTTATTATCAAAATACAAGCTACATTGTTCTGTAGTGCCTCCTTTTCCTTTCCCCATCACTTTGCTTTTTATTTATATTACAAAATAAATTGCATACTAAAAGTGTGTGATTCTTACAAGGATGGGTTACATCTGCTGGAAACAGCTTGTACTATTTTGATCCCAGCTGAAGTAAAGTTAGTCGAAACTAAGGCAGCAATTCTACACACACTAAAGTGGAAGTAAGCCCCATGGTGTACAGTTATTCACACATGATGTTCAATGCATGTACAGCAGTACACACAATCTGTACTCTACTTTTGAAAGGTTCCGATCCCAGGTTCACTTTCAGAATGAATGCATATATAGTCATCCACACACAAACATGTACACTGTACAGATATCTGTATGCACATAATGTATGAATAGTGCTACGCTCTCAGGTATCAGAAGCTAAAGTAAGTGATTGGCTGTTATCTACAAGTCCCTTTGCTCAGCTCTTCATATACTTTTCCATGGTACATTTCTTGTCAGTGTGTTAGACAGTTATATATTATCATACAGGCATGTCCGGGCTATTTGGTAATGCTATTCAAAATGATGAGTTTTGAATTCATTATGCAAAATTTTCCCCCTACTTGTATTGCAGCTTTAATGTCTTCTTGACATATTACGGCAGAGCTTTAGCAGCTGAAAAGCCATTAAATCCAGTGGGAATAAGGCAGCTTACCGTGACCAAATGTCAATTGTTTATAAATTTTAAAACAAAAGCAGTTCCTGCTAAGTAATATTTTCCAACCAGTTAAAATGGTCACATTCATGACACAGGAATCACGAGTGTCTAATCCTAAATACATTTACTTGGAAATAAGTTCTATTGATTCAGGAATTTGTTTCTGAGTAAGTGTGCTTAGAATCACCACCATAGCATTTGACGTTGCACCAATGCAACCTGTGGATTAAATCCCCCACATTCCATGCAGCATAATGTGGGCAATTGAGCACTGCCAGCACTACTATGTGTCCGTGTGTGTGTGTGTGGGGGGATAAACTCTGCCCACACTGTTGTGGAACAGCCCTGTCAGGGGCATAACCATAATAGGGCAAAGGGAGACAGTAGTCTGGGGGCCCACTGCCTTGGGGGGCTGCCCAGAGGCAAGTCACACAACTGACTCCCCCAGCCGCGCACCCACCTGGGCTTCCTCCAGTTGTATTCATCCTCCAAAATTGATGTAAGTGTTAAGAATCTGGAGCTACTAGAACAGCATGTCTTTCTCTAGTACCATCAAATTTGCAAAAATAATTTAAGATGATGTTCTATTGTGGCACATAGGTGTTTTATATATATATATATATATATATATATATATATATATATATATATATATATATATATATATTTCAGCCTCATTTAAGATTTCTTTATTTCATGAGCTGAGCTTCAGTGAGGGTGGGGGCCGTTTTAAAATCTTGTCTCTGAGCCCACTACAACCTTGCTACACCCCTGAGCCCTGTTCTGCTGTAATATGGAAATAATGGACATTGCGTTGTGCCACTGTGCTTGTGCAACTTGAAGTTGCAGTGGAACAGGGCTGTTCCACCACAGCCTGCGCAGGGTTTACATGCATACAGTAGCATGGGTGGTGCTCAGCTGCCGACATTTCACTATGCTGAAAATTGGTGTCTATTTTTATTCTGAAAGATTAAAACTCCGACTTTAATTTAGCGAGAGCAGTCCTGCGTGTAGTACAGCTAGCAGGCCAATTTATGGTACCAGAGGAAAATGGACACCGTTTCCCCATGACTTCTTCCCATGCTGCTTCAGTAATGTATGGATGAAGGTAACATAGCTATGCAGCACCCAGGCCCTGTGTCTTTGTCCCCACAATGTGGTCCCATCACCCATCATCTGTTCCTGGAGCGGTATGGGAAGATACAAGGAAGAAGAGCTCCCAGTTGTTATGGTATGACAACCTTTTCTGAATAGCTGTTGAGTATCGCAGTGTGGTGCAGCTCGATACAGTAGGGAAGTGTACGGAACCAGCGGGAGGCAGCTCGAGGGTGGAGGGGGAGAACTGAGGAGGGTGCTCTTACCCCCCCTCCAAGTTGTCCTCCCCCCTTCCGTTGCAGTTTAAAAGAGTCTGCAGTTTAAAAGAGTCTGGTGGGGCAGCAGCATACCTTCCTGCCGCCCCATTGCCTCTTCGGATTGGAAGTGAACAGAAGAACCCGGCATGCATGCGCATGTTGGGCACATGAACATGCCACACTAGCTTATGCGCCCAACGTGCTCACATGCGCCGGGTACTTCCAGTCACTTCTGGTACAAGGAGGCAACGGGGTGGCAGGAAGGTATGCTGCTGCCCCACCGGACCCTTTTAAACTGCAGCACTGGTGGGGGAAATGCAGTGGGGGTGGGAGAGCACCTTCCCCAGTCCTTAAAGGTACCCCCCTGCCTTTGAACTGGTCAAACCGCTGGTCTTTCGAACCTGTTCGGAGGCCCATAAAAGGGCCTCCAACCAGGTCTGTGCAAATCCCTACTATACAGTGCTCCTTCTTCCCTGGATTTGGGCATATACTTTCTTCTTTTTTGACTGGCAACGCAAAAGAAAAATACAACTGACATAATTAGATTTGCCCTCCTCCTATGCTATGGATTTTACAGCAAAAATCTTACAAGGCTTTCCCTAGCATGGCTGACTTATAAGCAGACTTCACCTGTGGTTAAACTGCTTTTAACTTTTACTATTTATTAAAAACACTAAATCAGGTTCATAAAAAGTGTGCTTTTTTTTTTTTGGAAAAGGCGAAACCCAACGCAGCTGTGGATAAGTGGCTATTGAAAACAGGGACCAAGCCAGCTGTTTCTGGGTGAACGGGTGGTGGGCCTGGAGGCTTTTCTTCAACATTAGTGTTTTATGAAAGTTGAAAGACTTTCTGCAAGCAGAAAGAAAATAGGCATAAGAGTTTTAGTATGAAGGACAATAAAGAAGTTTTAGGGCAGAATGTAGAACTATATGGTTTTCAGAGGGAGACATAAAAAGTGCAGAGGGAAAAACAAAGTACACATGAAAGAGTCAGGAAACTCCGAGGAAGCTCAAAAAATCATGCAATTTAAAAAGTACGCACGTTTCATATTTTGCATTCATTTTGCATCTGTACAAGGGCACCATGGTGGTAGGCAAAAAAGAAGTGAGTGAAGGACTTGTGGACAAGAGAACACAAGAAAGGGATAGATGGCCAGGGAACACAATTTCAATCACTGCAGGATTACATGAACTGCCTGCATATTTTCAAATGTATCTCTGCAAACAAGTAGCCCAAGAAAACCTGGGGGGGGGGGACTTCAATACAAGAAAACAGACCAAATTCCATGTAAAATTCTGTGCATGCAGAATAGCAGAACATAAACAGCTTGGACAGAGGGAGAGCAGGATTAGTTGGGCATCTTGCCATAATTTGATGTTTGAGCCAGTAACTATGTGGAATATGGAAACATTCTCAAAACAGAAAAAGGTATGCAAGGCTATGAATGTGTTTGAGGGCCTGGTGCTTTCACAAAACAAATGTACTTATTGCGCTGTCAACCAGGCTTCCTCCATATATTTATGGCCCAATTACTCTTAGTTGCCTGTGTTTAATATTTCTGTTTAATATTTCTCAAGCCTCGTTTCAGCTAACAAGTGGCAGTTAAATTTGTTTCTGAGGTCTCAGCCTGCAAGGATGAGAAAGAACAAGACTATGTACAGGGACAGTTTGGTTAAAAACAAACAAACATAACAAGTAACTGGTACCAGAAAACTGGAGAAAGCACCAAAGCGTCTCCCAAGCTGATCTCATAGTCATTGCATAACTCCCTTTATTATTACTAAGTATAAAAGACATTTTAATAACTATAAAAATGAAACTCAGTCTTTCAGGGGTTGGAGAGTCTTCCAGGTCTGAGATAACTCTGCAAAAATGCCGTTAACAGAAAAGAAATCTGATATTTTATCACTGTTTCATAGCAGTTCCTGACCAACAGGTTTTAAAGGATTGGATTCATATCTGTTCTGTGACTTGCAATCTGGCTAAGCGTTGAGCTTCCGACAACATCACTGACTGTAGAGGAAGTTGTAATGGTGTTATGCTGGATGACTTGTTGTTGGGAGCAGGTGGGGATGGGACTTGCAGGAGGGCTACTTTCAGGACCTAAAAGAGAACAACAGAAGCTCATGTTAATGTGAGTAGAACCCCGCTCCCTTTTTTAAGAACTGCACATTACTGTTAAATAGGCAGCAGAATGTAAATGGGAAATAGGAAATCCGGGATCCAGTTATTAAAATTAGCTAGGCTTACACAAAATTTTAAAAACAGTGAAATGTTGCAATCCTTAGGGTTGCTTCAAGTTATGGTTAGAAGCAGGGATGCACAAGCACCCCAATAGTTTAGTTCAAAAAGAGTTGAGTTTCTGTGTGCATGCCAACTGAACACCCGCAAAAGCATGAGCTCTTTGGAAGCGGTTGATTCAAACACTCACAAAAGGTGCTCACGAAGCCTTGCCTGTGCTGCCTTCCTCTTTTCACGCCCCAAACTCTATACCTTTGGGGCTGGGAAGATGGGGCACTCCCAGGGCGCCACAGACTATCCCTTTCCACCTGTGATTCTGGGACAAAGAGCCATCGTCTCTGGCAGAAAAGGATGCTCTGCTGGTCCATGGGAGTGCCCACTGCTGCCTTCACCTTCCTCAATTCCAAAAGTAAGTAATTGGGTTTGGGGGCAGGGGAAAGGGAAGGAGGTGGCAGCTCACAGGATGCAGGTGAGCAGACGAATGTAAACATTTGCCTGGACTCCCCTTGATCCTGTTCACAAGCATTCAAGTAGGGGTGTTTGGTCTTCTGAATGCATAGTCTCGAATGCTCATGGCATCTCTGCTTAGAAGATACATTTATATCTTGAGTTATGTTTGTATTTAGCACTTCAAATCAATATAACAATACTTCAGTGTAAAATAGTAAATTAGCACTGTACTACTTGCATGTACTGAAGTATCATCTTCTCCTTTGGTGACATGTGTCATGGAGTCCAAGCTGCTCCAGCAAAATACCGAACACATAGCCTCTCCAGTCCAGGCTGCCACGTCTCCCTTTCAAGCACTATAACAGGGGTCTGATGTCAAGCTGGTAAAGAGAGGCAGTGCTAGTTCCAGATTTTCCCTAAAATAAGTGGTGCTAGGGAATCTGGAAGCACTGGGTTTTCTGAAGATGACACCCCACCCCTAGACTCCCTACAGGTGGAACAGTCTCTGGCGAGTGTAGGAGGCCTTCATTCCTCACATGCCGAGAGGAAGTTAGCTGGAACAAAAGCAAGCCTTACCCAACCTCTGCCACGAACTACCACTGAGGTGAATTATGCACATTCTGTAGCAACAATCCTGGGTTTACTACCAAATGCACAGTTGACTGGGAACCACAGCAAATCTTGGCTTTCCAACCAGCAAACACTGAAATTGCACTTCTGTTTCACATTTTTAGATATAAAACTATGGCTTAATTCTTACTGAGATTGCAAAGTCTGTTTCTGGGCTGAATCATTCCAGACTACATGTGGAAGCTCACATTACTGAATGCTTCTCCACACAAAATTACATAGGGGTGTGTGTGTGTGTGTGTGTGTGTGCGCGCGCGTGCGGTGGGGGTAATATTCTGTTATGTGTGTGCTCCAGTTTCAGTCTGAAGTGGTACAAGCCCAGACACAGGTTTATCAGATGATGAAAACTAGACCAATGGCAACAACCAAAAACCAGCAACACTCTGATTAAGTTACAACACTTGCTAGACAGAGCAATAGAAGTTGACATCATAAGTCTTAGAAGCTATTGGCCATTTCAGATTATTTGAGGCCCTACAAGACACCTTTTAGTACAAAGGTTGCCCTGAGTCTGATAAACTGAATTGTCAGTATAAAAGGATACTTTAGCACAGGTACTTCCACTATATGAGCAGGATTCAGACTAAGATAACCATGACTAAAGCTCCACACACACATTATCTTCAACACTTATACAAGTGTATATAGTGTACACAGGTACATAACTGTAAAGAGGTACAGTGATCTACACATTATGTTGAATGGGCCATAGTGAAAATGCACCCACCTCAATGTCATTAAAGGACATTATTAACAGGGATTTATAGCGTGTGTAGATGGGCAATTCAGAAGAACACCCTTCACATGCGATGTAAGGACATGCCAAGATCATGTTAGCATGTCCTTAGTGATGTTGGGGTGGACACATTCTTGCTGTGGCCGCAACATGTGTAGGGGTTGTTGTTTGTCTGAATCAGCCCAATGTCTGAATAGGGCTTCAGTCCCATTGAAATTAAAGACACTTCAGCTAGTCATGTCCCATGTATTCCAACAGGGCCTAGTCCTGACTAACTTCATGTGATCCTGCTCATTTAATTGTATTTATTTATTTATTATATTTCCATACTGCCCTATCCATCCAAAGGCTCTGGGCTGTATAGAAATGCCATTCCATGCCATTCATGAGATTGTTTATAGTATCTATTCAGAAACTGAGAGGTTAGTTGAAAAAGGAAAGGTACGATTAGTACGTAACCTCAGATAATACAAACATGTTACCTACTTACTTAGGTATCCTTGTGATTCTTTCTGCATGGCTGTTATTGGACAGTCTTTATGTGTTAACAACAACTGTTTCAGCTGTGCTACCTCATTTTTCAACATGGAAACCTCATTCTAGAAGAGAAGAGAAACTTACTTTAAAAATTGTGTAACACTTTCTGTTTGAGAAAACAGAAAAGTGGTTTAGAAATTTCTAAGTAAATGTTAAGATGAGAGTGTGTATACATACTTTTCATGGTAATGGGGTCACAAAGGATTTGACCATTCATGCAGGTTCCACACGCACACACACCCCGCCCGGCCACCCACAGAAGATACCAGTGTCATAGTCTGCAAGCTTTGTGTCTGTCATCCTATTTTCACTACGGTATTAAACCAATCCTTGCACAAGAGCAGACAATCTGTAGAAATATCATTACTTGTAATCTAATGAACTTCCCCATCTGCTCTGCTGCTCTCTGGGCATTAGTATCCCAGTATTTGCACAAATTGACAAGTTTCTCTCCTTGAACAGGATCTGGCCTGGTCTCAGATCTAATAGAAGAGGCAGCCCCCAGCACTGTTGGATGAGCACTGGTGGGGATATGTTCCAAGTATCACTTCACTTACTCTGTGTCCATTCTGAAAATTCATTATTTTAAATAATGATGTGTAACATTCTCCATATTTAACAATATGTTGCTCATGAAGTAATAGAATACATATTTTTAAAGAATTCTGACCAGCCCGATGATATCTCAACAGATGGATATTTAAATGCGCGTAACTCTTCCTCCCTCCCTCCCCTCCCTCCATGAGCTCTGTGTGCACATTATACTGCAGAAGGGGCTCAGGACTGGGGTAAAATAATGTCCAATATGACAAAGGACTTTTAATTAAACTGTTTTAAAAAGAGAATGACAAAGAATATATTGACTTGTCTGAAAATATATCTCTTCATCATTATGGGCTAGGTTAGTAAAGTCAGACAGAATTAATCAGAGATGGAAATAAGACATGGAAGATAGCTAATAGAAATTACTGCTTTGACTAATATCATCCCTACAATCTACAAGCTAATTTAGGTTTGCCATACATCACAGATCACTTCCATTCATTCAGAAGAGCCTGTTGTGAAACAGACCTGCTTGTAGCTTGATCATGCATACATATAGTTAGAATTAAATAAAGATTTATAGTTTAACTTAAATTTATTCAGCATATAATATCATATTGTATAGTCAAAATACTTTTTGAAGCAGAAAATAGTAATTTGGTACAAATGATCAGTTTTTGCAAGAAACATAATTTGGTTTCTTATTTATTTGCTGAATACATAAATTTATTTGTTCCTGAATAACTTTAAATATGTGTAGGCTTTTCATTAAACTGCTTTGATCTGGTGTACTACAACTGCAGTCTGTGTCAATAAATGTAACACTCAGATATTTTAGTTTATTATTAAAGGGCTCTTTAAATTTAAACAGCTTCTCTGCTTTTGCAGAATATTTGTGCCATATATTAATCACCATCTGCCAGGATGTTTAAGAAATCATGCCACCAAGGAAAATCTATGGGTTTTAACTCTTTATTCTTAAAGGTCAATAGCACATTGACCTGCAGCAATTATATGGTAGCATAGGGGAAGTGGTAATCATAAAAAGAGTGAAATGAGACAGAGGGAGGGAGAGTACTGATAACCAAGTCACAATTCACTAGGAAGTTTCCTGTATATACACCTCACTGAAATTAAAAGGAGTACTACCATGTCCTCACACTGATCCAAGTTGATGCAAAAAGTTTGCTGAGGAAAACTTCCCAATTGATTCTGCTCCAAATTTCCAGGAGGCTAAATAATTTTCAAGATTAAGAAAAATAATACTGTGATTGAAGCATGCGGCCATCCCATCAAAATTAAGAGGCTGATTCCAACTTCAATAGCGGACACAATGGATACTGAAGAGGTTCACAGATGCAGTTGCCAGGTCACCAGCAGACAAATATCTTCCTGGCAACTGCCAGAATGAGAAACTTCTCACTCTCATAAGACAACTTGGAGGAGGATGGAATGTTTCATCCAGCATGCACTGAGAACTCAGGAAAAAAAGAGATGAGTCAGTGCTTCACTTTGGAGACATACAGCAAAGATATGCTCACAGCTTCTGAGAGTACGTCCAGAGTCTGGTGTAAAGTGGAAGACTGCGCCCTCTGTGCATGCCAGGGGAAGGAAGTGGGTTGGTTTGGTAGTGCCCACAAATTTTATCTGGCTCCTATCTGCTGGTGCTCCTAACATAAGCACAGCAAAACATATGGGAAATCAGCTCAACTAAAGAGCTAAAAAAAGAAAAGTGTTCAGCAACTTATGACCACAACTTCCCTCTATTAAAAGTCTCGGGGGCGGGGGGGGATGAAGGGGTGGGGTGGGGGGAGCTCCTTACCTTGCTTTGCTGCTCCCCCCAAATTGTGCTGTGTCCCAGAATGCCCCCAAATTGGCCCAAAATCACCATTTTCTCTCTCTCTTTATACTTAAACTGAGCCACTTGTGGCTCCAATGAACAAAATGGCAGCTGGAAATGATCTCCACAGCCTTTTTTGGCCACAACTGACTCGCGGATATGCGAGGTCAATGTGTTTTTCTCTCTTTCCCCCCTGCATATACAGAGGTCAGGTGTCCTTTACTCGACCTCAGATACGCGAACCCGCTTACCGAATCCATGGATAATGAGGTTCTCCTGTATATTACTTCTGCAGACAGTACCAACCTTGAAAGGCCTATAAGAAATGTGTTCTAAACACTAACTTCTTCCTCTGTGTGTAAAGCTAGTATGTTAGGGAGCAGAATACTTTCTAACTTTCTCCATCATCTGCTACCTTTATGTGGGGACAGTTTGAAACTGAGGCATTTTCAAACGAGTGACCCACCATGCGCCTTCTCAGGTAGCATGGTGCTGTGAATCACTCCATAATTAGACAGATTAGAATGCTTGTATTGCTTTTTGTTAAGACCTAGCATTTTTGATGCGTTAATCCAGTGGTTCCCAAACTGGGATCCTCCAGATGTTGCTGAACTGCAACTTTCAGCATCCCCAGCTGGGATAGTAGTTGGGGATGCTGAGAGCTGTATTCAGCAATATCTGGAGGACCCCAGATTGGGAACCACTGCTTTAATCCATAGTAGGAAAAGCATCTTCTTGATGGGAACAAAGTATAGCCTATTTAAGGAAAGTAGGCAATGTTTCTGTACTTAAAATGCATTTTGGATGGTATACACATATACTAAAATAAAATAAAATTGAGGCAGAAAAAAATTAACATGAGCAATAAATTCCAACGCCTAATAATGCAAAAATAATGTTTGAGGCTGAATCCAGAAAAGTTCGGTTCGTCCTTCCATATCACTGTTCTACTACTTACTAGATATCCATTCCATCTGTAGTGAAAAAAGACATTGCTTCATGTGGTTTACTGAAAAACCTCTTTGTACATGAGCTACCAAAAAGAGTGGCAAGCAAAAAAAAAAAAAAAAAAAAAAAAGGCGGGGGGGGGGGGGAGTCCAGAGAGCCTCCAAATCTTGACACTCTTCTTGGCTAAAGTTCCCCATATATTTTAGTCATCTATATTGATTTAATATTTTCAGATTCTCTGTGTTTGCATTAGTAGCTTAATGTGTAGCAGCACCAGTTTAAATCAAGAAGGTCTTGGTGGTGCAGCAATTACCCAAGATGCAAACAGTGCCTCTGTGTCCTAGGCATGTAGACAGGAGCCCGCACCTGAAGTTGCATGTTTGTCTGGGTGAGTTCTTCTGCTTTCTTTTCCAGTGACATCACCCAGACCTTCCTCTTCTGTCTGCAGCGTGTGGCAGCTGCACGGTTTCGTTCCAGAAATTTCCGCCGCCTCTCATCTGGGTCTTCATCCACCACTCTCCTTCGGCGACCCCCGGTAGGCTGAGGGGGCTGTATCGTCTGGGTGGGCTGCATTTGTTGGGCTGCTGCTGATACCTAATGAAGAAAATAATTCAGTCAAGTAACCAGTAAGGATGGTTTCATAGTCAACTATGAAATAATAAAAGGGAGATGAACTCCAGTTTAAAAAATATGACCAGGCTATGCTCTTTGAAAGCAGACATTTTGGCAAGATATGAGAATGGCAGATGTTCAAAGACTTTACTAGATGCCCCTTAAATTACTCATTGACTAACAGCCTACATGGACCAGGAGGATGTTTTGGAATGGCCTTTTTGAATTGCAGCACGGAGGAAATTGTTTTTCTTTTTTTGCTCCATCTTATTAAAAATGTTTCATTTCATTTCAACAGCAGTAAAGAAAGCATTCGATTCAAGTGTGAAACATTTAGATCACTCCAGTGACAAGTATTAATCACAAAATGGAACAAATCTTGGGAGCTTAATTTCATCCATAATTTAAAGACATGACTTTTCCTTTGCACAAAACATAGGCCTTGTTTACATGGACAGTTATCCTGCAGTGTAACAATGTGTTAATTGGCTTTCACCTTGTATATATGAATGATATCTAAGACTGAAGCAAGTTAAAAGCTGGGAATGAAGTTGTTCATTTCCCTACAATGATGGGCTGATTTATTATTATTAATTTTTATCATTACAGCTACTACTAATGGATGACATGATGTGCAGCAATACAGCACCAGAATGCTCTGCCCCAGGGCTGCTGTGGTCTCGTAAGCTGCCCCAACACTGTTCAAAATGAGCAGCTGAGCAATCAGCGCTACCGCAATTACTCTCATTCAGGATAATGGGAGTAACTGTGGTAGCACCAATTACAGAACTGAGGTATTCATAACTTATATTCTGAACAGTGTTAGACTTACTTAGGAGTCCGAAGCAACCTTGATGTGGCACACAGTGGCATCGTACTGCTGTGTATCATGTCAGCCATCATCATCATCATCATCATCATCATCATCATTATTATTATTGGCTGACATTCTCCACAGGGTAATGCGGACAGTTCAGCACCAGCCCTGCATGTGTTTCAAACATTGCCCATGCTGTTGTGGAACACCCCTGTTCAGCTGTGACTTCATTTTAAGCACAATTGTGCGTGATGCCTATATGCTGCGGATAATATTAGCCACTATTACTATTACTATTACTATTATTATCTCATGGAAGTGCCCCAAATTGTAAGCTGAGTGCAGGTGAACTAAGGGATGATTCAAATATTCAGAAACATTGATGATAAAGTCCTGCACAGAAATGTAAGGCATGTGGGAGATTCCTCACCCCCATTTCCACCTATCCATGTCTATGCAGGAACAATATTTCTAGCCTAGCTTTCTTGTTGGTATGCTAGCTTTACAAAAGCAAGGAGTGTTAGAGATGGGTATGCTTTCAAGAAATCAATCCCTCAGGTGCCTTCTGATGTGCCACACAGGACTATTATTCTGTAGCTCTGAACATTTGAATCACCAGAGTTTGCAATTGTGCCTGGAATTGACATTTTACCTTGGCACCACAAAAGCTTTCAGCTGTTGGCTGGTTTCCAATATCAATAAGCATGGTAAAGTCAAAGGCTAGCATGCATTGAAACTCCAATCTGTGAACATGGGTGAAGCAGCAATGACCTGATAAAATGACTACTCACATTACGAAGTCAAGACTTGAATACTGTACTTGATGAAAATGTCACATGATCACTTCATAACATGCCCAAGATCAGCCCTAAGTTCAAATTGTAGCTAATGCCTAGGGTTGTGTGAATTGGTCCTTATTGTCTACGACCCCCATATTAACTCAAGAAGGTTTATGTTGAGTAATGCCAGACACATTTTTGCAGGGATATGGATGCTGCCTCCTTGGCAATGCACTGGAAGTGTAAAGCCCTCAGAGGTCTCTTTTAAATTGTCAACATAACATCAAAGGCGACAAGAAATTCCTTCTGAGTCATCAGTGGGTTGTTTATATTTATGGTTTATGGACACCAAAATCTTTGCACATGCCTTTCTCCCTATTTATTCAACCTATAAATACTGTTTTTAAGCTCTGCTATTCAGAACCGTTCTCTTGTACATAGAAAACAAACTTTTCCATGCCTTCTTGCTTTCTTTTAAATGAATAGGGATCATTTTCTATAAATGAGACTTACATTTTTGGTGGTATATAAATGGTTTAATTATTTATTTATTTAATTAATTAATTAAGAAACAAGCTTCTCCCAGTTATTGTACAGCAGTTCCAAGACCCATAAAGAAATGGGACAGAAACATTATCATTAGCAATATTTAACGTTAAGGGCTGCTGACAGGCCTAACAATCCAATAGCATTTGACGGATGGTGTATATAACATGTAGAATAAAGGGTGTTCTTTTCAGCCTCTCTTTCCTGTGGTGTTTGTAGATTCTTGGATGACATGGAAGAAAATGGGGACGGGCAGATCATCTCAAAGGCAGAGCATCTGCTTTGAATGCAAAAGGTTCCAGGTTCAGTTCCTGGCACCTCCAGGTGGGGTTAGAAAAGACGACTGCTTGAAACTTTGGAGAGCTGGTGCTGGTCAGAGTAAACAATACTGAGCTCAGTATACAGTCTCAGGCAGTGCTTGCACCATGGTGCAGTAAGAGTGGGCACCTCACCCTGCTTCCTCAGGAGTCACCTCACCTAACTGCCCCTGCTGCCTGCCCTTTGTGTAACTCCCCTGCATCCTAGCCTTGCTCCTTATGTGAACACTGGCCTTGCTTCCCTTGCCAGAACAGCTGACTTACTTTCTTCCTCATCCCCCAGCTGGCTTACAATCTACGTGTGCCACTCTTTTAAATTTCAGGACAGCAAAGGAGCTGGAGAAGATGAAGCTAATAGCATGGAGCAGCAGCCTCTCTTTGTTTCACTAAGATCCAGTAGCTCCCCCCATGCCTCCCACCAATGGACTTGTGCTCTTTGTCTGCTCCATTTTGGGAGCAAAGTGCAGGGCACCATCTGTTGGCGGAAGGTGTGGAAGGAAGAAAGAGAAAGTAATCCAGCGGCATTGACAGGGCCCTGCTCCATGAGGTCTTCGCTGCCTCTGACACTGACCTGCAATTTCAAAGAGTGGAGCCTCCAGAAGAAAAGGCAGCCAGTGAGATGGGGGTGACATTGATGAGGGACGCGAGGCAGGCATCAGTATTAGGGGGCAGGGCTGGTGGCTTCTTGGCTTTCGTCTCTAGTGGTGGAAAGCAGCACAACCCTCAGGGACATATTCCTGGGTGACACAGGGGTTTTCCAGGGGATGGGAAGGTCGTCAAAATTCATCCCTCCACATAAGTACTGGTTCTGAGTTAATCAATTCCATCCCTCAGCACTGGTGCATCTCACAGAGCATCAGCACTTTGTTAAGCTGTCAGCCACTGTTAACAAACTGTGATGATCCATGATCAGCAGAGAACAGTACAAAACAACTAAGTTGTTTCCAATGTCATCTCACAGAGAATTCATTGAAAATATCTTTTTGCATTAAAACCAAGCCAATACCTAGAAAATGGGTGTCCTATCTGAATCAGGCTAGCCAACTCAAAGCAACACATCTATCATGTGAAAAAGGACATCCTAAGTGGACTGGGTATTTGATCCCTGATCCAGTACATTCCTTCTGTTCTTTATAACCTAGTGCTACATTTGTACTCATTCATTTTAGCAACCCATAATTCATTACGCTCTGCATAGCTGTTGAAAAGTTTGAAATTTAATACAGGGGCATGGCATAAAATAATCAAAATTATGTCCAAGGGGCAACACAGCTTCTAGCAATTCAGATCATGCTTTGGATTTGACATGAACCTTGAAACTGAAGTATTTGGTTCAATAGAAAGAGTTGGTTAATAATTAGTAAAGTGTACCATAAGATTAATGTGTCTGCTGAAGCAGTCTGACCCCCAAAGAGGCCAGTACTAAGGGGAATTATAGATGGGTTTGGAAAGTAATAACCTTATGTTTATTACTCACTCAAACCATCTTTTATCCCAGTCAATGCCCTCTTCAAAAAGTGTCATTGCTTCTGTGTTCCCATGAGGAATTCAAACTGTTCTGTTGTCCAGAGAACTACCTGACCTATAGATCTTAAAAATCCCATTTCTCCTCTAAGCAACTCTGCACAGTGTTTTTGAACAAATATTGCTTTTATATGAGTAATACACGGTTGAAGCAATTCCACCAAAGTCAATGAACTGCACTGCTTCAAGGGAATTTTGACAACAGCAAGTATCTCCTGTTTCATGTCCCAGTCCGTATGTTAAATCTTCATCTGGTTAGACCAATGGTGTAATTAGTATGTTTTAAGTATCAGTTGTACCTAAGTGTGCAGTAAAGAGGCAGCACCTGATTTTCCATGGGCTGAAACCTTCGGTATGTGTTTGTAAATTCCAGAGAAATCAATGAACTTGATTTCATAAAATTGCTACAATCCAGCAGGAGCACTCCCTATGTGGCAACAGAGGCTGTGCATGTATTGCCCTTACTGTTTTAGTTTCAGATGTGCAAAAAGCATTTCAAGGAGATGGAGTCAGGAATCAGGGAGCAGTCTAAAGAACTACTAAATTTCAGTAGGAGTACTTTATTCAGCTTAGTCTGGACGTCAGTCACTATTCCTGCAATTACACTGTCTTTAACAGATACTGCTCCATTGCTTTCAACACTATGTACAAGTGTCACGTACATGTCACCTGTGTATGCTCACTGGTGTTTAAAGACAGGTCAACACTTCAGGTATTTGCTGTGGGAAACACTGGTGTAACCCAGAGTAACTGTTTCTGTTGCGTAAATTGCAGAGTTGCACTGAGATGTATTCATGAAGCTCAAAATTATTTCAACCAAAAATGTGATCAGTTTCTTTTGTAACATTCTTATACATTTGGCAAAATATGTATACATTTTTATATAAATTAGAAATCACAGTGTGTTAAGTTTTGAGAGTACATTTCTCATTTAATCCACTTTGATGTTGATTTTTTTAAAATTAAAAAAAAGTGCTAGACTATGTGGAGATATGAATGGTCGCATCTATGGGCTGGATCAAAAGATCTCTCTTACATGATCTCGCCATCGTGTAGAGAGGAAGGAGTCTGTGGTTGCCCACCATCCAGCCACGCAGTGCAATACCCTGACATCTGCATTTGGGAAAGGAATGCCTGCATAAAGCCTACCTACATAAAATTCAACACACATAGGCACAAATATTTCTGGGGGACTGACCACATGATTTGGCTTACATGTGCTGGATACTACACATGTGTGTAGGCTGTATGCAGATAGGCTGTATGCAACATTCTGTCCATGTATTAGATGCAGAGGCACAGCTGGTACACCAAGTGGATGGGGAGGGGCAGGAGAATATTTGCTCTGCTCCATAAAATGGGCTGGATGGGGGAAAGGTACTGTCTGATCTGTGCTTGTGATTAAATAAATGACTTGAGAAATTTGGGATCAAGTACACACAGAAGACAACAACCTGAGCATTTGTCACAGACTTATAATAAGCTGGCGGGGGGGGTGGGCCTACCTGTGCTTGTCCACCTGTGTGCAGTGGTGGATGTGGTGAGGTCTGATGATGTGCTGGGTGTGTGTGAAGGTGTGAGTGAGAATGGTGGTGTGGGTGGTTCTGCTGGTGATGAGGCTGCGGATGAGAATGGTGTGCTGGGTGTTGATGCTGGTGTGGGTATGGGTGATGCGGTGGAAGCGTTTGATGCTGATGTGGATGTGAGTGCATATGATGGTGTGCTGTCTGGTCCTGTCGGGAGCTCATCATTTCCATCATATGACCCATGGTGTTCATATTCCCATTTGACATGCCTGCAGGATGATGGGTCAATGCTGCCTTCAACCTCTGAAACATAAAATAAAGAGAACATTAAAATGAATACGTTGTCTGCAATTTGTAGCAACTATTGTCGATTTTATTAATTTACAAAATATATAGGGTATGACCCAGTCACAGTTAAAAACGTTCTGGTTCCACTAACTAATACAATGTTAACCACACTTAAATCTCTCCTATTGAAATCAAAGGGAAGTGCTTTTCACTTAAAGTCCCCTGCTAACTGAGCAAAGAGGCACCTTTTTAAAGTGGTGGTTCTTCTTTATTTAGCAGGTGGAGAGCAACTGGCCCTATCCATCCTCAGCACAGTATCCCTCCAGTGGCTGTTGCTAGTGTCTATCTTATGTTTCTTTTAAGATTGTGAGCCCTTTGGGGACAGGGAGCCATCTTTATTTATTTCTGTTTCTCTATGTAAACCGCTTTGGGAACTTTTGTTGAAAAGTAGTATATAAATATTTGTCACATTCTCATTCACAACTTAGGCTGGATCATGCCCATGGTCCTTAATGAATTGTGTTTTGGGGTTCACAGTGCCTATGAAGAAACACCCAGACATCTGAATTACAAAATAGTTACTCTAGATTCTTGAGATACTTTGACATATGCTTGAATATTTTGCTGCTAAAAAGGAGCAGGACATTCATTTCCTTAACTCAGTAAGCTTTCACTTTAAGGTAGTGTTTTTAACATTTGCTATAAATAAATAGTATAGCCTCACAAAATAACTTTATAGACTTGAGCTGCTTCACTACAGACTTTAAGCTGCTTCAAAGTGAAAAATAAAGGTCCAATTCAGACAGCATATTCTGTTAAACCACAGTTTATGAGAAGAGGGATAAGTGATGAGCTCAATGCTTCTTCCTTCCTTCATGCACTTGGTTTCATAGTAGACTTCTTTGCTTATTAATTTAGAGTTTGCTATGATGCTCACACTGGAAAATAGTGGTTTAAGAACTCCCTACAAACAAGCATTGCAAACCATGGTTTGATCCTAGTTTGCAGTCCTGATTTGTGAATTTGGGTGATACAACAAATGGTGGTGAAAAAACAAGGAAGTCTTCTATGAAGCTGAGTATATGAGGTGGTAGAGGAAAAGTGGGGGAGGGGGAGCACTTGAGCTTCTTGCTTGCTCCTGATCCAAGACACCACAGTGGGTTGGACTCGGCGTTCTAAGGTGTGCACATGCACTCACAAGTTTTTTGATGTCTACTCACTTAATTTTAGATCCCGCTCAGGTTGAATCAGGAAGGCCCCATTCTGAATGCACATGTGCACATACTGCCTTGAGACTGTCACTCAGAACAAAACTCATTCCGCACAGAGTAGAGGGACCAGTGCTGAACTAAGAAAGTGACATCTTAACTTGACAGGAGAGTAACTTTTTGTGAGTGAGTGATGCTTCCTCCCCACACTTCTGCGTCTTATTTAGAGGGCAAATGTACATATCCTGAGAAATATGCACATTCTTTGGGAAATAAGGACAGCACCAACAGGCAGACCAACAGAGGTAAACCTCTAAAGATGCTAGAAAATGATGTTTTATTTATTTATGGAAGCACTCAGAATTGCCGAACACTTTCTGAGCACAGCATATTCATTCTGAAATAGAAACAACTAACAAACTGAACAAATAGAATTCAGCATTATTAATCACAACAATAAACTATACATTTATTTATATATGCAGTCATATTGTACTGTTATAAAAGCATGTCCAATGGAACCTCACTATAAGAGATGTGGGGGGGAAAACCTGTCCAAGCATTCTCTGACGCTCTTTGGGAGGAACCCTGACATTTTCTTTGAATTTGACTTTCTAAACACACACACACACACACACACACACACACACACACACACAGCAATATTCTCAGAAAAGATGATTAAAACTCTACTATTCTATACATATTCATTACTACACAACTGTAATCAAAATAAGTGTACTAATTATTCCAGTACACTAAACTATGTCTCTATGTTAGCTATTATTAAAACAAAATTATATATTTTCTATTGATTCTTAAGAGAAGAGAGCGGGGAAAAACCCACCCAAATCATTATAAATGTAAGGGAGGAAAAGACAACACGGTTGTTCAAACGAGCAGCCCTACCTGGGTAGCAGTAATCCCTCTACTTTTTTTCATCTCTGTGTGGAATGAGTTTTGTTCTGAGCAGCAGTATCAAGGCAGTGTGTGTGTACCTGCATTCAGAGTGGGACTTTCCTGATTCAACATGAGCAGGATCTAAAATGAACTGAGCTGACATCCAAAAACTTGTGAGCACGCGCATGTGAGCACGCCTTAGAGGGAACAGTGCTGGATGGGGCTGCTTGTGTGAAGCCCTAGGATTGAGGCTGATTCTGACACTGCATCCCTGGGTAGCCTGGGAATTTATGGAGGAGACGTCTATCATCGGCTACTAGTTGGAAGCCTATAGGCCAGCTCCAGCCTCAAACGCAGGATGTCTCTGAGTACCAGTTGCAGGGGAATAACAGCAGGAAATAGGCAACTCCTGCCAGTAGACAGGCAACTCCTGCCTGTAGGCTTCCAGCGTCTTCTGGTAGGCCACTGTGTGAAACAGGATGCTGGACTGGATGGGCCTTGGGCCTGATCCAGCAGGGCTTTACTTCATGTTAACTGTCCTTTTACTCAGATACATGGTTGTGTGTATGGTTGGCTGCACTGCTCGGGCACCCATCTCATGGGAGAATGCCTCAGTGCACTGTGCTTGTTGTGCAGTGCTTTGTGGGATATCGGGAGGCCCATTTTCCTGGCCTCCAGAATGCTGTGCAGCTCGCAGCAGTACCAGTCGTGTGGGCACATGAGCCATGTGGCTGGGATGACTGTTTGATTGTCTACGGGGAAGGTATGTGCTCTCCTACCTTCCCCCCTGCCCTCCTTCCCTGGTCCAGCAAAAGGTCGTGTGAACAACCTCATTACAATCCTAAAAGTGTTCACTTTTGTATCTAAAGTGTTAAAGGGTTAAATGAGACTTTAGAATTTAGGAGTTCTTGCTGTTTTTTGAAGGAAACTCTTTAGTTTGCCCCTCCATTTTTGTATAGCTTTTACACTAAATATATCTAGAGCAGAATGCTGATTTAATTTTACATTCATGTAAATATATTTAGCACTGAAGGGTTAATTTATTTTTATTTTTATTTTACATTTTCTATCTCACTCTTCCTCCAAGGAGCCCAGAGCGGTGTACTACATACTTTGGTTTTGCCTCAACAACCCTGTGAAGTAGGTTAAACTGAGAGAGAAGTGACTGGCCCAGAGTCACCCAGCAAGTATCATGGCTGAATGGGGATTTGAACTTGAGTCTCTCCAATCCTAGTCCAGCACTCTAAAATAATAATAATGATAATTGCGGTTTATTTTTCTTTCTTTGCTTCTTAGTACATGCTAATGGTACTTTAGAGTAGAGATGACCAGGTATAATTTTGGGGCATACTTTTACAGGAAATTGTATAAAAGGCTTTCTGCATAATTCCTCCTTTACAAGTGTTCTCTCAAAAGGAAAGAAACTCCTTATTCTGGAAATATGAAGTGACCAGTAAGTTTTTAAAACAAAGGTTCCCCTTTGTTTTAAAAACTTACTGGTCACTTCTTATTTCCAGAATAAGGAGTTTCTTGTCTATAATGTCTATCATATTTATATTTCCTGTGGAACTTAGAAAATTCCTGTGGAGGAATTGGTTTTGGTTTAGTTAAACCCTTGTTCTGTTACAAAAATCTTACAGGAAACTGAATGAGATTTTCTTCTCTTCTTAAGACTATGTGGAAGTGAACTAAATAATGTTTTGTAGTAATAACACAAATAGTGAGTTGACATATCACTATGTCGGGAACAACTGACACACGTATTTTGATTATAATCTTGTGGAAGCTGGAATTTTATAGAGGAGTGGTGTTTAAGAATCTTCTAGAAAGAACATTTCTTGATCTATGTATGTGTGTTTCTGTGTGTATGGGCTCCATTGGTTCTCTTTTACTCTTGTTTTTAAAATGATATGTGGTTTCATAAAATCCCATTTAAAATGTTATGGCTTTGAGTTGAATTATATTTTTGATTTTGTGTTTAGTTGACTCTGATGCAAAGCATACTGTACTTTCAAAGCAATTTGTAGGCTTCCTTAAATAAATCAATATTTTTTCTTAGTAATTTGTTATGGTTTGATTTTCTTTGTTTCCCTTCTGGAATGATGGAGAGATAAATCACTCATCTTCCTTCCTTTAAATGTCTTGATGATACCAGAGATTCAGCAATTGCAAAACTGATATGCACTCCAATGTCCATACAGTACTTAAGAGATGTAACTTAACAAGTTACCAGCTTCACTTACATAATTTGCAACTTTCTATGCTTTCATCAGAATAAAAGGTTAATGTTCACATTAAGGAAAAACAGTGGTAACAAGAATGAAATATATGCTGAAGCAATCAAACATTGCAAATGTTTTTCCAAGGGTGTCATCATTTTTACTCAACCTGAACACAGATGAAACAAATCTTTATAACTAAAAGTACATCTCTAGTTTCACTTAAATAATTGTGAAAGAATCAGTTCCCAAAGCAATGAAGAAAACTTAGATAATTTTCTGTTCTGAACTTAGCACAGACTAGACTACTTTTAAGCTCTTATGGTCAAAATGATTCCAGACATGCAGTTAATTGTACTTTATATATTGTATGAAGGAATTTATTCATAACATGGTTTCAGTTTTGTAGCATTCACTGCATGAATTCCTTTGTATCAGAATTCCTTTGACAGAATGACACAGACTGTGATACGGTGTTGACCATTGTTCATCTACATACCTTGTTAGAACATTGTTCATCTACATACCTTGTTAGACTAGCTTTGCAGTCTTTCAAAAAACACATTGTACAAAGATCAAAAGACTACATTATTTTCACAACAAAAAGTTAGTATTTTTCACCAACAAGAGATCACCGTATCCACTTTGTGTCTCACATTTTCACCATCCAAAAAGCACAGCGTTTGCCAAATAACAGCTTATACAGGGAAACATTTCCTCATTCATGTCAAACAAAGAAAGAAATTTATCTAAATTACTTCTTAACTACGACTATTGCTATGTTACCCTTATGAACACAGTAATCCATATACCATTGTTAAATGTTTCCATCTAGAGGGTTTACATCTTAAATTACTTGTACAAGACAGGTAGGAAGGGAACAGGTGGCAGGGGAGGTGTTAAAAAAAGGCAAAGCTAAGGTGGGCTAGGCCCAAAAAAGGCTTTCCTAATGTTGCTAAGAGTCGACACCAACTTGACAGCACTTAATCAATCACTCAATGGCATGCATCTGACCCTGAACAGACCAAATGTAAAATTTCTTTCATTCAGAAAAACTAGATGGTTCCCTTTTAAAAGAAAAGTATTAATATAGAAAGAAGCTGATGAAGAATGGAGAAAACAGGAGAAGACCCAACCATCAACTTTCTGCTGATTAGTTTCTCAGTATGTGAAATACAGGAATTCAGCAAACAAACAAAAAACTGATTTAGGTAGTGCAAAGTATTAAAACTTGCATGGTTTCCCCAGCATCTATAGAGACCTGTATGAAAAAGACTGTTGCCATTTGAAGGAATTTTCATACATCACTGTTGTGACCTAACTGGAATGGAGTTACTGGCTGGCCGAGAAATTATCAGGGTTTCCCAATGTCCAAATTGAGTATGGGCAGTGCTATATTTAAATTAAGGATGTGCACAATGATCCTCAGAAATCTCATTTATTTTATAGAAACTCATTTAGCTTCCCTTGAAAATTCTCAGATTTTGTTCCTTGAAGGGGCGCAGGGAAACATCTGAAATTCATCTCAAATTTCACTTTTCTGAAATTTCGGTACTCATTCTAGTTTAAGCACCCCTGCTCCCTCCTTGCCCCAGGAGCCAATTTCTGCTATTGGTGTGCACTGACTATTTCTGCTTAGGCCATGACGAAGCTGTCTGGAAACCCCGCGAGCCACTCATCAGAATACTCGCAAAACCTTAGCTATTTTGTCTTGTTAAACTAGGTTATTAACTGAAGAAATCAAGCACTACATCTATTTTTAAAGCAAAACAAATAACTTACAAAGGAACTCCAATTCATCCTTACCTCCATTATCAAAACACAAATTCATCCAGGCTCGCTGACTGTGCTCCCTTCTCTACCCAAAAATGAAGGATCACTGCAACTATGCTATTTTTTTTTTAGCACGAAGCCATGCCTTGTCCAGCTAACAACTCCTTATACCATGCAAACAAGTGAGTAGAAGAAGTAGCTCAAAAATAAACGCAGGAAAGAAAAAAGAGAAACTTGTCTAAATCATTTTAAAGTAAGGCATTAATTTTCAAAATAGACTCTACTGAATGAAATGGGTTGGACAACTACATTATTTTGGTAAAGGGCCAGTAACATGTTAAATTAAGGGTATTTATTCAATCCAAATATAAAACTCCCACAAACTCCTGTTTGCCAGAAATTTTATAAATGGTGACTATTAATCTGTAAATGTGCCCACGCACTGTTTGTCCAAATGATTCCACTTTGATGGTGAACGCACCATTTGCCATTATAAACGACATATTTCTTAAGTCCTATTCCTCCCACCCCCTTTCCCCAAAGTGTCCAAGATGGAAAGTCCTTAAGGATGTAATGTGCCCCCCCCCCACATACACGCTTAACTGTAAAAATTGTGACTATGACTCTGAAAAGAATACATTATTCTGTTTTCTTTCCACAAAACCTTCAGTCACGTCTATTTATTTGAGACTGCAAATCAAAAGGCAGTGAGAAGCTTGATGTGCAGCTGGTTTCTGTCAATAGGGGCCATTTCTATTTGGTCTGTATATTTTACAAGCTCCTTGCTTGCTTCTCCCAATGGGAGGGTGGGCCAGCTGCCCTAGATCCAAATCCTGGTAAGAAACCAGCTATCTACCTCATCTTTTCCCATAGCGGCAACAACAATTCCCCAGCCCCAGTGTTTCAAAAATGTATGCTTAGATTAGCTCTATGGTGACAGGAGAGACCTACAGCCTACACAAAACATTTACCATGCATGTACAACCCGGAGTGGCTGATTGTGGATTAATCCTGGTTAAGCTGTGAATTCTGAGGCCTCTTTTAAGAGTAAGCAGCATTTTGTTGATATTGCATAATGGATGACAATCCACTACCATGTTGGAGTTCATATCTCTTACATCTATGCACACTTGCAGTGTACCATTTGATTTCCTCACAACAACAATGGGAGAGACCCATTCTGATCAATCAACAGGCTATATTATGTCAGCATGCTGTAGCCTTAAAAGATCCTGAGGCTATTCTCATGGTCATACAAAATCGGGCTAAGGGAGTCTAGCCTGATTTTGCATTCATGTGAGAACCACCGGGCTCGCAGCCGATTAGACTGCCTGCTTGTGTGCAAACCCCATCCAGGCTCTTTTCACCGATCGTGAGAAGAGCCCCCCTCTCTAAGTGGTTGGCGCAATGCTATGAGTACATTCCTCATATTTTGTTGTACAGGCACTGCATTAGCCATCAACTGAATTTTATGTTTGAAATGTATGGCAGTGCCAGGAGTATCAGAAAAAAAATAATCCAAGAAATCAGCATTCAGCTGATGCTCCATCATTCCATGCTATTGGGACTTAACACTATCAGTAGAACTTTCTGATGTTTCCTGTCCAATATGGAGACTCCTTTTTGTGACAGGTGCAAATCTGATGTAGTAAGCGGTTTCTTGTAAAGCATATGGGAAATGATAATGAGGAGAACCAGAATCAGCCGGCGCACACACTTCATGGCCATTAAGTTTAACTTGACAGTGGAGAAACAGGCTCCACTTAAAACACTGTCAGGAAGTGGTTCATCTGCCTCGTCCCTATCATATGGTGATTGATTATTTATTTATTTATTTATTTCTATACCTCCCTTCCAAAAATATTTTGTATATTATACAAAATATTATACAAAGATTAGTAATAGAGTGGACAGCAGATGTGCAAACCTTAGCAACGTGTCACCCTTCCCTGCAGGACAATAAGCAAAATCGGCTTTGTGGGCAGAGTCTCCACACTGGTAGCTCTTTCTTTCCTGTGTTGCTACTTTCTGGGGCAGTGCCATATAAGAAGATCAGGCTTGGATGTAGGATGTAGACTGAACATCCTGGATTTTAGGAGGTGGGTTTTGGGGTACCAAAGAGAGTGATTTGGCACAGTGAAGAGCATTTCCCACCCTTCTAGCCATCTCTATAATTTTATCTAAGGTAAGTTTGTGCTCCAGTAGAAGGCTTGCAGATTAGTTTCATAGGGGTTGGCATCCCAAGTTGGTAGGAAATGGCAGATGACTATATATATTTTTGGCCTTCTGACCCTGGGCAGTGAAGCAATATAGCCTTCTGCTTTGCTGGTATAAAATCAGGGGTCTGAATAGCAAAAAGGTAATTACAGAAACAGGACCTCTATTGTTTCCAGGGAAGAGCAGGTTCTCCTGGGGTGGACAAGAAAAAAGGTGGTGGCGCTATCTTAGACATGCTGCAGTGGGCATCCAGTGAACAACAGAGTCCAGGAGTGATAAGGAAAAAGTACCTTCAGGGGTTGTACAGGTCAGGAAGCTGGGGAAATGATCAGCAACAGCAATAGTAGAATGCAGCATCTTAGAAGTGTAGGTCCAGTGATGCAATGAAATGAAGATGCAGGAACCTGCACAAGCTTTGTAGTCTCATACACAGAGCTAGTTCAAAATCTTGTTGCCAAATGTTTCATCGCTGCGTCCCTCATAAATACAAAGCAATCTTATGTTTAACTAAAACTTTATTCCAGAAACAACTCCATTTGGGAGTTGTTTGAGGATACAGTGGGAGAGGGAAATGAATTGAGCAGCTTGGTGCCTGCCTGCCACTCACCCTTCCTCTACTGACCTCCCTTCGGCAGTGCAAGATCTGCAATCTTGCAGAAAGGAGAGCTGGTCTTGTGGTAGCAAGCATGACCCCTTAGCTAAGCAGAGTCTGCCCTGGTTGCATATGAATGGGAGACTAGAAGTGTGAGCACTGGAAGATCTTCCCCTCAGGGGATGGAGCAGCTCTGGGAAGAGCAGAAGGTTTCAAGTTCCCTTCCTGGCTTCTCCAAGATAGGGCTGAGAGAGATTCCTGCCTGCAACTTTGGAGAAGCCACTATCAGTCTGTGAAGACAATACTGAGCTAGATAGATCAATGGTCTGACTCAGTATATGGCAGCTTCCTATGTTCCAGTCCTCAGGGCCAACCAACCTCCTTGTGTTCCTAAGAGGCAGCTTTTAATGGCGCTTCATGGAGTTCCCCTCTGTGACCAACTAGGCCCAACTGCAGCCAAACCAACCATCTTACTTCCTATTTTGGGTCCTCTTGAGAACCAGGATGGAGGCTCATACCTCAGCAGCAGTAGTAACTGAGTGGGGGCAGGGGGCGGGAACAGAGTGCATTGAGAAGTATTATTATTATTACATTTATATCCTGCTCTTCCTCCAAGGAGCCCAGAGCGGTGTACTACATACTTGAGTTTCTCTTTCACAACAACTCTGTGAAGTAGGTTAGGCTGAGAGAGAAGTGACTGGCCCAGAGTCACCCAGCTAGTTTCATAGCTGAATGGGGATTTGAACTCGGGTCTCCACCGTCCTAGTCCAGCACTCTAACCACTACACCACGCTGGCTCTCTTAAGTAAGATGAGGAAAGCCAGCCAAAGACCAGGCAGGAGATGGGCCACTCAATTTCTGCCCAGGAAGCTGCAGTGTCCCCAAGAGGTGGTGCCCTAGGTGACTGTCTAGTTGATGGACTGGCTCTGTCTTTGATTATGCTTGTGTATTCTATAATTTTGTATTGGATGGAAAGGTGCATATCAATGTTTTAATAAATAAATAAATTGAGAGTGGTTTTCATCACCTTGGAAGATGAACATCATGAGATGAAGAAGAAGTGCAAAGAAAATTTTATTCAATGCGTATATATAGTTCTTTATGAACTCTGAACATGAAGCTGCTTCTTTTTTAGCATTCCACTCAGAGTTGTAAAAATGAATGGAATACAACTGATCTCTATCCAGCAACAGAACTGATGATACTTAGCAATGACATTTCAGAAACTGATATAACTCTTTATGCTGATGACATGTAAATAATTGCATTCCTTGTGAGCAGAAATGCCTAATGATTTCAAGGGGACAAGGAGTGTTCCAGAAATCCACATCAAGGACTTTGTTTTAGACAATGCCGATTTGCTGAACTTTCTAATTAGCCCCAGGTTTTATTCCCTTATGTTCTTTAGCACAGAGTGAAATAGAAATGGTAAGAAATACCTTGCTACTCATGAGCTCCTTGGACACTATTAGTGAGAATCAAGACTTGCAAATCGGAGTTGAGCTTCAAGGGGCTTTGTTGAAAATTTGGAATAGGAGTGTGGGTTGCTTAGTCCACAATTCAATTTGATGTGGATGTGGATGGAATAGCTGGTCACCACAGGTAGTATTTTATCAAGTAGGTATTATCCCACTCAAGTCAAGCTGAAATTGTACTTAAGTTGGGTGACATGATTGGTCAGTGCGGAGATGAAAGCTGGCTGCTAAAGTACTGAAAAGCCCACACAAATGACCATACCTTGTAGTAACAAAAGAAAAGCTTTTTACGGTAACTGGTTGAAGCTGCTGCACTCTAGAAGTACCACCTACAATGTACCAATTATCTGTCTTATTGGAAGCCTAATGATTGACTGATTTCCTTCTCCATCAGGCAGACATGCTCTATACTCTTAATCTTTACACTTTTTGAACGTAGCAGAAAAAAGAGTGGAAAGGGATTTGCAAACTTGGCAAAATGCTTTGAAGAGCAAAGACACAGTTAGAACTTGGTGCAATCAATATGCAACTGGTGTGAATAACACAGATCTCATGGACCTTAATGGGCCAATCCCCCCTCCCCTCTTCCACTATTAAAGAATAGGTCACTGAGAAAAGGAAGCTCAGGAATGGAAACAAATAGCAGTCTAAAGACAATGAATAAGGGATGAGCTGCCATTAAACAAAATGAGGAAAACTACAAATGTGGAACATAGAAACAGATACAGGTTAAATCAACATGTTAGGATGCAAACATTGATCAGGAAAGGTGCCATTGCTATAGTACAACCCTCAAATCTGGAAGCAATCTCCTAAGTCCTTTGTACATAACATCGCCTACATCCATTGCCAAAGAAACTGGCAACCCTCTGAGAAGGCAACTGAGATCCACTGAAGGGCTCTGCTTAATTATTTGGAGATCTCTGCCATACCGAAACAGAGACCAGTTCACATTTTTGTCTGATGTGTGAAATGCTATCAGAGCAGCCCTAAAGCTGTTTGGCATTAAGCAGAGATACAACTGGAGAAAGCAGACACTGCAGCATTAAGCTAGCAAACCACATCACACACCCCATTCGTTTTAACAAGTATCTTGTGTGCTTAAGCTGTGGCAGCCTCGGGTCCGTATGTGTCTCGCCAGTGGAACAGATGATCTCTCTCTTTCCCACAGAATGTTCACATCTTACCACAGTCTAGAAGTGTAATAACCTATTATCAAGAGGGCCAAATAAGTTTCACTTGTACAGCTACTTCTCCTTGGAAGGCTGCCAAAGTGTAAAAGACAAGATGTAGGAGAGATAGGGGAGGGGGTGCAACCAAACCAAACCAAATAAGGAGGGGAGGGAGCTTGGGTGGAGGGAATTTGAGGTGGATAATTGTTTTCAACTTCTTTCCCCTGCCTATCGTTAAGGCAGTGAGAGATACTTAATCACATGTTTTGATGGTGTTCCACTGGATGGTAGAGAGATCTGTTTATTAATGTAATGAGTTGAGTTATTTAGAGAGCTTGAAGGTGCAACCACAGGGCATGCTGGGCCAGTTTCAGCCAGTCTGCAACTGCAACTGCAACTGGACCTTCAATAATATGGTGAAATAGGACATTTTCATCCCTGCAGTTCTGACACTGTATGCCCATCTCTGCTTTTACGAGTACTAGGCACATTTGATGTGGAAGAACCTTACTGTAAAAGAATCTGGCATGCTGAGTGATTGATTACTGGCTGACAGCCTAATGAAACACAGGTGCAGCAGTGTTGCGTTCCAGATGAAGGCTGAAGCACAGGTGGTGGGGTGGGGTCTTTGTGTGCTCTCCCTTGTCTTCTCCAGCTGCCTTTTCCACTTTCTCTGAACCTCAGGGACATATTTTTGGGTGGCTCAGGCAGCTGTGGATGAAATGGGTAATTTTTTTTAATCCCCATGTGTGCTGCCACAATCTTACTCTGAACACAACACTGCTGCACTGGGGCTTCGTTAGCACCTTGGTCATTATTATTATAGCACACACCTTAAACACACACACACATGCAAAATGTATTTTTAAAAGCAACAGTGCACAAAATATTGGGACATTGCTTTTGGTGTCAGAGTATCTTTGTGGGGGTGGCGGTATTTATAACTCATTCAAACATTAAGGGCTTTGGTTAATTTTCCTGTGCTATTGTGGTATACAGCCAAGGAGAAGAAGTTAAAAATAATATAAAATGAAACTTTAAGGAAGGATTCAAAATGGTTTGGGCATGGATGGAAACATGTAACACTCATTACAGTTCAGACCACAGGCACTATCCACTTAGAACACATTTGCAATTACATTTTACACAGTAGTATTCGATGCATTAGGTATACGTAGCAGGAAAGAGAACATTTTTTTTCAGTATCAAAACATTGCTGTTAGAATATAATATCCTTACAACAATAGGTATTTCAATGCATAGTAGCTTAATTTCAGTTGTTTACAATCCTTGGGCAGGTCAGACTTGGAGTATGAATAATTCAGGCATGAATAGTTCAAGTCTGTGAAAAGTAACAGTTACTTTTCTTACTGCTACTCAGATAAATAAATGGTAAGAGCTAACTTTCCCCATGACACACATGTCCACAATGTTCTAATTTAGGTCTCAAGAATGCAACATCTTTCTGATACTGTTGGAGAATCTGTTTTCAAACAAATATCCCATAAAACATTTACATGGATGTCACATCAAGAATAAGTTGAAGAAACAATTGGCATTTTAACTTTAAATGAACTTATAGAGTTTTAACAAACATATCTTGGCTATCTGTTTTTCTGGTTCTGTGTGTGCTTCCTTTTTTGGATTTGTCTTCCAAATTATTTTGAAGCAAGACTCTGCATAATTATATATTATTTAGGACACACACCAACATTTTATAAATTCTTCATTTTCTTATTGCAACCAAACTGAATGGTTTTGTGCAAATGAAGCTTATAATTACTCTTATAAATCAGCACAATGTGGTATTTCTTGAGATCTCTTTCAATAGTCTCCCTTGAGGACAGGAATCCCATCTGCTTCACTCCATTCAGGCTAATTGAAGGGCACTGACTTTTCAAAATGGATTCATTAATGATTACATTGCGAAGGTTCTCAAACTTTGTCACAGTGAGCCTCTTTAAGGCAATAAGGGGGAAAAGAACAGCTGGACCATTCCCAGGTGTGAAGCAGAGTTTCATAAATGTCACATGTAGTCCAATTTAAAGAGCCTCTCTATGATGACTACTCTATGCCATAACTTTTTTTATGTGTTCCAACTCATCTGGCAGTGTGCATTGCTTTTGGAGTGGCTAGCAGGATACAGCTAACACAGCTAACGCAGTTACAGCACTGAGCACTAGTATGGAGTCTGATCCTGAAGAGGGAGGAGCAGTCAGTCGGGAGGAGCCAGCATCAACCCCAGTCTCAGGTCCAAGTCTTGGCACCAGGCCGGAGCCTGAGACCAGCAGCTGGAAGACCCCTAAAGTGGAGACCCTGAAAGCGGAGACTTCAGAACCGGCTCTCACTGAGCCCGAGTCTCCCAATCAACTGGCCTCTTCTGCACAAGTACCATGTGCTCCTCCAAGCCTGAACAACAGCACCAGGAGGAGGAACCTAATGGAGTGGAGAAGTTCTAGATTTGAGACAGAGAATTCTTCCTTTATATCTCTGTACTTTCCAGACAATGATGTGGAGCCTGAGAGAAGTTGTATGAGCCTGAAGGTATTTAAATCTCATTCCACATCTGGTAGCCCTTGGCAGAACAAGTTGTTCACTTAGGAGCTATCCAGGGTGCTGCAAACCCCAGTGTCTTGCTTCGCCTGTTCCTGCTTTCAGGATAGGACAACTGGGAATTCAGCTGCTCCTCAGTTCGATGTTGGGGCTCCAGACCTCTGCTGATATGGAGGCTTCTCCTTCTAAAGCCTGATTATTGCACATTGGAGGCAATTGGGCAGTAAATTCTGTCCCTGCACAAACCAACACAAGTCAGTTCCATTCATCAGAATGGGTCCTGGTTGATCAGAAAACAAACCAGCGTAAATCACTCAGGGAGTGGACTAACCTACTAAGCAAAGGTTATTTAAAACATTTTAAATATAGGATTTATTAAAGTAGATCTGTCATTAAAAGACCCCCTCTCACCATATTTCTAAATTCTTGCCCAAACAGACGAATCCTGTATACCTCATCTGCTTTCCAAGGAACTCAAGCTTACGATAGTTAAAAATAGTAAAAACAACAACAAAAAACACTACAGACACACACACACACAAAACAACAGAATGATAAAAACTGAATCAATCTAAAAACAGTAGAGGGTAAAAATAAACCAATCAGCTAGTGGGTCACACTTTTAAAAGCTTAGCGAAGGAAAAGAAACATTATATTTAATTAATGCCTGAAGGCAGATAAGGACAGAAGCATCCAGATTTCAAGAGAAAGGGTATTTCAGAAGACACAGGGCCCCACTAAGAAGGTGTGCTATGCATCATCGCCATCCTCTCATATGCAAGTCAGCCATTCTAAATGGATGTCTGCATACATGATAGCACAAAACAGGTGTGGAATATAATACAATGATTATTTTTCATGACTTAGAAATGATGGTTCCATGAATGCAGCCTAAAATCGTATCGACCCTTTTTGCAGTTGCAGCACACTGCTGACTCAGGTTGATCTAAAACAAATGCAGATGTGCTGGCAGCATTTTTTTTAGTACAACAAAACTCTTGTAATCTCATTCCTGTTTTGCCACTAATTAAACATGCATTCAACATCTATAAATATTAAGCCCAAAATTATTTCAATATGTTTTATTCTCAAACATCATAAATGTGAAAGATGGCCTGAAAGAAGAATAAATGTGCAGGTAATGAATGCCAAACCATTTCCCCATCCAATTATTACCATTTCACTGAAAACCTTTATATATACTCAACAGCACAATGTAAAGGGAACAGTAAACCCAAAATATGCTCTTCATAGGTAACAGAAGTGATAGAGGCACAATCGAGAATTGCTGATGATCAAAGGACCAAATTTATGGATTTTTTTACTTTTCAATAGAACACCATACCTATACTATATGCCAGCTATGGGAAAATCAAATGAGTCTACACCTAAATTTCAAGAGTTATACCTTTTCATTGGAATTAATATGGTGTCGCACATAAAGAAGGACTGCTGCACTTTCATCTTATAATGGGTTCTTAAACGTTTGTTTATATAATATATCTTTATTTGGGAAATCACTCAGGCTAAGTGCTGGTATTTTATCAGGACCTGGGGTCTAATTAAGGCTGCAATCCTATGCCCACTTAGTAAAAAATAAACTCATTGATCTCACAGAGACTTACACTTAAGTAAACATACATAGGATTGGGATGCATTTCTGAGACCATGGGCTATTTATTTAGATCTTCTGGAGGGTATTCCAGTGATATGCAAGGAAAAACAGCTTCCAGGTACTGGTGTGTTTGGGTGAAAGTCTGTGATCCCAAACACACTTACCTGGAAGTAAGTTCCAATTACAATCTTTACGAATGACTTACAAGTACATATGCCTAGTACTCATGTGTAGGCTTCTGGTCCTTATCAAATGATCATAAACAACAGTTTCTATCTTCAATATACTAAGTTTTCAAGTTAAAATATATTGAGGTTGTTCTCATGTCTGTTTATCCAGGGGGCGGGGGAAGGCAGGAGTGTTCTTACGTTCCCCCACATGACGAGCCGTTGATTCCCCTCTCACTGCACCGCATAGACACACTATCACCACTATGGAGAGTGATGAGGTGAGAAAGAGGCTAGGGGAAGGATGCCCAGATTCCAGAAAGCCCACAATGCACGATGCTGCTCGTACAGTGCACTGAAGTCATTCTAGAAGCCAGGATGGTTCTTCCTCCAGCCTCTGTGATACGATGGGCTTCTGACAGCCTGAGCAGTGCTGCTGGTAGTCTGTGCTGCCACAGGACTGGTGAGTGGGGTAGGGGGGTGCGCACATGCCCTCCTACCTCACTTTTAGCTCAGGTAAAAAACCTGGGCTACCTATCCGGGATCAGCCCTGATCAAAGCAATCCACACAAGCAGCCCTACCCGGGTAGGGCTGTGCAAGCCTGGGAAGGGCTGGTTGTGTGAAAAGCCCCATTCCGTTATCTTTTTTCCAATGCTCTGGTAGTGTTTAAACTAATAGAAGGTTGAAAAATAAGGGTGCAAAATCATCAAATGGTGTCAGTAGAATTCTTCTGTGTAAGATCCATTTTACACCCGCAGGCCAATGTAAGAAATACAGCACAGTTACTGCAGGAATGATGGGAGAATCCATCTCTCTGCCACACACATGAGGCTATTGGCTGGGGACAGCTGAACAAACAGCTTGCAAAAGTCTTTTTGAAGACAGCCAGCAAGTTACACCCATAATTTCATCTCTGTTAACAAAAACAACTCATACTGGTGCAGGGCCTGGGGTTGATTTCCTATCCTCTGAGTTACAGAGTGTCATGATGCACTTTAGGTACCACCTTGCTGATTTATAGGACATAACATGATGTCAACCCCAACTAGCAAATTCCATATGTATGCAAAGCTGACATGTTTTCCTGGTGATATTATTGTATGCCCAATAGAAAAATGATGTTACAGGACTGTTGAAGCAAATAAATAAAACTATCTAGCCTTATAAATTTGTCTTTTATGATAGGATACAGTAAAAACAAATGGTTCATGAGGGGATGGGAGAAAAACTAAAACAAGCAAGGTTCAACACATTTAATCAAGCTTGTTTGCAATTCATTTGCACAACCAAACTGGTAGGGAACATAGGAGCATAGGAACATAGGAAGCTGCCATATACTGAGTCAGACCATTGGTCTATCTAGCTCAGTGTTGTCTTCACGGACTGGAAGTGGCTTCTCCAAGGTTGCAGGCAGTAATCTCTCTCAGCCCTATCTTGGAGATGCCAAAGAGGGAACTTGGAACCAAAGAGGGAACTTGGAACACCTTCCCAGAGTGGCTCCATCCCCTGAAGGGAATATCATAAGAACAGAGAAGTCTTGTTTACAGTGATCCAGACAAAGCTTTTTGAAATATGTTGGGCAAAATATGGAGTTATATGGAGTCCCTCAGGGCTCCATCCTGTCACCAAAGCTTTTTAATATCTATATGAAACCGCTGGGTGAGGTCATCAGGAGATTTGGTGCAGAGTGTTATCAGTATGCTGATGACACCCAAATCTACTTCTCCTTTTCATCTTCATCATCAGGAAATGGTGTTGTTCATTCTCTAAATGCCTGCCTAGAGGCAGTAATGGGCTGGACGATGGATAACAAATTGAAACTGAATCCAAGCAAGATGGAGGTGCTCATTATAGGGGCTCAGAATCTGAGGGATGAGTTAGACCTTCCTGAGCTGGATGGGGTTACACACACACACACACACACACACACACACACACACACACACACCGGAAGGAGCAGGTACACAGCTTGGGAGTACTCCTGGACCCAGGCCTCACCCTGGTATCTCAGGTGGAGGCTATGGCCAGGAGTGCTTTCTATCAGCTTTGGTTGATTCAACAGCTGCACCCATTCCTTGAATAGGATGACCTTGAAACAGTGGTGCATCAGCTGGTAACCTCCAGGCTTGACTATTGCAATGCGCTCTATGTGGGGCTGCCTTTGTACATAGTTCAGAAACTTCAGTTAGTTCAAAATGTGGCAGCCAGATTGGTCTCTGGGGCAACCCAGAGAGACCATATTGTGCCTGTTTTGAAACAGTTGCACTGGCTGCCGATATGTTTCTAGGCAAAATACAAAGTGCTGGTTATTACCTTTAAAGCCCTGAATGGCTTAGGTCCATTATCTTAGAGAGCACCTTCTTCTGCACGATCCCAACTGCATGTTAAGGTCATCTGAGGAGGCCTGTCTTCAGTTACCACCAACACATCTGATAGCGACTCAGAGGCAGGCCTTCTCTGTTGCTGCTTCTGGGCTGTGGAATGCACTCCCAGCAGAAATCATAATCTGAGTGAATTATTGGCCTTCAGGAGAGCCCTTTGGCCTGGCCTTCCAGGGTTTTTAAACTGTTTTTAAACTGTAAAGGTTTGGCCTGGTTTTCCAGGGTTTTTAAAAAAATTTAAATTGTTTTAATCATGGTCTTATGTTGTTTTTATAGTTTTTGATTTTCCTAGTTAGTCAGCGCTGGGAACCCGACAGGGGGAGTGCGTCCCTGTTGGTTCTGCTGGACCTCTCAGTGGTGTTTGATACCATCGACCATGGTATCCTTCTGGGCTGCCTTTCGAGTATGGGAATCGGAGGCACTGCGTTGCAGTGGTTCCTGTCCTTTCTTGGGGGGAGGGTCCAGAAGGTGGCGCTGGGGGACTACTGCTCGGCTCCGTGGCCACTGGCCTGTGGGGTCCCGCAGGGTTCGGTCTTGTCCCCCATGCTGTTTAACATCTACATGAAACCTCTGGGAGAAGTCATCCGGGGACTTGGACTGAGTTGTCAGCAATATGTGGATGACACTCAGCTCTATCTCTCCTTGTCATCTGATCCTAGGGAGGCGGTAGATGTCCTGAATCGGGGGCTGGAGGCCGTGATGGGTTGGATGTGGGCTAATAAACGGAAATTGAATCCGGATAAGACAGAGGTACTGTTGGTCAGTAGGAGAGCCAATAGGGATGATGAGGAGATTTTACCGGTTCTGGATGGGGTTGCACTCCCCTTGAAGGAGCAAGTACGCAACATGGAGATATTGCTGGACCCAGCTCTGCTTTTGGAGGCTCAGGTGGAGACGGTGGCCAGGGGTGCCTTTGCACGCCTTTGGCTAGTGCACCAGCTGCGTCCCTTTCTCGAGAAGGCAGATCTGGCCATGGTTACCCATGCCTTAGTCACGTCGCGGCTGGATTACTGTAACGCGCTCTACGTGGGGCTGCCCTTGAAGAATATCCGGAAACTGCAGCTAGTGCAAAACGCGGCAGCTAGGGTTTTATCCAGAGCTGCCCGTTGGGAGCACATCACCCCCATTTTGAAAGAGTTGCACTGGCTGCCAGTTCGTTTCTGGTTCCAATACAAGGTGCTGGTTTTGACCTTTAAAGTCCTTAACGGTTTGGGCCCGGGGTATTTGAGGGACCGCCTGCTCCCAAGGGTTGCTGCCCACTTGACAAGGACATCTGAGGGGGCCCTGCTCTGGGTGCCGACAATGAGAGAGCCCCAGCTGTCGTGCACTCGGGACAGGGCCTTCTCTGTTGTTGTCCCCAGACTTTGGAATGCTCTCCCAGTGGCCATTCGCTCCTCGGACTGCATCACGGCTTTTAGAAAGCTTGTTAAAACTTGGCTTTTTATCCAGGCTTTTACGTAATCGTTTTTACTGCTGCTTCTGTGTGTTTTTACCTGTTGTATTGTTTTTATGCTAGTATTTTATAGATTTTAAATTTGGTCTGTTTATATATATATATATTTAGCTTAATATTTTTATTGTCTTTTATTGTATGTTTTAAGTTTTGTAAACTGTCTTGGGGTTGTCTTTTAACAAAAGGCGGTATATAAATGCAACAATAAATAAATAAATAAATAAATAAATAAATTTTAGTTTTGTTTTAATGTAAACCACCCTGAGCCATTTTTGAAAGGACAATATAGAAATCTTTTTGTCCACACATTCATCTCTCCCATTTTTGTGTTTTTGTGTGATGCGTTCCTCTTTCTTCGGTACTTTGGATTTTTTGACCAAATTCTAATATTGTCTGTTTTTGGAGCAAAGAGAAGAATTTGTCCCAAATGGTATATTGACATTAACTGGAACAGAATAGAAAAAAGGGAAATAAATAAAACAATGGAAAAGAGATTGTGGTGTCATAATAGAAGAAAATGTAATATTAATAGCTGTAACAGAACAAACCACTGGCAGGACTCTAGTGAATTATAGCAATAGCAATAGCAATAGCACTTACATTTATATACCGCTCTATAGCCAGAGCTGTCAATTATAACATGGAAGTATGTAAAACAGGGTCTCTATTCACATGCAATGTTTAATTTCTCAGTGTACACAGTGTACAGTGTGCACAAGTACAGTTATTCAAGTGATGTTGAATGCAGGTTCGCTTTTAATATGAGTACATTTAAAATGAGCACATGAGTCACACGGAATCATGTACAAGTATACAGACATCTGGGATTCAGATCTGACCCTCCTAGCCCTATTCAAACATTCAAAGCAGGTAGAACATAATAAGGCTTTTCACACAACTGGAAGGCAGGGAAGATGGGTGGGTGAAAGGGGAATACTGCACTATAATTACCTACCCACCCCCACCAGATGATCTCCTTGCCTGCCTGGTGGTGCAACTTGGTCGTGTGATGCACTGGGGGATTCCCCTGTCAGTGGGGTGCTCTAGGCGCCTGTCTCTGTGTCTGCTCGGGCTGCTTGAACACATGATCCAGACTCCGGGGATAAGCGTGTGCCCACATCCTTAAGAACATAAGAACAAGAACAGCCCTGCTGGATCAGGCCCAAGGCCTATCTAGTCCACTATCCTGTTTCACACAGTGGCCCACCAGATGTCTCTAGGGAACCCACAGGCAAGTTAGGACATGCCCTCTCTCCTGCTGTTGCTTCCCTGCAACTGGTATTGAGAAGCATCATGCTGCTGAGGTGGGAGGTGGCCCAGAGCCACCATATTAGTAACCCCTGAAAGACCGATCCTCCATGTATTTATCTTTGTGAAGCCATCCAAGCTAGTGACCATCACCACATCCCATGGCAAGGAATTCCATAGATGAATTATGCACTGTATGAAGAAGTACTTCCTCTCGTTGGTCCTAAATTTCCCAACCTTCAGTTTCATGGGATGACCCCTGGTCCTAGTCTTGTGTGAGAGGGATAAAAGTTTCTCTCTTAACCTTGGCTAAGAGCCAGGGCACAAAGCAGGGTTAGGCAGGGCAGGAGCACTGGGATCAGGAGCAATCTCCACGTTCCATACGAGCAGACTAACCCAGGCTGGGCTGCCTAGCCTGGGTTAGGTTGCTCATGAAAACAGCCTTAATGTTTGAATAGGGCTAGGAAGGTCAATTCTGAATCCCAGAATCAACACAGGTTATTTTGGGGGGATGAACAGAAAGTTCAACACAGCAAAGCAAATTAATTATCTTCTTATCACAACAGTGAAATATTATATGAGTATGCTTCAGGAATGCTCAATGTTACCTGCAATTGTTAGATAAATTTATATTAAAAATCTGCTTTGAAAAGTAACAGTAGTCCTTGTATGCAGACATAATTAAACTAGAGCCTCAGTATGTGTGTGGTGTGTGCGAGAGAGAATCCTGCAGCAGATTTTAGCCCTATATAAGCCCGATTCAGGCATTACATCATATGAGTGTGCAGATATCTGTATATCATACATGTTTTTGTGTGGATAACTGTGCTTGGGTGAACCTGGGTACAGGCTTTGCAAATGCATGGTAGACAGGAAGTGTACTGCTGTACCTGCATTCAACATAATGTGGGAATAACTGAACTGTATACAGATCTATATCTGCGTACACTATACAGTTGTCGGGGTGTTGAACATAATGTGTGAATAGGGCTTTTGAGTTAACATGCAACTTTGTGATTTTCTGTATAAGGTCTGGAATGCTTCCATCTAAGAGATTCTCTAGATGGAACAGTTTATCACATGGTTACTTGTTCCTGGGCTGAACCACCTCAGAGTATAGGTGAGGACTGTATAACTGAATGCTCTCCCATTAAAAAAATAAATGAATAGGCACACAGGAAATCAGAACTCTCTCTGGCATCTAATTTTCTATGTGCTGTGCACAGGCTTTTTTTGTTTTTTTAAAATACAAAAAACGTTCTGAAATCATGCAATTCTTACCTGCACTTGTACAATCTAAGAAGTAGTACAGATCAGGAAGAATTTTACCACATGATAAGCTATTTTCTAGATAGCCTCTGAACAAATAAGTATAAAAATAGGAACGTTATATCCCATACTGGTGATTGTTCTCTACATGGGCACACAATAGGAGCTCAAAGATTCAGCCTACTTCGAATTATTCGTAGAGGTAGCCAAGACAGATTTCCACAGATTGGATATCAATTCCTGAAGAGAAGCCATACATCATTATGATGTACATAAAACAGCTAGTGAACTACACATAATGCTAAGAAAATGAAGGAACCAAAATGTTTCAATTCTCCCACCCAAACACATATGTGAACCTATAAAATGAAATATTAACAACACAGCAAATTGGCAGCTGGTGTAGCAAGTTACATTCAGTGCCAGCTGTGGGCCCCTTTCAGATTTTTTCTTTCCTTAGGCACTCACCACTAAATGGACCATTAAAAGTGCATTGATTCACTGGGCAGAGTTGAACATAATCAGATAGAGATAACAGATTTTACAGTTATATATTTTAATGCAGATCTGATAACAGAAAGAATGCCCATTTAAATCTGAGTTTTTAAAAGAACAGGCACGCAGTCTATACAACTTGCTTTTAAGATTTAATGTTATCATGTTACAGTGATGAGGTAGCTTCATGGCTTGAAAACTTTACTATGTTATAAAATATTGTGAAAATTGAACTTATTCAAGGGCTAGTAAACAGTTCCATCCTGTTTGCAAAACAGATTTATTTTGCATATGTGTAATAAGTTCAAGGTTTTATTTAATATGAAGCTAATTTAGAGTGCAAGTACTTTCTAACTCTGTCTGTATGCATGTGTATATAAAATATTGTGTGTGTAGTGTAAATTTGAGGAGGATTAGTAAATAGGGGGGAATATTGAGGAAATAAACAACAGTATATAGTAATGTCTATGTCAGCTCCAGTGAGATCTGATGCCCTATTACAGCTGTATTGCCAAAGAGAAACCACATTTCCCAGCAACAAAAACTGAATGCTGATTCATGGCTCAGTAAAATAGAATTACAATCTCTGTTGTGCTGAAATTATATTACAAGTACACACAGCCCACTGGCAAAAACACCCCCACTGTGATTAGCTACTCTCTAGGTAATATAATATCCTGATGAAGCCCAGAATGTTTCCAAGGGTCTATAACGAGCAGTATTGAGAAATCACCTCTAAAATAAGCTGTTAATAAGGAAGAATGTTCATTATGCAAAAGCACATTTCATATTTGTCAAAACAAAACATAGCCAGAACTTTTGAGGACATAGCTGATATTCACCTACTGAAGCCCATCAGTAATGGCTGCAGAATCAAAGTTGACATCATAACATAATCAGCAGTCTGTGGCCTTTTTTATGTGTGGTTAGAAACTGAATCCTACTTCGCTGCTGATGTCATTTGACAAACTTGCAAACAGTGATGTGGGCATGCAGGATTTCCGTTTCTTTCACATAATAAGCAACCCTGGTGAACCAAAGGCAAACAGAAACTTGGGTATGCCAATATCTGGAAAAAATGCATGGCATTTAAAATGTGAACAATCCCTACTACAGAATTTCATATGTTTGGGCAAGAAAGGTTCACAAATGGAAAAGAAGCTTAAGATCCAGAGCACACAAGCAAACAATCTCTAGCCCACACTGAAGCATTAGTGAATTATTATTATTATTATTTACACAGTCAAACAGGTGTTATTGGCTGGTTTGTTTTATCCAGACATTGAGTCCTTCCCAAGGACCTGGGATGGCTCAATTGTATTATCAATGTTATTGTGGTTATTATTATAGATATCATCACATAATATAGGCTGTTCCCAGTAAAGTTGCTTTTTGTAATTGGCTGATGGTGATTTCTGTGGCCCCTATGGTATAATTATGTTGTCTTGTTTACACAGTCAGGCAGGTGTTATTGACTGGTTTGTTTTATCCAGACATTGAGTCCTTCCCAAGGACCTGGGATGGCTGAATTGTTATCAGTATTGTTCTTGTTGTTTTTATAAATATCGTCGCAGAATATAGGCTGTTCCTAGTAATGTTGCTTTTTGTAATTGGCTGATGGTGATTTCTGTGGTCCCTAGGGATTTGAGGTGCTCTTCAAGATCTTTTGGAATTGCACCTAGGGCACCAATTACTACTGGGATTATTTTGGTCTTCTTCTGCCACAGCCTTTCAATTTCAATTTGTAGATCTTTGTATTTGGTGATTTTTTTCTATTTCTTTTTGTTCTATTCTGCTATCCCCTGGTATTGCTATGTTGATTATTTTGACTTGTTTTCCATTCTCCTCGACTACAGTTATATCTGGTGTATTTTGTGGCAGATGTTTGTATGTTTGTAGTCAAAAGTCCCATAATATTTTTGGATCTTCATTTTCTACAACTTTTTCAGTTTTATGGTCCCACCAATCTTTGGCTACAGGTAGCTTGTATTTTTTTTGCTGATGTTCCAGTGTATCATCCCTGCTACTTTGTCATGCCTTTGTTTGTAGTCAGTCTGTGCTATCTTTTTACAACAGGTGATTGGGTGGTCTACTGTTTCATCTGATTCTTTACAAAGGCGGCACTTGCTGTTTGTTGTGGATTTTTTGACTTTTGCTCTTATTGCATTTGTTCTTAATGCCTGTTCTTGTGCAGCCAGTATTAAACCCTCTGTTTCTTTTTTCAAGTTGCCCTTCTTAAGTCATTGCCAGGTCTTGGTGATGTTTGATTTTCCATTTATATTGTGTAAATATTGACCATGCAGGGGCTTATTTTTCCATTTTTGTGCTCGGTTCTTGACTTGTTCTGTCTTGTAGGCCTGCTTTGCCATCGAGTTTGGACTTTTGGGTTTTTCTAACTCTCCTGATTTATTCACTTCCAATTTTTTTTTCACTTCAGTGTGTGCAATGTTATCAGCCTGGAGAATGCCCAAGTATTTGTAATGTTCTTTCTCTTCCAGGTTCTTGATGTTGCTTCCATATGTTTTTGTTATTTTTCCTCTGTTCATTATTAATGCAGCAAACTTGTCTAGTCCAAACTCCATTGCGATATCGCTACTGAATATACAGACAGTATTTAGCAGTGATTCGATTTCTGACTGGGACTTTCCGTACAGCTTCAGGCAGTCCATGTACAGCAGATCATTTATTTTACTTGATGTTTTAGATGTTTAGTATCTGAGGCCTGTTTTGTTTAGTATTTGTGAAAGTGGAGTCATGGCGATTACAAACAACAGAGGGGATAGTGAGTCCCCTTGGAAAATGCCTCTTCTAATGATAACCTGTCCAAGTGTCTCACCATTGATTGTTAACTGTGTACTCCACATGTTCATTACCTTTTTAAAATAAATATCTGAATGTTTTTGCTGACACCAGTTGTTTCTAAACATTTTACTATCCATGTGTGAGGCAATGAGTCAAAGGCTTTCTTGTAGTCAATCCATGCAACACTTAGATTTGTTTTTCTTCTCTTGCAATTTTGTAAAATCATTTTATTTCTTGTTCTATCTCTATACATTTAAATCATTTTGTCAACCAGCAGCTGGTTTTTTGTGCTTCTGGTGTTCGGGCAATTTCCTTTCTGTTCATCTGGAAGCTGATTATTATTATTATTATTATTATTATTATTATTATTATTATTAATTCAATTTCTATACCGCCCTTCCAAAAATGGCTCAGGGCGGTTTACACAGAGAAACAGCAAATAAATAAGATGGATCCCTGTCCCCAAAGGGCTCACAATCTAAAAAAAACCAAAAAACCATAAGACAGACACCAGCAACAGTCACTGGAAGTACTGTGCTGGGTGTGGAGAGGGCCAGTTACTCTCCCCTGCTAAATAAAGAGAATCACCACGTTAAAAGGTGCCTCTTTGCCCAGTTAGCAGGGGTTATATATCAGGGACAATGGGAATGGGAATATATTGAGGACAACACATTCATTCAATTATGACAGCACATTCTATTTCTTTCGCCAGATGGAAACAGAGTGCTTTTAAGGGGAAAAATTTACAACAACAACAACAACAATCAGTGTACAATCCACCATGCTGCTCTTGTTCAACCTCCCTTCATTTCAGTGCCATTCCCATGCAAGTCCCTTTGAAATGAACAGAATGAGGTAAGCAGGTAGCTTGTTTGATGTATTTATTATTTTTTGCAAAATGTGCTGTATTCCTTTATGGTAATTGTGGCGGTGTGCTTTCTAAAGTGCAGTGTTCCACAAGGGAATACAACATTTGCTGCATTCTGTTACGGAGAACAGTTCCCCCACCTGCCCCGCTAGACATGTTCACCTAAATAACATCTTTGGAACCTTTTAGGTGACAGGTGAAGGCCATCCTGTTCTCCCAGGCATTGTATGGTTATGGGATTCTTTCAACAGTTTTTAGCTGCATTTTTAATTTGTTGGCTGTTTTTATCCCTGTTGTTTTATGGCTCTTTGCGATTGCATTTTTGCCAGATATCATTTTGCTATTGTTATCTGCCATTCTGAAGCCACTGTGGAGAAGGTGGGATGCATTCTATCAAACATTATTTTCACAGGAGAGACCGTGTATTCAAACCACTCCTACCTTTATTTAAAAAGTAAAGGTAAAGTGTGCTGTTGAGTCAATGTCGACTCCTGGCAACCACAGAGCCCTGTGGTTGCCTTTGGTAGAATACAGAAGGGGTTTACCATTGTAATCTCCCACGGAGTATGAGATGATGCCTTTCAGCATCTTCCTATATCACTGCTGGCCAATAAAGGCATTTCCCATAGTCTGGGGAAAATACCAGCAGGGATTCGAACCGACAACCTCTAGCTTGCTAATCAAGTCATTTCCCCGCTGAACCATTAGGCGGCATTATTTAGAAAGTAGGTAAGTTTCATACCAAGAATCTTCAAATACATGCAACCTCCCCCCAAAAAACCTTACCCCAAACCAAAGCTGCCAAATTATATTACTTTTGCTTTATTTTAAAATTTGTTAAAATTGCACACTGTAAATTCCATATGGTATTTTCTCTTCTACTACTTTATTTCTGCTTATTCAACTGTACAATATCTACATGCTTTCTTCTAAACTCCCCCCCCCAATTATACATAACATATGTTAGAAAACTACAGTGGAAAGTTAAAAACTCCTTTCAAATTGCAGTGTACTGTGACAAGAAAAAGCAACACAATTAATCACGCTGATATAAATGAGGATTGCTTTTTGGTTGAATTGGTTTGTTAATATAATTGCCTCCTGATTGTGTGTTTTTTATTAATGCTATTTATGCTGAGAACTTGCTTCTCACTGTAAATTTGCCTTTCTGTAAGGAATCAACAAAAGAAGGGCTCTAAAACACATAACAGCATATCCACAACATCTCAAATAAGCCACAGGGTATTGCAGGATTTTCCTTTGTACTTTGCATTGTTTCTAGAAAACTAAACAGAGCGATTTTTTAAAAAGCAAACAGGTTTTAAATTAGGGCTGATCTGAAAGTAAGGCTATTTTCATGAATATTTGCAGCAGCAGGCAAAAACACCCCCCAGTGATTTTTTGGTGATTGTTTTGAAAGTGGTAAAAAGACTATTCAGAATAAGGGCAATGCTTCCTGAATCTGGTCTGCTTGCCCTCAGTAATATTGCAAACCCTGACTGGCTATGTATTATAATCTTTCTCATTGTGTGATCTATAATTAGCTAGGATCATCTATGTAACTGCCCTCAGCCTCAGTTTGGCTTTGTGTGCCCTCATGATCTCATTGAATCTAACTGACTGCATGGTGCTATATCATCAGTATGGGATCCCCAATTGGTTGGGATATGTTCAAACCATGTAGAAGAATACACAGTCATTAGAAGAATAAAAATAGTTAAAAAGAACAGCAGAGTAAGCACAAAACAAAACAAAAGCTAATAGTATTTATAATTTAGGATATGTTGCATCCTTCAATAGCTCTGTTTTCAGCTCCAAAACCAACAGCTGCACATTCAATGCAGCCCAGTGTAAAATGTCTTTAAATGCCACATAGTACCTGAAAGTCTATTTCAAAGTGACTGGCTGAATCCAGCCTAAGTAAGAGGTCTTTAACATAAACATGGATACCTCACAGACTCCCTGTAATTAAAGCACAAAATCTGAAACTACAATTAGATTGTAATGAAGAAGTGGCTGTATCTTGGGTTTGAAAAGCAGCTACTTAAATTCTCTGTGAGCTTGGAAAGCATGACGGAAAAAGGGAGTGAATAACTAGCTCATGGGCAGGATTTTCCAAGTTCTCACAGTCCTAATTATGATGGTGGGCAGAGGATCTATTGGCCAATGTATCTTTGGCAGCTTCTTATAAATCCTTTAAAGTTCACATAACATATCACACAGATTCAACAAGCCTTACTTAACTTCTCGGTCCAGCTCTGCTTTACCACCTCTTCTCATTCTAAATTGCTGCTGAACTGTATACTTGTAAAATTTCTCAGCAGAGACAACATAATGCCAACAGGAAACCTTCAATCTTTATGAAGTCAAGCCATTTCTTTGCCCAAAGGAAAGTGTGACGGGGAAGGGGGGCTTGGGTGGGTGTACATACAACTTTTGGTGAGTCCCAATTTTTCAGTATTGCTAATGTATACATATCCAAAACAAAGTTTTCCTCTTTATGGAGCTGCTTGAGAGTTACACCAAATAACTGAACAAGAATATGGCTCAACAGCTATTTATTATTATTCTTTTAAAAAATAAAACATAGACTTTAAAATAAACCATATGAGGCTTTGCTTACATTAGAGGTGTAAAGAGGTCTCCGTAGTGCACTTTATACAAGCTGTGGAAATAGTATACTGTGTATCAGACCATAGAGTACAATAGCGTGTGTATTTCGGGTCCTGCGAGAGGCATTCAGGCATACTGTGGAGTGCCCGCCATAACTCTGCTTCAAGAAGAGAATAACTGTTGCTTTAAGAATGAGCTGGTGCAGCATGTAGCAGAAAAGCCTGTAGATTCAGCTGTGTTCTTACCTCACTTTCCCTTCTGTGGTGACCTCATCCTGTTACAATGCTACTATTCATGCAGATGGGGTGGAAAACCACACACAAAAGTTTCATTTAGTCACATAAACATAGATATTTAGCTTGTTTGATTATAAATGAAAGCTTAACACTCTCATGTTAATTTTCTAGATTATCTTTGGGGGAAAAACTATACAGCAACAATCAAATGCACATGCATGCACGTGCACACATACACACGGACACACATCCTCAGCTTCAACAGTTTAAAAAGTAACTGGGATATTGGAATGCAAGAATGCATTTTAAACACATAAGTCAGAGACAAAGTATATAGCTGAAGTGCATCGGTATAGATCTATTGATGTCAGGAGACTTATATCAATTTATGCAGGATAATGGTCAAACATATCTATTAAAAACTGCATGTTGCTCACAAAGTCATTAAGAAATCTCTCTTTGGGACCCTGAAACTTTAAACTCACTTAAGCACCAAAATAAATGGTAAACTTTATAATGCATGACATTCACTTTACAATTGTTAAGTGTGATTTTACATGGCCAAAACTGGATCTTTATTCACCAGTATGTGGTCAGTCTAGAGCAAATATTGTGTCATATGGCACAAATATGAGGAAACCATGAGGTGATGATTAGCAGTAAATATTTAGGAAGGTTGATGCTGGATAATTGGTCTTGAGCCTCTTTTGGCCACATGAAACAGAGCATTTCCCCCACTACAGTACAATCCCTCCAGGAGGTTATATATAAATCTTGTCAGGCAGGATTCTATTAACCAAGGACCACCTTTTCTTTTGTAAACAGCATCCCAATTCTTCCAGTTTTGCAAAACAGTTCCTTAGCAACCAGGTATACTGCAGAATTTTATCACAGTTATCCGGTTATATTGGACACATCATAGCCTTCAGGATGGAGTGGGAAATGATTCAACTGAATAAGAAATAAATCAGTGCACAAAGGCAAGGACTAAAAATACTAATTCACATTATTTTGGGGTCAGTTTGGATAATATAGCAAAGCCAGCCATGTCCACATGTGTGATTATTGACATGAATGAGCATGTCCCACTCAGCCAACTGGTTTTTAATTAATTAATTAATTAATTAATTAATTACACTTTTATATCACCCCACACACATGTCTCTGGGAGGTTCACAATGATAAAACAGTTAAAACATATAAAAACACATAAAAACAATTAAAAACTAACAATTTAAAACTAACGATTTAAAAATCAATCACAGAATTAAAACCTGTACATTATTAAGAAGCTGAAAAAGCCTGAGTAAAAAGATGAGTTTTTAAATGTTTTTTAGAAATTGTCAGAGATGGGGAGGATCGTATCTCAATAGGGATTGCATTCCATAGTCCCGGGGCAGCAACCGAGAAGGCCCGTCTCCGTGTGGCCACCAGACGAACTGGCGGCAACTGGACATGGACCTCCAGAGACCCAATGGATGGTGGGGCTCACAGTGAAGAAGACGTTCTCTCAAATACCCAGAGCCTAAGCCATTTAGGACTTTATAAGTTATAACTAGCACTTTGTATTTTGCCCAGAAACCTATAGGCAGCCAGTGTAACTCCATCAGCAGAGGTGTAACGTGGTCTCTCTGAGATGACCCAGAGACCAACCTGGCTGCCGCATTCTGAACCAACTGAAGTTTCCGGACTACATAAAAAGGCAGCCCCACATAGAGTGCATTACAGAAGTCAAGTCTGGAGGTTACCAACAAATGTACCACTGTTTTGAGGTCATAGATCTCGAGAAATGGGGGCAGCTGGCGTATCAGCCAGGGCTGATAAAAAGCACCCCTGGCCACCACCTCAACCTGAGAAACCAGGGAGAGGTGTGAACCCAGAAGTACTCCCAGACTGCAAACCTGTTCCTGCGAACCTGGTATGTGGTTCTGGTTTTCATAAGCATGTTGATGTGGGGGGCAGTTCATGTCCCTAATCACATATGACATGACCAGTGGACATATTGTCCAAACTGGCCCTTTGATTGACTGGAAACAGTGGACAGACCATGTCCCATTGGAAATTATTAAGTTATTCAAGACTAACTTGCCTCATTGATTTCAATTATTCTTAATTATTACTAACTAGTCTAGATGCTCCTATTGTGTTTGGCAAATGACTAATTGCACTTTGTCTCCTTGGGCATTTTCACAAACTACCCCTGCTAACTTGGTAAAGAGGCACCTTTTAACGTGGTGATTCTCTTTATTTAGCAGGGGGCGAGTAGCTGGCCCTAGCCACCCGCAGCACAGTACCTCCAGTGACTGTTGCTGGTGTCTATCTTAATGTTTCTTTTTAGATTGTGAGCCCTTTGGGGTCAGGGTTCCATCTTATTTATTTATTATTTCTCTGTGTAAGCTCCTTGAGCCATTTTTGGAAGGATTTTAGAAATTGAATGAATGAATGGATGAATGAATAAATAAATAATAGATGCTCCCATTGTGTTCAGCAAATGACAATTTGCAGTATGTCTCCTTGGGCATTTTCACAAATGTCCAGTCAAAATATGAACTCAGTTATGAAAGCTGTTACTGTAACGTGTTCTGCTTTGGAATAGTCCAACATCTATGCACTTGTGTGCCCCCAATTAAGTGCAGAGTTGGCATTCTTTAGAATAATATACCATGCAAAGTTCTGCATGTGCTTTGATTCAGTGAATAACTGCTATACTGTAATATTTGGTGTGAAGAAATTCTAGTGAAGATAAATTGTAGAACTTCTTCATTTTCACATCCAAGCAACACCTCTAGTATTTTCCACTTAAAATCCAGTCTGATGATGGATGTACATAGATTCCTTAAACACATTTCTACAAGACTAGGCTAGATAATACTTGATCTACTTTTAATACTTGATAATAATTTGATTGTGGAAAGAACCAGAAGTAGAGGTAGGAAAACAAATATTTGTAATAACAATTTGATATAATTTATGTATAATTATCTTGTACAGGCCATCTCAAAACAATGTGGTGGATTCACTGCAACGTTCATGTGCTTGAATAAGTTGAACAACTTGGTTTCATAGGATAGAATCTAGATCTTTAGAGCAGTGTGCTCTCTAATTTTTTTCATCTGTATGCAGAATGAGTTTGTTCTGGGTGGCAGTATCAAGGCAGTGCATGCACGCATGCATTCAGGTGGGGCCTTCCCGATTCAACCTGAGCGTGATTTAAAATTAACTGAGCAGAAATTAAAAAAAAACTTGTGAGCACACGCACATGCGCATGCTTTAAAGGGAACACTGCTTTCGAGTATGGTGGTTCATTGGCAGAAGCTTCTTCCATGAAAGGAAGGGGAGTTCTGCTGATGCAAGGATCCATTATATGAGCATAACTCTTCTTGTTTTCATTCACAAAATGAGCTTCTGCCAGCAGAGCAGTGCTCTACTAAGGGTCTAGATGACACTTTTTATTTATATGACATCTTCCACTACCATTCACTGTAACAGTTTTGGGTATTTGGTTTTTGGAACTAAGAAAAATTTTAGTACTATTGTACATTTCTCAGTGGTGATAAAGACTGCAAAGACAAAATAGTTAAGCCAATTCAGTACCAAAATCATAAGGAAATTTATCAAGTTATCCAGTAAAAAGTAAGATTTATTCTTAAAAGAATGATGTGTTTTGAACGATAAAAATTTTTCTTGGGTTAATTTCTTCCAGCATTTTTTTCATAAGATAGAGGGATTGCTTTCTTTCTACTCGCTTAGCATCCACTCTCTTTTGAAAGAATTAAAAGAAGAAAGAAAACAACCCTCAGAGTTAGAGGAAAGAAAGCAAAATTTAACAGCTTTTTTGGTTATATTTATTTATTTTTATATGTATGCATGTATGTATGTATGTGATAAAGACTTGCAATTAATTTTGTATTAATTACACCTTTTCCTGAAAACTATATAATGCATTGAAGTCAGTTGACATGATCAAAACTCCAGACACAAGGCTGATGATCCTTAAAAGTAGAGGGAGCAAAAATATTTGGAGGTTTCTGTTCCAAAATAATTTATTCCTGGAAGATTAAAGTTTACCCAGTGGCATTTTTACTTATATACCTCAAATAAGGATTTGCTTTAGATTTAATAAGATGGTTATTGCATGCTAATGAAATACTAATGGATTATTAAGAACATATTTTTCTTCAAGTTTCACAAGCCCAGAGTAGACACATATATCTGAATTTAAATACACATAGCTTTAATCTCCTATTGGAATTGAGTTTAAACATATCTGCTGAAAGATTAAGTGTATCATTTGATAATAACACAATTATTATATTTAATGCCATGGAAGAATTTGATAGAAAGATGAATAGGTAATATTAACCTATGAAAAGCCTGAACTTGGTTTTCATTATCTGTTATTATCTCACAAGTAATAATGGTCTTTAAAAAACGAATCATGTATGTCTGCAGCCTACATGTTATAATCACCTTGTGGAAAGAACTGAAATGTAATATAATTTGAACAATTAGTTCCCAGTGGAAGAACATGCACCATATTTTGGGCACACATGCCTACTTCTCACCCAGATCAAGCTCAGGGGAAACATATTCTTCTAGTTTCCATAAGAAAATGGATTTGCACAGCACTGACTGGTCAGACCTAGCTTTGTGTCAACCACACAGCCACATCTGTAAAGAGTAGTTTAAGAGAAAACCTTCTAATTCTAAAAAATTAAATGCTGAACAAAATCCAAGCAGAAAAAATTGCAAAGTGGTTGAAAGAAGAGAAGAGAGGACTCTAACACTCAGGGTAGCACAGTATCCAGAGGGTGTATATTCAGGAGTCAAGGCAAGGGGGAAAGTAAACCTCACTTCAAAAACCTTCCCTGTCTGAAGGTACATCTGTACACAGCTCCTTTGTAACATACTCTGTGTTATTTATTTCTCTGTGTAAACCGCCCTGAGCCATTTTTGGAAGGGCATTATAGAAATGGAATGAATGAATGAAAATACTCAAGCTGTAGTTCACCTAAATTACATAAAGGTTGGTCACATGACCAGCCCTACCTGGGTAGTGCCTGCATTACACCAGGGTAGCCAGGTTTTGTACTCGTAGTGAGTACAAAATAGTGAGTGCACCTTAATAGTGAGTGCACCCTTCTCCCCCACTCTTTGGTTGTGTGAACGCTTGGGACTGCCTGCATCCTAACTGTCCACACAGCCAGTTTGCGAGAGTGCCCAGCATTGAGGAAATGCACCATGCTCCTCATGCAGTGCACTGAGGGATGTGGGAGGCAGTAGCCTGCTTTCCCCCTGCCCCCTTGCTGCTCACACAGCACTCATGCACTGGTCATATGGGCACATGGGAAGCCTGGAAGCAGCACCAGTCTTGTGAGGGAAAGTAGGAATGCTCCTGTCTTCTCCCCAACCTTCCCCACGCAGGGTAAGTTTTGGTAGTGTGAATAACCTTATAGTGTTTTCACAGAAGTGCCATGTGATTTGGGTAATCCATAGCCCTATTCAGACATTAGGTTGTACCTGCATTCAGATGCCTGTGCGCTCATACAGGTTTTTGTGTGAATGACTGCACCTGGGTTTGTTTCAAAAGTGCACATAATGTGTGAATGGGGTCATATGATGAGCAATTCTAGTCACTGGGACCCCAGTTTGGAACAGCAACCACACAATGGCAATTGCTTGTACCCTCCAGATAGTGTAGTAAGCATAATATGTTTATCGGCCCTAAGCATGAATACACATTTCTCTGCAGATTCACATATGACTGTTCCAGTGCTTTACATATGACTGTTCTTGACTGGTCTTAAAAGAAAACAATACCTATTAAAAAGTATTTCATTATTTGTAGAGATGAATGTGAACCTTACAAGATGTATAGTTTACTCTGTATATAGGATATGTTAAAAAGAAAGAAAGAAAGAAAAAACTATCATTTGCCAAGAATGATGTCACATTTTAGGTTGTAGCCAAATTTTCAACCAATTGGATTCTATGTCTGAGACATGTAAAACCATTTATCTTCCAAAAATCTGGCATTCACATTAAACACTTCAGTTCATACTTCATTAGGTACCCCTAGCAACCTAATAAACACACAATAACTGGGGAAGTTTTCTAAAATAAAGAATGAATTAATTTAATTAGAAATACTGTTTCAATTAGCTGTCAGTTTAGCAAAAACAAAATAAAAAACCTTTAAAAAGCTGCATGCTATCTGTTGTGTTGCTTAAAACAGTCAGGATGTTCATTACTAGTGGATTCTTACAGGATGCACCATTATTATGTATTAAACAGCACCATTATTATGTATTAAACAGCATAATTGAACATTATCTTTAAAGACACAAAGTGCTTTGCATTCTTTCCTGTGTTTCCTTTCACAACCATCATGTGGATAAGGTTACAATTATGCCCAGTTTAGAGACAGGAAATTAACCAAGGCCACAACATCAAGTGGGACTTGAAGTCGGATATCAGGGCCAGGCTCAAACCTAGACCTGAAAGGGTTGTTCTGCAACTGAGAATGTTAGAAGTCAGCAACTGGAACTGGAGGCTTACACTGATCTACAACAGGCAGGAGGTACTGCTTTGTTGACAAGGCAAGAGCAAAAGACAATGACTTCCAGTATTTAGACCAAGACTTGCCAATGCAGGGGCTTCAAACTACCTGCCAACCACAGAGGCTGTTCTTGCACACTCCTGTTCCCTTCTGCATCCAGAGACATCTGAAGTCTATCTACATGCAATCCCATATATAGCATTGCCAATTCTGACTGAAGATGTTCCTGGAGATTACCCCCACCAATACCTTTCCTAATTTTTTGTTTCACACTATCACGCCATTAAATTCTTCAGGATTGCCTTCAATAATCATCTGGAGGTTGATGCCAGTTGCTGGGGACTCCAGGCCTGCTCAATTTAGCCTACCCACCCCCAGCCTTTTTGGACTACAGCTTCCATAATTCCCAGCCACTGTGGCCAATAGCCAGGGATCTCTGCATGAGGGCTGAGCAGCCCTGGAACCTAGACTGACTGGCAGTGGCTCTCCAGGGTTTCAGAGAGTGGTCTTTTCCAGGCTTGCCTGGAGATGGAAGGGTTTGAACCTTGGACCTTCTCCATGTAAAGTATGTGTGCATATCCTTACTTCAGAAGGCAACTAGAATTTTCTGACTCTGGCCTACATTCTCTAAGCTCTTTTTTGGAACATATGCAAGTAAGGAGAACATCTTTTATTCCCTGAAAGTATAGTTCTTTGAAAATGGCATGTGTATTTTTAGTCTGTATAAATGTACCAGTCTTTGCTTTCTACTTATTCCTGTCTATGTGTTTAGAATCATTTTCAGCTATTCATATACCTACATATTACATATACCTACAAAATCACAAAAAAGACCATTTTGTTACAAAAAGGTTCAAAATTTTGAAAATGATTGATATTCTTTACCCAAATTCCTTAACAGCTATTCCATCAAGAATCTCAGGGCATTTTCAAGCATGATGCTTAAAACTGGTTTAAATAGGGATGGGGCCATGGCTTAGTGGTAGAGAATTTGCCTTGCATGCAGAGGGTCCCAGGTTCAATCCCTGGCTTCCCTAAGTATGGCTGGTAAAGACTCCTGCCTGAAGTTACTGCCAGTCAATACAGACAGAGCTGAGCTAGATGGACCAATGGTCTGACTCCGTATAAGACAGCTTCTAAGTTCCTACATTGGTCACAGTGTACACGTGGTTTCTATTTCAGATTCTCTCACACATTAACAGCATTCATATGCTTACATAAAATGTGAGAGAAAGGTTTAAAGACACTTCTTTCTGTCACAAATGGAACCCTTTCAGTCTTGCTCAAAGTATGAGCAACTTTTAATCCAGGCAAAACTCCACAATAAGAGCCTCTCCCAGCAATTCTACATTCTTTTGTTAATTAATCCAAGCTGCTACATTTCATAATTAGAGCATCTCACATACTTTTTTAGTATGTAAGCATGGAATTATGTAAGCTAGTTAAGGCAGTATATAGGACAAATACAATTTGTTTTAAATCACCATCATAAAGGGATCCCAATCCAGGGACCTCCAATAGCGTACAAAAAGCAAGTGAACCTGCTGTTCTTGGTGTACCACAGCCTGCTGCCTTGGGGAAGGGAGGAAGACCATATTGCTCCATACGGCTATGCAAAAGTCCATCAGTTACTCCATAGAGATCTTAGTGCTCCTAAGCTTGTGCATTAAAGGTAAAGTGTGCTGTTGAGTCAATTTGGACTCCTGTGGTTGTCTTGGGTAGAATACTGGACAGGTTTACCATTGCCTCCTCCGTTTACCATTGCCTCCTCCCGCGCAGTATGAGATGATGCCTTTCAGCATCTTCCTATATCGCTTCTGCCCGATATAGGTGTTTCCCACTGTCTGGGAAACATACCAGCAGGGATTCGAACCAGCAGTCTCTGGCTTGATAATCAAGTCATTTCCCTGCTGTGCCATTAGGTGGCTCAAGCTTGTGCATTAGGCACTGTTTATCTGTCATGTGTACAATAGCATGTATGTGGCTTTCTACAATTTGTTGGGGCTGGGGATGATGGGAGTTGAAGCTCAATGACACCTGGAGGCCCCCAGGTTAGGAACCACTGTTATATGTACTTTACTATACTTCTGCTGTTGCACAGCAGAGGATATTTTCTGGTTCTGTGATCTATATACATCTGACTTGTTTCCAAATCAGGATGCTTGCTTGAGTTGGAGGTATGATAAGATGAATAAGACTAGTGGGGTGTTTTTTACAAATAATAAAAATAAAAGATACAGTGCATAATAAACAGCACTTCAGATTTACTTGTGGAGCCAGAGTGGAAAAGATTCTTTTTGTCTCTGATGTGGGAAATATAAACACTAACAACAGGCAACTGGCTATCAGGTTTTGTACAGTATAGCCAGCTGTCACTAACAAGTTATTAGAAAACAATGCATTGCATAGTAATGGGATATGCCTGCCTCTTGCATTGCTGGGTTTCCTGATCTCACTTTGTAATAACATCCCATCTCCTTGTGTCTATATAGTTCTCACCAACTGAGGATAGCACTTCTTGTATCTAATGAAGTGGCTCTGTTCCATGAGAGCTTATGCCACAATAAATTTTTTAAGGGATCACAGAATTATTAATTATATTTTATTATAATTCATTAATTTATTATTATTTACAAAGTCAGACAGGTGTTATTGACTGGTTTGTTTTATCCAGACATCGAGTCCTTCCCAAGGACCTGGGATGCCAGAATTTTATTGTCAATGTTGTTGCTGTTGTTATAGATATCGTCTCAGAATATAGGCTGTTCCCAGTAAAGCTGCTTTTTGTAATTGGCTGATGGTGATTTCTGTGGTCCCTAGGGTGTTGAGGTGCTCTTCAAGTGCACCTCAATTGGAATTGGACCTAGGGCGCCAATAACGGATTATTACCGATGTCTCTTCTGCCAGTCTTTCAATTTCAGTTTGTAGATCTTTATATTTTGTTATTTTTTCTATTTTTTTCTTCTATTCTGCTATCCCCTGGTATTGCTATGTCAATTATTTTAACTTGTTTTTCTTTCTTCTCGGCTACAGTTATATCTGGTGTATTGTGTGGCAGATGTTTGTATGTTTGTAGTCGGAATTCCCATAATATTTTTGCATCTTCATTTTCTACAACTTTTTCAGTTTTATGGTCCCACCAATCTTTGGCTACAGGTAGCTTGTATTTTTTGCAGATATTCCAGTGTATCATCCCTGCTACCTTGTCATGCCTTTGTTTGTAGTCAGTCTGTGCGATCTTTTTACAAGAACTGATTAGGTGGTCCACGGTTTCATCTGCTTCTTTACAAAGGCGGCACTTGCTGTTTGTGGTTGATTTTTTGACTTTTGCTCTTATTGCATTTGTTCTTAGTGCTTGTTCTTGTGCAGCCAGTATTAAACCTGAATAGTTTCGCATTATTGACCATTTGAAGTGCATCTTCTTCACTGTCCTTGATATATTCTTCAAGGCCTCTTTTCTCCTCCTCTACTGTTTGATGGACTTGCAGCATTCCTCTTCCACCTGAGCTGCGAGGGAGGTATAGCCTATCTACATCACTGCGGGGGTGCAGAGCATGATTGATGCTCATGATTTTCCTGGTCTTACGATCTAGCGTCTCTAGCTCTGCCTGGGTCCAGTCTATTATTCCTGCAGTGTATCTGATAACAGGTATAGCCCAGGTGTTTATGGCTTGTATGGTGTTCCCGCCATTGAGTTTGGACTTGAGGATTTTTCTTCTTCTTCTTCTTCTTCTTCTTCTTCTTCTTCTTCTTCTTCTTCTTCTTCTTCTTCTTATTATTATTATTATTATTATTATTATTATTATTTACTGCAACAGATTAACATAGCTACTTCTCTGGAAAGCATGGACTGCTATAACTACCATTGGTTTTCCACTAAGGGTCTAATTCTCAAGGTCAAGTTGCCCAAGCCAAAAAACTCTCTCTCTCTCCCCCCCAATATTGAATTGGGACTCATGGATGTGTGAGGGAGTGGCATCACTGTTGTATCAACTTAACTGGCTACCAGTCTGTATCTGAGTGCAGTTCAAAGTGCTGATCATTACTTTTAAAGTCCTAAACAGCTCAGGATCAAGAAACCTAAGCAACCACCTTTCTCCACATGAATCTGTACACCAGGATCAGCATCTGCCAGGAATGGCTTTTTGTACACCAGGCTCAGCATCCCCAGCATTCTGCGCATGCCCTCCAAGATGCCGCACAGGCTCAAGCAGGCTTCGTTTCCTTAAAGGACCCACCAGCACTAGGCAAATTGTGCAGTGGTGAGAATGGAAGTCATCACATGGTGAAAGGGGGACTATGAAAAGTATTCAGCTTTGGTTGAAGCTTCACACAGGCCCAATAAACAATTAGTTAAGGAGCTGCACTTAGGGTTGATGGGGGCCACCACTGGCCCTAGAATGCTGATATAGCCCATGATCCTGGTTCCAACAGTGGCCAACTAGATGACTCCAAAAATTACAGAAGCAGGACATGAAGGCAACAGCTATCTTCTAATAGTTGCTCCTCCCAGCATCAGAAATAAGGAGCAAGACTGCCTTTGAAAAAGGTGCAGCCCTTTTCTGATTTGACAATAGGTTTGTTCACACGACCGTCAACTGCCCAGTTTCAGGAGCTGTGTGTGCTCCCAATTTTCAGTCATGATTGTCAACTAAGCCCTACACAGATTCCGCCACCAGCTTCTGAATGAAGTAGGAGGAAAAATGATCCTACCCAGCTGGCACTTAGCAAGCAATCACGAGTGTGCACAGCTCCTGAAACTGGGTAGACCCTTGCCCTAACCAGTCGTGTGAACAAGCCTGTAGTCTGTCAGCCATTTGAACCTCTGCTTTCTCACACACTTGGAGAGAATCATACCTCTAAACTAACAAATTAGCCCCAACCTAACACCGCTGTGGGAGCTTTTGTTGAAAAGTGATACATAATATTTGCTGGACTAAAATGAAAAGCAACAAATAAATATTTGTTGGACTAAAATGGGCCTACTAATCTGAGTACTTAATAAAAAAGAATGGCAGCAAACTATCCCGAATCCTACTCTGCAAATGTGCAACTCTGATTTATTAGACCAACACCAAATTGCTTGTACCTGTACATAGAAAACACAGTTTAGAAAAATTCAAGTCAGTTACATATTTATTCTTCCATGTATTTCCTAGACAACCCAGGGAGTGGAGAAGGCAAAGAAAGAAACATCATTGACTCACTGAGGCAGTACGTACTGGATGACAACTTCTTGAAGCAATTCTAAAGCTCAATCCCAGAGGTGGCATTTGTGCCAAATTTCAATGACACGCTTCAGTAACATGAGATGCTTACTGTTAGCTCTGCCGTTCCTAGCAACTCTTTAAGATTTGGATTCCTCTTCCCCAGGCTACAAAAGCACAAGGAATGAGTTCATTGCTGAAGAACGAAAGGGTCTCAGTGGTGCAGGCTGCCTGGTGATTTGCTGAGGCAGTGTGCCAGTTATTTTTCTGCTTACTTGACTGCTATGATTTGTAGCCAGTGGAGCCTACTGGTTCAGGGAAGATACACTCCAGAAAAGCAATCAGAATAAGAAACCTTAGGTTTTAATATATGGGCTCCTACTAAAGGTTTTAATATGTGGATTCCTACTAAGGAAAGTTCTGCACCAAATCCTCTTCCTACAGAAGATTCTATGAATGTTAATAATCATCATTTGCATATTATGTACATTTTAAAGGTAAAGTTGTGCCGTCAAGTCAGTTTTGACTCCTGGCCACCCCAGAGCCCTGTGGTTGTCTTTGGTAGAATACAGGAGAGGTTTATCATTGCCATCTCCCGCGTAGTAGGAGATGATGCCTTTCAGCCTCTTCCTATATCTCTGCTGACCAATAGAGGTGTTTCCCATAGTCTGGGAAACATACCAGTGGGGATTCGAACCGGGAACCTCTTGCTCGCTAGGCAAGTTACTTCCCCACTGTGTCATTAGGTGGTATTTCAGGCAATCATATAGGGCTGTTGAAATCCTGAAATGCAATATCCCAAGGCTATCCCATCAATGAGGCGTTGCCAGGCAAGTGCAGTTGAAGGTGTTCTGGCTGACTGGACATGGAGTCCAAGTGGGAAGCTAGAGCGTCGATGGGCAAAGTCCACTCTGGGCACGGGTGTCTATGTTGGTCACACAGGTGAAGGCGTGCAGGTAGCCAAGATCAGTGAGAGGTATGAGTTCACATGATCAGTAGATCCTGGTCAGGGTAAATGGGCAAGTGACTAGCCCAGATCTGATCTTAGATCAAATATCCTGGTTAACTGTGAAATTTAGTCAGGATTCCCACTGCACACAGGTTTACATGCTCACACTAATGCCAGTCTATCCCATTTAACTGGGATTAACATGGTTTTAAGAATGTAACCCCATAGACTTCTAGCACATTAATGTTAGCAAAATGCTATTACAACCCCAGCCTTCAAGGGACAATGAAATAAAGCATAGTAAAATAAGCTAAGGAGTTTTCACTTCCCTGCCAAGTATTGATGCCAGCAATGATATCTTCAGTAAAGAATGTCTAAAACAGGGCTGCTCAACTCTGGCGCTCCTCCAGATGTTCGCCTACAACTCCCATAATCCCTGACTAATGGCCAATGTGGTTGTATAAAAACAACTGGAGGGCCAAAGTTGAAAAACCCTGGTCTAAAATGAAGTTCTGGGGCTGAAGCCTGTCTGAAAACCATGCTTAGAAGTCATACCCACTATACCCAGACATGTAAGGTCAGGATAGTATTACTCACTAGTGACAGACATGCAGTCTTCATATACTCAGAGGCACTCTGCTCTTTAGTATTACTTAATATAGCTCTCTTTATGCAATTCAATATGTGCATTTCATGAATGCATGGTGTGGGATCATGGTTGCTGAACACACCCCTAGTCTCTGCCCATACACTGAAAGGTGTGAATGGGGTTCTGCGTGCACACGTTAAGGTGTGGATGGGGTTCAACATGTAGGTTTCTCCATGTAACTGGGAACCCTGTTTGATCAGTGTCTCAACTGCACATAGAGCCAACATGCATTTCGTGGAAGTCATATGTTCCACTGAATGCATGGCTAAGAGCCAGGCTTGGGAGTGGGGTTACAATGGGCAGGAGTGCCATGATCCGTGCTGATCCTGGCGCTCCACATGAGCACCCTATTCTGGGCTAGGCTGCTTGTGAGAATAGCCTCAGATATTGAACCTGAAACCTTCTGCACACAAAACGTGCTCTGCCACTGAGTGATGGCCCCATGACTAATAATTACATGGCATGTAGCTATAGAATCCATTCCGAGCTTCTGGCATATGAATCTAGTATTTTTCGATGCAGTAGCACTACAACAAGGTTGACTGGAAGAGCTAGGCTTCCCCCATAAAGAAACAAAACTCTTGAAGGGTATAGAGAGAAATCTATTAAGTGAATGATGCGTGATATTCACAATCGGTGAGAAGAGCTTCTTGGAGGTCTGTGGGGAGAGCGGGTTTGCCCAACCCTCCCAGCAGAGAAGTACTCACCCATTGCTGGGTGGGCGGATCAGCCGCCCAGATTAGCGGCGGCTCTCCCATGGGTCGCCTGCACCTCGCCACGTCTCGTTCGGGCACTCCAGGGGTCAGGGGCAGGGATGCGAGTGCGGGGCGCATTACTGGGAGCCACCCCCTGTCGAGTGTGTCCACCACGGCTGCAAGCAGCTGCAGCAGACACATGATCATGAAACCTGGTTTTGAGGGGAACTTGCACCCAAAACCTCAATTAAATGGTGGGCTACTGAAGAAGGCCTGCTGCCACACTGCCGCACCATGGCTCTCAGTGGTCCAAACGTGCAGCAAGGCTCCTTTAGGCTGGGCTCCCTTAGCCCGGTTTCTGCTGCACATGTGAATAGCCTCTATGTGTCAGCTTCCCTCTCTCCACTCCTGACTGTGGCACTAACCTAAAACCTTATAGCTGATAACTCTCCATATGGGAGTACACTAGCAAGCTCATCAGAATTCAGGGACACACGGAAAACCAGGGCAGACAGCTCTGAATCTTCAGTATTACAATTTCCACTTTCCTTTGACATCCAATACCTTGTTACAATGCTGGATTCTTTTACAGGATACAGTATCAGCAGCCTGCATTAGCTGCGGATGGAAATAACAAACTTTTGAATTGCAAACATGCAATCACATTTGGTGTGATTAGAGATCTTACACAAAAGCAAAACGTCTTAAATGCTTTTAAATCCAATAGCATTAAAGTTTATGCACACTGAGCAGGTGTTTCAGGTGTACAAAAGCAAGCAAACAGGTATTTATATTGCAACAATGTCAATTTGCTTTTGCATATGTTAGTAAGAGGTGGGTTTCTCCTTGCCAAAATCTGCTGGCTTTTTATCTTCATCTTCCCATAATTGTTGTTGTTGAGTTTGTTTCAGTTAATGAGTTGCAGAAGGCAGAGCCTCCTTTTGTTAGAAAACATGTGCAAACTTCTTATGCTGCACAGAGTAGGTCTCCAAACCTTCTAAAGGTTAGTGAGCAGTGAGAAATATATATTTTAATAAGTCTTGGATCTAGTTAACTTTTTTTGTCAGCAACTCCTTCACCTGAAATAAAGTGCCAACATTTTCCATATGCTTGCTTGGATCCAGTTCTTATTGGAGCTCAAGACTTCAACTGATAATTCTGGAACTGTAGAAACAAGCTCAGTCCATTCAGAACCCTTATTATGCAATAAACTAAGGTCCATCTCACTTGACATTAAGTTAGGAGCAATTTATATAATCAGCAGAATGAAGTGGGGAAGCTTTCCCTGGACTGTGGAGGTAAGAGGCGTGAATATTTGCCTCCCCGTGACATACCCCTATGTGTAGAAAAGGAAAAAGCTAGACAGAACCTGAGATGTCAGTTTTCTATGTACGGGGTTCATTATTATTTTATGTATTTACTTATTACATTTTTATTCTACCCTTTCAAAGAGCTCAGGATTATGATTCTTCCCTGACTTTCTCCTTATAATAATCCTGTGACATAGGTTAGAATGAGGGGAAGGTCCGGCCTAGAGTTTCATCCAGTGATCTTCACAGCCAAATGGAAATTTGAAGTCTCCAGGCCTGGTTCCCTTTAACCACTGTACCCCATTACCCACTGGGAAGCTTTCAAACATGCCATTCTTTCAATGCTCACAGCCTGGAGTGATACAAGACAGGGGGAAAGGTTTTACCACTTGATTCTGTTGATCTTGTAAACTGGCTCTTTGCAGCAAAACACATTCAGAGCTTCATAAGAACAGCCCGGCTGGATCAGGCCCAAGGCCTATCTAGTTCAGAATCCTGTTTCACACAGTGGCCCACCAGATGCCTCTGGGAAGCCCACAGGCAAGAGGTGAGGGCATGCCCTCTCTCTTGCTGTTGCTCCTCTACAATTGGTATTTAGAGGCATCTCGCCTCTTAGGCTGGAGATGGCCTATAGCTGTCAGACTAGTATCCACTGATAAGACCTGTACTCCATGAATTTATCTAAACCCCTTATAAAGCCATCCAGGCTAGTGGCTGTCACCACATCATATGTCAGAGAATTTCATAGGTTAATTACGTGTTGTGTGAAGAAGTACTTCCTTTTGTTGGTCCTAAATTTCCCAACATTCAGTTTCATGGGATGACCCACAGTTCTAGTATTATGAGAGAGGGAGAAAAATTTCTCATTATCCACTCTCTCCACACCATGCATAATTTTATAGACCTCTATCATTAGTGAACTTTTTTCTAAGCTTAAAAAGCCCCAGGTGGTGTAGCATCATAAGGAAGGTGCTATAGGCTGCTGATCATCTTGGTTGCCCTCTTCTGCACCTTTTCTTGTTCTATGATGTCTTTTTTGAGATATGGTGATCAGAAAAGTATTTAAAATGTGGCCACACCATAGATTTGTATATGGGCATTACATTAGCAGTTTTATTTCCAGCCCCCTTCCTAATGAGTCCAAGCTCATGAGTCCAGGAATTTGCTTTTTTTCATAGCTGCTGCATATGGAATTTGCCTTTTTCATGACCCTGAGTTGACACTTTAATGAGCTGTCCACCACAACCTCAAATCCCTTTCCTGGTCAGTCACTGACAACCATCAGAGTATATGTCACCCATCAGGGTGTATGTGAAGCTGGGGTTGGGTTTTTTTTGCCCCCAAATGCATCACTCTAGACATGCTAACATGGAACTGCATCTGCAATTTTGTTGCCCACTTACCTACCCAGTTTGGGGAGATCCTTTTGGAGCTCCTCACAATCTGTTTTGGATTTCACTACCCTAAATAGTTTGGTGTCATCTGCAAATTTGGACACTTTGTTGCTTACCCCAACTTCTAGATCAGTTATGAATACATTAAAAAGCAGTGGTCCTAGTACAGATCCCTGGGGGACCCCACTTCTGCCCTCCATTTAGAGACATGACCATGTATACCTACCCTCAGTTTCTTGTCCTTCAACAAGTTTCCTTCAACCAGGCATAAGGCAATACATGAACCTGTCGCCTTATATGGTGACTGCTAAGTTTTCCCAAGAGGAGCTCTTGAGAAAGTCCAACTCTTGAGAAAGTCCTTTTGAATGTCCAAGTATACTGTGTCAACCGGATCACCTTCCCCAATGCTCTCTTGCAAACTGGTTTCAATCTCCTATCCTCTGGTGGTAGGTGTAACTTTCAGTACATTTTTAAGGTGTCTTCTTTCAAAACATTTAGACTAAATTTAATAACCCTCAACTGCTGCCATTCGTCAGGTCCCAGAGTCGTAAGGTACAGTAATTACAATATACTGCCATACACAACAATGAAAGAATTTAGACACATACATTCCATCTCTAAACTTAACAAGATCTATTCAAGAAATGACACTTCCTTTGAAGTATCTAGGGCTACTCACTGGGATAAATGGATCTTTGGGATAAATGTATTCAGTAAAGTTCCTTTTTTACTCTTTGCTGGGGGGAATTATAAAGGACAGGGACCATTTTTTAATAAGTTTCAAATGTTCTGTTTTGCTGGTGTACTTGATTACTAATGGCTGGGCAGAGATCCTCACATACAGCAGATGGGCTGTGCATGAGGATCTGTCCTGGTCCACCGACCAAACACAAAACCATCTGCTTTGACAGTTCAAATTACTTGTTGGAGGGGAAGAAAGTCTACATTTTAATTTCAAATCTTTCCTGAAGAGGTGGTTGATGTTGTCCAAAGTGATATTGGCAAACAACTCCTTAGTGCCTCATGATGGGATTATACATGTAGACCACAACGCTTCATGGGTGTGGGAGCTGATCCAGAAGGGAATGTGCATACAGAATGCTGTTTCCACAGGTACAGTAGATGCCTCTTACTGGATATAGAGAATGTTTACAGTAGTTTTCTTTTATTGCAAACCATTGATAGACTAATGGAACATTAATGGAACATTATTCAGACCTTATATTGAACACTCATATGAGCATACAATACACACACAAGTACAATCTATACACAGGAGGGGAGCTGGTCTTGTGGTTGCAAGCCTGACTTGTACCCTTAGCTGAGTAGGGTACACCCTAGTTGCATATGAATGGGAGACTACATGGGAGCACTGTAAGATATTCCTCTTAGGGGATGGAGCCACTCTGGGAAGAACATCTAGGTTCCAGGTTCCCTCCCTGGCATCTCCAAGATAGGACTGAGAGAGATTCCTGCCTGCAAGCTTGGAGAAACTGCTGCCAGTTTGTGTAGACAATACTGAGCTAGATAGACCAATGGTCTGATTCAGTATATGGCAGCTTCCTATGTTCCTATGTATTTATTCATATGTTATGTTGAATACAGGTACAGTAGTATACTTCCTACGTGTACCATGCATTTGAGGGGCCTGTACCCAGGTTCATTTTTTAAATGAATACAGGTGTAAGCATTCACAGAAAAAACATACAGAAATGTAAAGATGTATGTACACTTGTGCTTACCTGTGACAAGGGTTCTTCTAGTGGTCCACCTGCACACATTAGATGTGCATAGAGCTTTGGCTTTCTATGTACATAGGACTACCACCTGGCAAACCTCACCTTCCCTCTTCATCATACACTCTGAACCAAACAGAGGTGCGCAAGCATCTGCACAAACTTTCTCACAATGCGTGGTACACACCATTACCCTGAGTTACCAGTTCGCCAAGAAACCGCTCCTGACTTCCATCAAGGCACATTCTGTGTGAGCTGTATCGGCTTCCATAGTTTTCGACAATTCTGTTCCTCTGGAAATTATCTGACAGGCTGCTATGTGGGCTTCCAGACACTCTTTTATGCAGCACTATGCACTGGACGTGCGTGCCCGTAGAGATACTGCCTTCGGACGGGCAATGCTGCAATCGCTCTTCAACTGACTTTCTCCTCCAGGTACGATTGGCACTGGGTACAGCTTGCTATGTGCCCAATCATATTGAGCACAGAGACCACGTTGAAGAACGAAAGGTTGCTTACCTATAACTAGGGTTCTTCTAGTGGTCATCCGTGCTCTTACACGCCCACCCATTCTCCCCACTGTATTCTCTTTCAGATTGCAGACTCAGAGACTGGAGAAGGAAGCCCACGCAGCCACATATAACCTAATGGGGTGAGGTTACTGCCAAAAGGGTCAGCGGAAGGATCTAGCTTGAAATAACTCCGACGAGGTCTCTGCGCAGGTGAAAGCCCAATCGTGTTGAGGACAGAGACCCTGTTGAAGAACTACCTTCACCCCAGATGATCCCCAGCATTCTTTTTGCCATTTCGCCATGTGCCACACAATCTACCCTGGACAGAGCAGCACAGATCTCTGGAAGCCAGGTCTCATCCCAGCCTCCAGGATCAAGCCTGGAGAACTGGGAAATTCCCTTGGGATTTGGTCACTTTAGGTGCCCGACTCGGTGTATGCGTTTAGCCTGAGTATAAACATGACACCATATTTAGGGTAAAGGGTGCACTCGAGTCCTTTAATCCAGGTGAAACCTTGGGTACAAAACCTGGGCTTGCAAAGGAGGCAGTGCCAGGTTTAGACTCAATCACAGGGCTGCTCGTATGCATAGCCTTATTGTCTGAATAGGGCTAGGGAGTCAAGTCAATGTGGTGGATAAAGGACCAATTTTTGGATGTGGTACAACTTGATGTTCAGGTATGAAACTCACTGGGTCCAGTCACTATTTCTCAGTCAAATCTACCTCAAGATTTCTTACTTCTTACTAAAAAGCTAAATAAATAAATAAATATAAACTGCAGTGAACAAATAGCCCCTGCCTATGAGAGCTGCTACATTATGTGCACAGTGCACCACTTCCACTGAAATATGTGGCGGAATGCACAAAAAGCTTTGTTTGCACATGATTCTGGTAGGTGTATCTATCTACAAGATTGCTTCCGGATGGCAGTTACTACTACTAAACTGTAATACTAACCTGGAAATGGAGGAAAAGTTAACTAAGAAAGGGATGTAGGATTATCTTTGCTAATACTGACCCTGCATTACTACCTTTAATCATGATAACCATTTTGGATTGGTAGCAATTAGCACATGGTTCAGAACTGGCATGGTAAATGGCTTGTGGTGCTACTTTGGTGCTTCTTCAGGATGAAGACAGATAAAAACTCACACTCTCAGCAGGTTCTTCCCACATGAATGCACATGAATGGATAGGTGAGCATAAAAGTGAATCGAATTCTTCCACCTCCTCCAAAGCATGTATGCTCCTCAAAGGTATGTATGCTTTGTCCCTAAGGCAATTGGTTGCAAGGTGCTGGGTTCCCTTTTCACAGCAGGAGGTGGAGGTGGTGGTGATAGTGAGGTGAAGATAAGCAAATCTGACAGCTTGAAGGAGTGTTCAGTTTGCTGGTATGATTGTGAACTGAACAGTGGTGATGATATGCTGTAGTCCTCCCTTTATATTATTTCTGTCTGCACCCTGAAGAACGCTGATGATCACAGAATTCTCCATCTCGGAGCACTTCTACGCTCAGAAGTCATTTATTGAGATACAGTATTTCTGGAAACCAGGCTATCTATCCTGAGCTCACGGGGAGTCATATAATGTATTCAATCAAAACTTGCAGATACTGAAGCAATAGAGTCTTTTCAAAAACATCAGGGGGAGATCTCTAGTTTACATAAAAGAAGAAAAGATACGGTCGAAATGACAGATTTACAATTGCAGTTTCTAGATCAAATTCACCTTGATAGACAGATTAAATGGACATATTACCTTTGATGTTATATGAAATTTGAGACTGGCTTATCTCTCCCCATGCCCCAAAATTCAATTAAGAGCTTTTTCCTTCTTATAAATTGTTTAAGAACCTTTCAAATTAGGTTATGTTTCTAAATTCAGAGAATGGAATTAGATTATATGTGTTTACAATTATATAGAAATTCAGTTTTTCAAAGATTAGAGATCTATGTAATTTTACAATAACCAGAATAAATTTGTGAGGTGAAGGTTTCTAAACTTCCACCTTCAGTTTTGTTCTGAAAAATAGATTTTCTATCTGCTAAACATACCCAAGAGGCTAAATTAGGACCAATTCATACAATCAAACCTTGTGCAACAAATTGTGCAGAACCATGCAGGAAGACCTTGTAGGATGATACATTACCATTTGAACTAACACTACAAGATATGTTTGCATCTAGTCTGTATATGTGGTTACTAATCCAGCAAGGATGATGCATGTGGCTTGCTTCCGCACATTGGTCTCTGATGGTAGATGAGGGTAAATATGTTATGTAAATATGTTACCTAAGAACAGCCCTTTTGGATCAGGCCCAAAGTGTATCTACTCCAGCATCCTGTTTCACACAGTGGCTCACCAGATGCCTCTGAGAAGCCCACAGGCAAGAAGTGAGGGCATGCCCTCTCCTGCCGTTGCTCCCCTGCAACTGGTTTTAGAGGCATCTTGCCTCTGAGGCTGGAGGTGACCTATAGCCACCAGATTAGTAGCCATTGATAGACCTGTCCTCCATGAATCTATCCAAGCTCCTTTTAAAGCTATCAAAGCTAGTGGCCATCACCACATCCCATGGCAGAGAATTCCATAGATTAATGACGCACTGTTTGAAAAAATATTTCCTTTCTCAGTCCTAAATTTCCTTGCTTCAGTTTGATGGGATGACCCCTGGTTCTAGTGTTGTGGGACAAGGAGAAATTTTTTTCTCTGTCCACTGTCTCCACACCATGCATAATTTTATATACCTCTATCCTGTCTCTCTGTAGTCATCTCTTTTCCAATCTAAAAAGCCCCAGATGCTGTAGCCTTGCTTCATAAGAAAGGTGCTCCAGGCCCCTCATCATCTTGGTTGCCCTCTTCTGCACCTTTTCTAGTTCTACAATGTCCTTCTTAAGATACGTTGACCAGACCAAATGTGGAGTAACTTTGACAAAGCTTTTTGGAAGTCCAAGTATCTAAGTCAGCCAGATCACCTTTATGCATGTGACTGTTAACACTCTCAAAGAACTCTAAAAAGGATAGTGAGGCAAGACTTGCCCTTGCAGAAACCAAGCTGACTCCTTCAGCAAGGCCTGTTCTAGATGTTTAACAATTTTGTCGTGTGCTTTCCATCAACTTAAACAGCACGGACATTCAGCTAACCGGTCTGTAGTTTCCTGGATCCTGCCTGGATCCCTTTTTGAAAATCAGAGTTACATTGGTTACTTTCCAGTCCTTTGGTACAGAGCCTGATTGTAGGGATAAATTATATATTTTTGCTAGATGACAATTTCACATTTGAGTTCCTTCAGAATTCTTGAGTGGATGCCATCTAGCCCTGGAGATTTGTTAATTTTTAATTTTTCAAGACAGTTTAGAACATCCTCTCTCGTCACCTCAAATTGGCCCAGTTCTTCAGCCTCCAAGCCTGAGAAGCTCGGTTCCAGCACATGTAGATCCTCACCATCCTCCTCTGTGAAGAGAGATGCAAAGAACTTATTCAGCTTCTTTGCAATCTCCTTATCTCTTTCACGCCCTGATCTTCTAAGGGTCCGGCCACTTCCCTAGCAGGTTTTTTGCTTCTGATATATTGTTTTTGTAAGTCCCCTTGACATTTGAAGCTATATGCTCCTCAAACTCTTTTACATCCCTTATTGTCTCCTTGCATTTTTTTTGCCAGAGTTTATGTTCCTTTCTGTTCTCTTCACTTGGGCAGAACTTCCATTTTCTTAAGGAGGTCGTCTTCCCTTTTATAGCTTCTCTGACTCTACTTGTTAGCCATGTTGGCATCCTGCTGAACTTGGTGGTACCTTTGCTTCTTCTTGGTATACATTCCAACTGAGCAACTATTATTGTGGTTTTAAATAAGCTCTGTGCTTTCTGGAGTGCTTTGACCCTCTTGGCTTTCCCTTTCAGCTTCCTTTTTACCAGGCTCCTCATTTTTGAGAAGTTTCCTCTACTGAAGACCAACACATCTGTGTTGGACTTCCTTGGCAATGTTCCACTCACATATACACTGAATTGTATCCCACTATGGTCACTGTTCCCCAATAGTTCTACAACTCTGACATCTCATATCTAACATCTCACATCATTTAGTTTACTGGTATAGAAGAATATCATGTAGAACATGTACACAATCATGAATAAAGCCTATTTTTCTGAATTTACATGGATGTAGAAGGTGATCCTAACAATATATTCTATGCATACATTTATAAAAACTTAAAATGTCAGTATGATCTTTCCAATAAAGCTGGGTTTGGGTTAACATCCAGACTAACACTGCACTAGCTCAACGAACAAAGTTGTGCATGTATAAGAAGGATGTTCAAAGTTGCACAATCTCTTCTGCTCTCATTGCACTTGTGCAAGTGTGGCACTTTCGCAATAAGTCTAGCAGAACATGGCAGACATCCAGACTAGGGTTGTGCTAGCACAATGAAAGAAGTGGAACACACTTAAGAAGTTTGCAGGACTGCACAAAGTTGTAAGTCAAAGTAGCTGTGGTTGCCACTCCCACACTGGGGCCAATGGAAGTGTAGCTGGTGATGTAATGCAGGGAGTTCTAGGATGACAGCAGTGTAAGGGATGCCAGGATTCCATTGGAGTCAATGGAAGCCAATGGCTGCCACAGTCTGCTCCCCCAGAGCTGCTAACCTGGATTGTGTGTGGGCTGCACCACAGCAACTCAGCAGCAATACTGATCATCTGCTGGGAACTCCTCACCTATCCTGGTTAACCTTCTGAAGCACAATGCGGCCTGTATGTGACAATGAAAAAGACATTGAAACTGAAGGGACTAAGCAGAGTAACAGGTCTATGATTATTTCAACCTGTAGCAAGGTCCTTTTCCATTATCCCTTATCAGTTTTTGGAACCTCAATGAAAATCCTCATTACAGTTCTGGAGTCTGTGGCCACGATCCAGTGCAGAGTTAGGAACCTAGGAAGCTTCCCAGTCAGACCATTGGCCCATCTAGCTCAGTATTGTCTACATAGTCTGGGAGTGGTTTCTCCAAGATTGCAAGAAGGAGTCTCTCACAGCCCTATCTTGGAGATGCCAGGGAGGGAACTTGGAACCTTCTACATGCAAACATACAGGTCCTCTTCCTAGAGCAGCCCCATTTCCTAAGGGGAATATCTTACAGTGGTCACATGTAGAGGTCATTCACACAATCAAAACCTGTGTTCCAACCTGGTTTGGAAGCTCCTAATTTTTGGAGCTCCTAATTTTTGGTTGTGTGGAAGCAAGGTAGGAGGCAAACCTAGGTAGCTTTTCCTCCTACTTTCCATCCACATATTAATTAATTATTATTAATTCGATTTCTATACCACCCTTCCAAAAATGGCTCAGGGTGGTTTACAAAGAGAAATAACAAATAATCACTTCTACCCAGGTTTTCCTCCTACCTTGCTTCCTCACAACCAAAAATTGAGAGCACACATAGCTCCCAAACCCAGGTTGAACACAGTTTTTGATTGTGTGCAGGGGTGTAGCTATAATTGGGCAGATGGGTTCTAAGAACCCGGGGCCCCCAGCTCCTGAGGGGCCCCCAGCTCCATCCCTCCCTATTTTCTTCATTATCTCTCTCACTCAGAGGGGCTACCAGGGAGAGGGGTGAACATAGGCCCCCTCTCCCCTAGTTATGCCCCTGATTGTGTGAATGACCTTCTAGTCTCCCATTCAAATTCAAATCAAGGCAGACCCTGCTTAGCAAAGGGGACAATTCATGCTTGCTACCACAAGGCCAGCTTTCAGTTAAGTACACCTATGCACATTTATTTCAATGGACATAAGCACTGAAATAGTCTCTGATGGGCTGTGGCCACAGAATATAAGAAAATAACTTCATAGTGTCTCACAGGGCAGTAGCTTCACAGCCACAGTTCATATGCTGTTTTTTACTTATAGGCATCTAGAACACAAATCTTGGTTTGAGACCAAAAGGCGGTACAGTATTGCTTTTTCACTCTTTTGGACCTGACACCAGTAGTAAATCCACATGAATCCATGTGAATATGCGGCCAAGCATAGAGTGGTTGTTGTTGTTATTCTCTTTTTAATCTGAAACAACCCTCTTACACACTATGGTATTATTTATTCATTACAGAATTGCAACGATCAGGTAGCATCCTCCCAAATGGTCTGGAAGTATTTGAAATGGCAAGAGTATTGTATGAAACAGCCAGGCAAAGAGGGTAAATTAAATATTAGATTTGTATTCTAAAACAAATGTGAATAAGGCAAGTGTGTAGAAATAAGTTACTTACTAAAACAGTCTTATAAAGCTTTAAAAATCTCTTAGCAGCTTAGATTCTATTGTGTCTGAAAAAATATAAGAACCAATAACGCTCTCACGAGGTTTCATTACTGAAAAGGCTCATTAGGAAAGGCATTAAAATACTAATTACCTCATAAACTATTTAGTTGTGTACCCACTGGGATAGTACTTACCAGTGCCCAAGCTCTACATAGATCCAGCTAATCAATTAATGCTCATTACAACTAGAAAGAGCAGGCAGACTGCAGCATGTAGAAGAAATAAATAAGTCAGAGGTTAGCTTGGAAAGTGACTTGGCTGTAACAGAACCTTCGTTTGTCACACTGCTGTTGTCTGCTACAATTTAATTTTAATCAGCCTTTTTAATACTGTGGGTATTGTGACTCGTCCAGGTTTAAGAATCTCAGCCGCTGCTCATGCTTCTTGAGTACCTAATTTGTCATAATGAGCACTATGAATGACAAGCAGAGGCTAAAGTAGATAATGTAATAATTGTTGATGTTTTGTAAAGTAATTGCATGCTAACCTTCCATTATGTAGCCCCCAAAGTAAGAAATTAGGGGGGTGGGGAATAAGGCTAGAGCATTTTTATCTAACATTACCAAGTAGGGCATGCCCACTCAGCACTTCAAATAGAAAGGCACTGCTGACCCCTGGGTAGCATCCAGATTAACACCGCCCAGATGTAAACCGCCCAGAGACTAAAGTTTTGGGCAGTATAAAAATATGTTAAATAAATAAATAAATGACACTGCCCTCACATTAGAACAGTTCATTAACACAATAATTTTTTGCTGATCTCCACTTCCCTCTGCTGTTTCTGATGACTGTCCATGAGTGTTCCGCAGCTCTCAGAGACATATTCTGGTTGGGGTGAGTATTGGCAAAAAACATTGTGCATGGTTTTTGCTAGTTGTGCTGCCATAGTTGGACTATGGGTTTCTGTAAAAATGAGATGCTTTGAAACTGTGGGGTAGAGGAAGAAACAGAGCATAGGTGGCATCATGGTGTGCTTTACTCTGTGCCATGTCCAGTCCTTGTGCACAGAGTTGATGAAGCTTAGGGACATTGGAATGGCCCATTTTCTGCCCTGTAGCAAGTTTCCTGCTGCAGACTTCCATGGCTCATGATAGATTTTTGGAAACAGTCCAATTATGTTAAGGTATCCAGGACTATTATAATGTTGCATGCAGTGTGGTCCCAGTCTTTTTGTCAATTGTACTACATCCTGCTGCCAAACATGTAGTGTTCATTCATTCCTTTACTACCCTGCTCTTCAGCAAAGATTGGCTTCCAAAATCGCTTACAATACAAATTAATCATAAAAAGCACACAAAGGAGCAACCATAGCAGGGATGCATGGGGGGATTTGAATGACAAGGTCTTCGCTCCCAACACTGGACTCCTTTGATGTTCCACCTCGAGCCATGAGACTTGCAGTGTATAACAGGTTAGGTTGCTGGATATAAATCCAAGCAATTCAAATACAAGTATTTGAAGGAACTGAGAAGAACATGTGGCAAGAGAAGAAAGGAACTACCATCTACAGACTGGATTGATAGAAAATGGTGGAAGGAAATGACACGATCAAGATGCTAGAGCAGTGCTCTTCACTGTAAGGCCTGGGGGCCAGTTGTAGCCTCCCATCAATCCTAAGTGTGGCTTCCTGACTAATTGTTTATTGGATCCCCCTGGCAACATGTGGAGATAACCATTCTAAATGTGCAGTGCTGTGGAGATAACCATTCTCACTGTGCACTCTGGGACTCCTCTAAGGAATACAGAGTCCTCTTAAGTCACTACATGATCTTGGAAAGTCTGCACAGAGTTCTGTGAACTGCTTTCCTCCTAGAATTCATAAGAGAGGGCTCCGTCTGTCTTAAGGGGTCCTCCCAGCATTGAGAAAAGTGCAGTGCAGTGTGGAAGTCAGTCCATTGGGAGATGGTTCTTACATCAAGGTCAGTTTGTTGTTGTTGTTTGTCAAGGTGGCCCCCGCTTGAAAAATAGTGAAGATCAAAGTGCTAGAGAATGCTGCATGAAGGTCTGTGAAGGCACCTTGGCTGGGACCCGGCAGATTCTACAGCACAGATGTTCCAACTGGCTCAAATGCTCAAATGCTATAACAAGGCAGACCTCCCAGTGTGAGTGAGGAGCAGCATTTTGAAAAGCCCCTAGAAAGGTTAAGCATCCTTTTCCCTGGGCAACCTCAAGGAGAACACAAGACATCTGTCATGCCTTTAGCCCTTAAAACAGGAATAATTATTTACACATTGCAGTGTCCAGAATCTCAGATTCAGAATGAGAGAGATAAGCTTATACAGCACCTTGCATGTTAAAAAGGCTAATTGAATAAGAATAACACCAAAAGAGGTAGTTTATCTAGCACAGCCAGAAAAGTATTTCTGGGACACAAATAAAGCCCGAAAAGGAGAAAATCTCTTTTTAACTTGGAAGAAAAGATAGATCATCTTGCCATCAGGTGATATCTGGGCAATGAGCACTCCTCACTTGAGTGCCTTGGTCTACACAAGTGTAGGACCCTTCTGACTACTTCATCAGAGCAACATGATGGCAGCTGTAGTCAAGGAAAAGTAGGTACAGACATCTTTCATTTCTAACTATGCCAAGTATGAGAGGATTGACTAAACCAGCTACATACAGAACTGAAGTTACAATTTTCATTTGTATTTATCTAACTCAACTGACATTTATGAGATGTAAGGAGCCTGGTTAATGTTTTGGCCAGTTTAGTTCACATCTAAAATTGTCTGGGCAAAATCTTCCAGGCTGTTGAAAAGTTAGACTTTCCTTTTAAGAGGAAAAAAGTCTTTCAAAAAATCACCTTATTGCTTAAATAGCACAATCCTCCATTTAGCTGCAAACGCTCTCAAAATTAAACTTCCTTACAAAAACAAAGCTTTGTGATTAAAATGTGAGGATTTTTTTAAAAACTTGCAGAGTTTCATGAAATAAATATTAAAGTGAAAAAGTTGTAGATGTTTCATAGCATTTAAAATATAGTGACTATTTGGTGAATTTTGGATTAATTAATTAATATCTATCCCACTCTGTCTCATGGGTTCTGCTTACACCATCCCCCCCACACCATAAAAATCAATTCCTGAAAATCTGAACAAATTAATAGATTGATGGTAGGGCTAAACACCAGAAGCCCAGCAATAGCAAAACCTACCAGGAGGATTTTCCGTAACTGTCCATATATTTCTGTATGGCCAAAGCTATAACAAGGCAGACCTCCTAGACTGGGTGAGGAGCCATATATATTTTTGTATGTATACATTTTGTATGTACATATATTTCTATGAATTTTTATGGATCTTGTTTGATATTATATGAACAACAGTTAGCAAGTACAAGTCAGATCGAGCAGAACAGGGAAATAAGTATATGTCCCTAATCAATTTTTGTATATAGATATTACAAATTCATTACATTTTTAATATTTACAGAATTTCAAATTTCCATGCTCTAGAAAATCTGAAGGTCTCTCAAAGGCGACACTCTCTCTCACACACAAAAAAAATACTGGGGGGAGGAGGACATAGAAGGGGTACAGTGCATTTCTGAGGGCTATGAACTCTGTCCCACAAGTTAGAATTCTGAAAGAAAAACATATGTGCCAATATGTCCCTACTTTCCCATTCAGGTGAATGGAAAAACAGGGATGTGTTGGCAGGTATGAACAATAGCAGTGTTTTTTCACATTCATGGTCCCATTCTAAATGGGCTAATGCCAGTTAGCCCATGCGAACATTTTTTATATATTGATGTGAATAAAGAAAATAACTCTGAGAATGTAAAAAGTGCCTATATTTCCACAGGAGTTCAGCAAGTACGTGTGTGTGTGTGTGTGTGTGTGTGTGTGTGTGTGTGTGTGGCGGGAGGGGAAGATGGCTGGAGACAGAGCAGTGTTCCCTCTAAGGCGTGCACACATGTGCACGCTCACAGGTTTTTTGATGTCCACTTAGTTAATTTCAGATTCCACTCAGGCTGAATCAGGACGGCCCCACTTTGAATGCACATGCACACACTGCCATGTTACTGCCACCCAGAACAAACTCATTTGGAGATGAGACATTTCAAACAGAAATGAAAAAAAGTAAAGCGACTACTACTGAAGAGGGCAAGTTCCAACTTGTCTGGGTTGCATGACTGCTTTTCCCGCCCCTCCGTGCCATCAACAAGGTCTGAGGACTCTATTCATGCTAGCCCCATTCAATAGCATAGTATCTATTTCTCATGTATTGGATGTTGATGCTGGGAGGAAGGTCCAACAGCATGAAGGCAACATGATGCAGCAAGGCTACTTAAACTAAGCAAGTCTGGGTTTGTTTAGTGCCTGGATGAGAGAACTTCCTGGTATGCAATCTTGACTTCCTGGGATATAAAGATATGAATTGCCTTACTATGCCGCCTTTTCAAGACTCTTCCTCAAGTTTTCCACCCTTGGTCAATTTCACCATAGATGGCTTCTCACATTCAGAGAAACAGTGAAAGGTGTGTGCATAAAGGGGCCAATGTTTGTACTTCCTGGCTAACATAAAAACAAACAAAACATGCATCTCCACCCTGGTGAAATGTGTGAGGTTCAAATCCACATTGCAATGGTGGAAAAAGAACAAGCCTCTCACATTATCTAGAAAAAGTCAGAGGTGGTTTTATTTCCCACTGTACTGATAAAAAGTGAAAAATAAAGGATCTTAAAACATTTGCTGCTTCTAAAGATTCCCTTCAGAAATCTATCTGAGTCAACATTACCACGTGTTTGACACACCAGACCTGGAGGAGAATAAGGCAATAAATTCACTGGGGACATCACAAGTGAAAATAATGGTATGATGATTGCTAGGCAAATGTTATGTCCTTCAGGTACACTAGTGGGAGATGGCATCTGGATCACTTGCAAATTTCTTTTTAAATGAAATTTAAAAATTATCTGGAAAATAACACGAGACAGCACTCATCATGAGGCCAAGAGAGCATTATTTCTAGAGTCATAGAGAAAAGTTATCATGTTAAGTACTGACTATTCTTTACTGGAATGATCAAAGTCCTGCTGATGCAAACTAGTGATTCCTGGTTTTGCACCATTTTGTCCTGCAATTAATATTTTGCTATCTTTGTTAATAAGAGCTTGAGCTTGAATTTTTAAATAATGTCTGCTACATACTGAAATGACAATTGGTTCACATAAGCCCCTTATACTTCTCTCTGGCTGACTATCCATTCCTACGTAGTTTTCATAGGATTTGGGGTGTTTCAGTGCCTACCCTGACAGTATGCGGAAAAAGTCCAAACAAACCCCAGTTCCAATTTTTGCATGCTGTAGTTATTGCTCAGCACAGAACATGCAATTCTGCTGTCTCTGCCCCTGGACCAAAGCACATGAAAGAAGCTCCTTGTGGCACCAAAGCCAAAGGGAAAAAAATTATTTAAAATGTTGTGTTACCGGGATGGGAACTTCTGCCGCACAAGGATATTTTTTAGCCTTTCCATTGGAATTTATGTAGTTTCACTTTCCAGGATTATTTTCATGCGCCATTAACAACAACCGTTATGTTACAATGTGGGCTTTTCTTCCTTCATCTGGCATGTACTTCAGATGTATGTCTCATCACATCATAAATGCCGTCAAAGACAGAGGATTTTCAATATTAAAAGATCTAGTTTTATCTACTCAGGAAATTTAGCATGCCAAATATTCATGAAAACCCTTACTATTAAAAAATGAACTGAAAAATCCCTTTCCCCATTTGTTTTCAAGATAGTTCTTATTTCTTTTTTTAGTCATCTCTTTTCCACTGTACAACATAAAAATGGATTTTTATTCCCAATGTTTTGTAATCAGTTACAGATGCAATGTTTAATCAAGTAGCTAGATTAAATGAGTAAATTATAAAGTTTTTGATCAATAAAAAAGGAAGCTTCCAATTAACTGGGCAGCATGGTTAAATTAAATTATTAGACATAGAACCGCATAATTTTAGAGTTGGAGGGCACCCTGGAGGTCTTTGTCCCATCTCTTGTTCAGTGTGGGAAACCACTAAAGCATTTCTGACAGATAACCATCCAGCCTCTGCTTGAAAACCTTTAGCAAGGGGGAGCCCATCATTTCATGAGACAGACTCTTGAAATGTTGAACAGCAACAGTAAAAAATTCTTCCTAATGTCTAGCCTAAATCTGCTTCCTTGTAATTTCAACCCATTAGTTCTAGTCCTGCCCTCAGCAGCGAGAGAGAATAAGACTGCTCTTTCTGTGTGACAGCCTTTTAAGATATTTGAAAGTGGCTTCATACCTGCCAACATATACCTATTTTCCATGGGAAAATATGGTCAGGTTGGCAGGTCAGGCTTTCATATCTCTCCTTAGTCTTCTCTTCACCAGGATAAACATACTCTGCTCCCTTAATCATTAATCACAGGAATTGATTTCCAGAACCTTTACCATCTAATGTACATAATACAATACAAGTACTAATAAAGGTACTTATAAAAACTGCAGATGGGAGTATCATCTCAGAGCAGGCATTTCTCCCTTCTCTCTCACTCAGGAGGGTATGCCCCTTCTAACAGGATGCCTTCCAAGACATACATGTACATGAACCAAAAACACACAATTGCTTTTACATCATTGCAAATCCATGCAAATATTCATTCTCATGATTTTTCATCTCATGAAAAACTAATATTTATTTAAATCAGGGACATGCCTTCAATTAATATACACTAACATAACTTAATTCTTAAAATTATTAATCCATACATCATTTCAGCTCTGTGAAGGGCTAGTTTCCAAAGAGCTGTGTAGAAGCTTCTATCTGTGCAGGGCAAATTCTGAGCCCACTCCCCATTTCTCACTCCAATTAAGCCATTTCTTAAATCTGCAATAACATGGGGACAAGCCACAGAAGCACAAACATCTGCAGATCAGGAAGAAAAAATGGCAATGTCCCACTTTGCATAGGTAAATCCTTGCTTGTGGCTAAGGGATTTTTTGGATTCCAGCCTAGGGGTCTAATTTTGTTTAAAGAAAATCTAACCATGGAGATGAAGTGACTTGACTCAAGGAAACTATATGACAAATGTAGTCCTAACAAGGGAATCCCAACATGCCTCTGTATTTGTTGGAGTTAATATAAACTCCAAAAGACAAAATCACTGACTATTCTTCTAGTTATGCTTTTGTTTTAATCTGTTTAGTTGGTGATTTGCAAGGTAACTTTTTGGATTTAAAGAACAGAGTATTTTGCTCAGAACAGGAGAGTACAGAAGTCACATTTTGTAGAACACTATGATAAACAATGCAATATTAAAATCATTTTTGTCTATTAAAACCAACAAATATTTCTATTAACTCAATATTTTAGCTAAGTATAGATGTTTTGTCTTTAATGGCAAATATATGTAGAGTGATTCTGAACCAACAGTTGTCCCTGTTCTAAAAATGACTGCAGGCTTTAGCGTGGTGTAGTGGTTAGAGTGCTGAACCAGGACCAGGAAGACTCAAGTTCAAATCCCCATTCAACCATGATACTAGCTGGGTGACTATGGGCCACAGGGTTGTTGTGATGTATGTAGTACATCGCTCTGAGCTCCTTGGAGGAAGAGTGGGATATAAATAAATAAATAAATAAATAAATAAATAAATAAATAAAACATGTTGAAATTAGCATAAGGGCCACCTCTGAGTGCATATGCAAATATAAATGAAACTGTTTTTTTAGTTCTTCTTTTGAAAAGACATGTGTAGTACAGTGCCACTTTGAATGTTTTCAAGAAATAGTTTTTATTTTAACATTTCAGTTCACATTCAGGCTAACATGAAAGGTATGGCATTGCCATATTCTCAGGTGCCAAGGTTACACTTGAATTCTAATGGGATCTTACAAATGTTTAAATGTGTGTTAAAGCCTAATGCCTAAAATAGCCTTTACTAGACTTGTACAAATTATTTTAAATTGCATAAATATTTTTAATATGTCTGGCTTCTGACAGAACGCTACTATATACAGGAGGATGGCACTGGCTCCTTCACGTCAGCGTCCTCCACCCCATTTCCTCCTTCCATCTCCACCTGCCTCCTGAAATTAGAACTAATCATTATTAGTTCAGACTAGCATGTATTGCATCTGGCTTATCATCAGTTAAACATTGTGTAGAAGGTAGTTTGGACTAATGGAGATGATCATTAGGATCACTGATGCTGTGAGAGCTAGGCATCTGAAACATTAACTCTTCTCTGAAATAGGACTTAAAAATACTTAACTTTGGATGGATAGTGACTACTGATATTATTGCCACAATTACAAAAAGTGAAAATTAGTGCTGAGATGAAGCCTAATTCATGGGCTGCAACTAGTCTCTCATCAAAGTTTGGGAGGGATTCATAGAAGGGTGATGTTCATCCATTGTCTTGAGGGCAGAGTGGAGGGTTTGTGGCCTTTTACCTTCTCTTCCAGCTTGTACTTTGCTTCTGATGTGTAGCCAGAGCTGGTCTTAGGGGTAAGCGACTACCTGAAAGGAGTGCCAAGCCAAGCTGAGTTGGTGACACAGTGTCTGCTGCGTGTACTTTTTGTAGTGAAGCTGCAGAAGCCCTGTGAGATTTCAGTGTGATCTCAACAGGACAGCACTGGCAACAAAGCAGGGAATTATTGAAGATAGCTCTGGACACTTTTAATGGGCAGTGAAAAGCTTGGGAGGTAGCACCTATAATATTATGACGTTTTGCAAATCTGCGCAAGGAATACAACACTGATAAAATAACCACGGAGGTGGAGCCAAAGGCACTCCTTGTTCAGGATACTAGGGCCAGTCCTACTTGAAGATGTAGGAATAGAGAAATAGAAAAGGAAGCACTTCTTTACACAGCACATAATAGTTTTGCTCGGACTGAATCCGGACATCATAACAGCCACGGGGTGAAACCCCGCTGAGAGGAGGTCAGACAGCCCCACCCACCCAGGTCGCAAACTCTGAGTCGTGGGTGCCAGCCTGCCCCCGAGTAGGGGTGGATCCCAGCCCAAGGGCTGCAAAACCTGCAAGGGCTGTTCCTCAGCTTACCTACTCACCAGTAAATAGTCCTCCAGTCAAAAACCAATTAATACACAAACTATTCCGCACTCTTCAGCAAAGTGACTAATCAAAAGGTGACAACCCTAAATCATTTTCAGTGAGAAGTAGGCAAAAAAAGGCCAAACCAAGGCCAATCAGGCATGACCCCAAAAAATCCTACTTGGCCCCAAATGGTGACTGGACTTCCCTCACTGAAATGGGTGTGAAGGAGGGCTGCTCAGTACAAGCAACTAAGAGCGAGTGCTATGTAGCTGGCTTCTTAAAATGCTGCTCCTGGAATCAGATTGGCTGGTCCATGTCACGTGGCAGACTCCAAAATTGCAGCCTCTGTGCTTGCCTCAAAGGCCCAGGAGCACAACCCCGCCCCACCCCCGCAGTCACATGAAAGCAGCGGGAGTGGAAAATCCTCACCGGGATTCATTATAAGGAAAGGTTATTAGACACCAAAGAATCTAAACACTTAAATATTCCTAAAAAATAAACTGAGTACTCCACTGCCTTGCAGGTGGTGGTGGTGGTGTAGTTGGCATATGGCAGTTGACATTTGGCATTGTCCAATGACAGTCAAAATGAACAGAAGAAATGAAGGTGTGTATTTGGTTGGTAGGTGGCACCCATGGGGACCTACCCATCACCTGAATTTGCTGCCCCTAGGGCCTTTATAAGTGGTCTGAATCAATCCAAATCAGAAACTAATTGAATCAAATCAAATCCAAATCAAATCTGGGTCAATGGGGTGGGGACAGATTCAGACATAAAACAAATCAGGGGTGATTTGATTCAGGCACAAGTTGAATCAAAAATATCAATTCGTGTACATCCCTAACTGTGGGAAACAGGATGCTTGATTAGATAGGCCTAATGCCTATCCATATTCTCCATATTCAGCACGTACAACAATTAACACATAATTAAGTAATCACATAGAGAGCTCCAGTTAGAAAAAAACAAGTTAAAACTCAAACAAAAAAGACAATAAATTGGGATTCCAAATAAACAAATAAAAATAAATTTCAATTTGTTCCAATAATTCCACGGCACATGCATTTCAGAACAAATGGTCCTATTCATATTCCATTGGGTCCTATTCATATTCCATTTCATTTGTTCCAAAAACAAATACAGATACACTGCAGTATCTACTCAGATAGGGAACTCGACAAAGAGGGTCACAGCTTCTGTTTCATTGTGTCTCTTGATATGCCATTTCTATACAGTTCTGTGGTTTGGGGACTTTACTATTAACTGATGCTTTTTTTATTGTGGTTTTCATTGTTGTGCTGCATGATATTGCAGCATATAATTGTGGGCGCTATGGAGCCACATGATAGAGAATAACATTTTAAAATAAATTAACAGATATACATTTTCCCCTGCATAGCTGTGATAATTTCTTGTGAGGGGTGCTTTTTTTTGGTGTTGTACACTTTGCTTGAAAACTATACAAACTACTGGCTACTGTTAAACCGATCACTTTGGTTTTCTCCGCTCTCTATCATTTATTAAACAGCCAGGTACAGCCCATAAAGCACTACAGAAATAGAAGAGAATCAATATATATATCTGAAAAGTTACAGGCATTACCCAAAGGTCTATGTATATATCAACTAGCTAATCCATTCTGATAGAGCAACATCTAAGGATTTTTCTGCACAATAAGGTTTATTCCAATAAAGACACAATTGATTAGGAAGTTCTCCTTCACAAGCATTTTGGGGAGAACTGAGCATGTGTTTTGTTCTAACAATTCCCACATATTTCAGAAGTAACTCTGTCCTCTCTAATTATGTTTCCCCAAGTAATCTATTACAGCATGTACAAAAATGTATGGCAATCACAACAGAATATTATTCCAAGCTACTATAACTTTCCAAACAGAAGAAATTGGCTTCAAGTTTCAGAGGGTTGTTTGGCAAACTGCTTTCCATGGTCCCCTTCTATACTGTTTGGCCCCAAGAGTCAGTGTGCCACTACCTACCACATGAAGTCTATGGGCACAGAGGTGGTCTCAGGGATCAGGCGTGGGACCTACTGAGTGCCCTGTCTAATAATAAATACTGTCTCTGAAGCTAGCCCTATCTCAAGCAATGGTACTAAGTAACCTATAAAATGCTAGATCATTATCAAGGTTTGGAAGTTTAGATCATTATCAAATCTTAACAGAAGCGTTACTTAATTTACAATTCGTTTACAATTAATAGAGTATTGTGTATTACAGAGTAATACTCTATATACACAAGTGAGTTTATAGCATATTACACAATTACATTTTTAAAAAACAACTGTGGCAATATTTGTGTGCAGACAGATTTTAATCACGCATATGATTAATGTACATGAATGCAAATATAATTACATATTACTTCTGTTAAAAACAGTTAAGTTCACAGGTTAATGACATCCTGTTGTATGCTGGTTCTTAAAACGGTCTCCTGGGAAAGCTTGCCAAAGCAACACCTTTGTGAATTTGAGCCTTAGCCAAAACAAATTTATTCAGATTAAAAAGTGATCCACTTAATTTCACATATTAAAGAATAGAATTCTCACCATATGTATCAATAATTTCATTTTTAAAGCCTCAGAGTTCCAGTTTTTAAAAGTGTGGGAGAAGGAAAAGCAACTGCAGAAACTGTAGTCTCTGAAATAGATGCCAGTGTGATTCCCCTCCACCCCCAGGTCAGGGAGTATTTTGCTTGGCTCAAGATTGCTTGGGTTTGGAGGGGAAAAAAACACTCTTGCCGGCAGCTTAATCCAGAAAGATTTAATAAGCTGTGCTGCAGATGCTGTTGCTATTTGGCACATCACGATTACTGTATGGCACACAGCAGAGAGAGAACCCTTGACCACAGATTTTGTTTGGCTGATGTTGCCAACTCTTTTGGCTACATCTGCTCTTTAAGCCAACCAACTGCATGTTTACAGAGTGTGGTTTTAGCTGAGGTGTTAAAAAGGCTTGGGTTGGCTGCCTAACCAAAATTTATATTGAGGTAAAGATGTGACCTTTCATGTCTACCATACAGTGAACGTCACATATCTACTGGCAGGCAAATGCTTTCTTTTGCCCCCTGTGGTGAACAACAGTACTTCAAAAGTACACATTGTGGCTTTCATTCAAATCAGCAATAAGCGGTTATAAGCATGTGGTGACAATATGAGATGCTAGGCACCAGCAGTCTAAATCTCTCAGTCATTATTTCTGCTTTATATTGTTCCCCTCATTCACTGAAGTTATTCCCTCTTCCAAAGCAGTGTCAAAAATCCTGAAAGGAACACTTTAGCTATCTGTCCCCTCCAATGCCACATTTAACAAGAAAACAGCTCTCACTGGGACAGATTTACATGCCCAGGTTGGAATGATTAATGGCTACCCAGGAAGGATCCAGACAGTTCATGGGAGGCGTTTGGGCCAGAATTCGAGGCAGCAATTGTTCTGAAATCACATGATGCAGCAGCCTAGCGGAAACTAGATAGGTATGAGTCAGGTCAGTGCCAGTGCGGAAGATTGCCTGAATATCCCATATACTACCCTGAGTTCCACATAAGAATAAAGGTAGGGTATACATGCAATAATAATAAATAAAAATAATCAAATAGAGAGAGCATGTGAGAAGCAGTGGACAACATCCAGACTAATGAAGCACATGTGCAGCAATATTGCGCATGTGCTAAGAGGAATAGATTATTTTCATCAATGTCCTTTCCCTTTGAAGCCAACTGATTCCCAAAGATAAGTCCATGTAAGGTTGCCATCCCCCCAGCTTTCTGGGTATTTAGTGGATTTTAAGCAGGTTCCCTGGCACCCGGTTAACCCATTAGCTTGACCAGATTCCCAGCTTTCATTATTTTTTTTTAACTAACCCTAGCCCTTGTAGAAGCAGAGTTAACGAGCAAAATGTGTGGTCAATATTCTGTTCAACCACTGGTCTTGGAGAAAGGCAGGTGAAACACAGGAGGCTGGCTGGAAGAGGTTCACAATAAGTGATCTCCCTGAGGAATGTTGCCTTTGTTTTTTGTCAGCAGGGGGTCCCTATAGGGCAGTTGAGAGGATAGCCTGATATAAATCACTGCCCATCTGTGTATTGTAATGTTTAATTAAGGTTTTTTGCTTTATAGTGCAAGCCATTCTATGCATGCCTACTTAGCAGTAAGTACCATTGGTTTCAATCATAAGAACACATGAACATAAGAAAAGCCCTACTGGATCAGGCCCAAGACCTATATAGTACTGCATCCTGTTTCACACAGTGGCTCACCAGGTGCCTCTGGGAAAGAGGTGAGGGCATGCCCTCCCTCCTGCTGTTATTGCTGTCTCTTCTACTGTTAGGAGAGACAGCTTTCAGAATCAGACTTTCTCCCTATCTAGGACTGCAGTCTTAACTGAAAAGCTCAGTGTATTTTTTGTTCTATTGCTGCTATTAATATCTCAAAATTAGTGTAGTCCATTTATTTTCTATATATATTGTTTTGTTTTTGTGTGTTTAAGCAACCATGAATTTTCCCTGTCCCCTGCTCTTTTCCAGCCTATACAAGTATTCTAAATCAAAAGAAGTCATTCTGGTGTTACATTTTATGTAATTATTTCAGGATATAAATGGTGACCGTGACAAGGCTCAAGCATGAAAGCCTTAATCCCTAGCACCAGTTTTGTAGGATCAGTTGTAGAATTTAGTGATGATGAAAATTCACTCAGCATGGCTCCTCAGCATGAGCTTTGATTTTGTATTTTCACCAATCTTATCTGGTATCTTTACCTTTACCAATAAATAGCATATTCAGGTATTAGAAAATGGTGGGTTGGTAGTCTGCAGTTGGTGAGGAATCCATGACAGCAGTACACACAGCTAATTAGACAAGGTTAAAAATTGAACTTGTATATTAGAACTTGTATATTAGATAGAAAGTCTGGGTGTTTAGTGCTCAGGTAAATGAACAATCACATGCCTCAGTTAAGAGAATAAACTATATAGCATTTGGGTGAATAGATGTCCAGGATTTTTTTAACCATGATTTATATCCAGCCATTTCTACATGCACCCAGTGACACATACTGTTTCCTCTCCACAAAACAACTTCACACCTATAAAGCAACCTTCCAGCACAGATTCTGATGCAGCTCAAACAAGGTCTACAGCTGATGTCCAACCAGCAGAACAGATTCAAATATACATTGACTCCCTATGCTATGTAAATGACTTTTTTTTAAAAAAAGTGAAGCCCAAATATTATAAATGAATGAATGAATGAATGAATGAATGAATAATATGCCCAACATTCTTTAAATCAAATTATATCATAAAGATACAGTAAGGTTGAAACTGGATTGGCTCAAGTGAGACTCTGAACCTATTTACAGCAGTCACATATTCTACTACTACCACCACAAATACGAATATTCACATAACTAGAAATGAAGGATTCCGGTTGCCCTTAAAAGTAAGACAACAGCTACTAGTAGAATATTCTTTAAAATGTACACATATAAATGTTACAAGGCATTACCATTTTGGCTTCTGAGTGCATTGGAGGGACTTGTGGTGAAGCACACGGATTGCTGAGGTTTGGGCCTTGCATTCCCATGATATTGGAGTTCATTGACATTTGTCTGTCCATCTTGAAGAAAAAAGAAAAGAAATCAGATGGGAACTGAAAGGCAAAACATCTTTCCAGACGCATATTTGCTTCTAACAGGCAAGAGCTTGGCTTTTTGTTCCCATCTAGCATCAGAAAATATAGCCAGTAACGTCGTTTTACCTAGCAATCAATAGAAAATTGCCTCTTCACCAGAAGAAAAGATTAGTTACCTGGGTTTGAGTTACCATCATTTCTATAATGATTTCCCTCTCCTTTTAGAAAACAACACTCTGCGTTAAGTGGCTTTTAAAACATCACTGTATAAAATTATGGCTAACTCTGCCATGGCATCTCAAACCAACTTACTCCAGATATAAATAAAGATGCATGATCTAGAGTGTTTAAAAATTGCACATGTTTCCCACCAGAGCAGTAGACCCTTGAGAAAAAAAATTCACATGCCTTAGATTGCTGTGGTGAAACTTTATTAATATACTACCAACACTTAAAGCATAAGACCAAAGATGTTCCTTTTTTCCAGGGAAATATACTTGCGGGCAGCAGTTCACTGATGGTGATAATGTTCTAGTTGCAAGTAAATACTAGGGCTATGCATCATAGTGGGTCCAACATAAATGCTAGACCTGAAATGCACTTGATTGGGTGTTACTGGAGAGTAGGGATATGAATGGAACCAGCCAGGCCAGTTCACTTTGAATCTGAACAAGATTTGAACTGACCTGGTCCAGTGCGACCGCCAGATTGGTTCAAAGCAGTTTGCGAACAGGTTCAGGGGTCTACTTGTAAAGAGGAATCTGGTGAGGATTCCCCTTTATGAGTAAAGGGGCAGGGGGGCTTCCAAGAGTTAGAGGGTGTGGGAGGTGAGTCAAAGCTAATTGGCAGCAGTATCAGGTGTGGTGGCGGCTACCTCCAACCCTGCCAGCCTTATTCAGAGTAGCCCAGGCCCATGGCAGCCTGGTTTGGGCAACTCTGGAGGAGGCTGGTGGGGGTGGAGTCACCGCTGATTAAAGTAAATAGCCTTGACTCCCCTCCTGCACCCTCTAACTCTAGGAAGCCCCCCTGCCCCTTTGCTCAAAAAGGGAAAATCCCCCGAACCGGTTCAGTTCAAACCAGGGCCAGTCCAGTTCAAACCCAGACCACCAGCCCCCTTTTGGGAGTCCCAGTTTGAACCGGGACCACTTGAACCACCCTGGTCAAACCAGGGTTCATACTGGATCGATTCACACACCTCTATCACTTTTGCAGCACCCAGGGGCTTTTGCAACAGCAAGAGGGAGCTGAACCATCAGAATGTCTGGATGTCTGAATGTCCAACATTTGTTGGACTCCCACTTTCTAGTGGTGTGCCCGAACCGGTCCGGCGGCCATTCCAAAGAATGGCCGAACTGCCGGACCGGTCCGGCACTGCCTGGTTCGGGTCCGGGTGGGGGGTATGCCCTTAAGGGCGGGAGGGCTTGCTTAGCCCTCCCGCCTCCTTGCCCCCGCCAGCGCCCGTATTTCCTAGTATAGGGGCGCTGGAAACCAGCCGCCCCCCCGCCATGGCGGCGGCGGCGAAAGAACTCCCCAAGCCAGCCCTCCCTCCCTCCCAGCTAGCTGGCCGCCCGCCCACCCTCCCGCCGGCTCGCTCACCGTTCACCGTATAGAAAACGAGAGGAGTTCCGGCACAGAGCTCCTCTCATTTAGAAGGCCTCCCGCAGAATGGTGTTTTGCGCGCGCGCACATGCGCGCGCCGCAAAGCACGCCGTTCGCCGGAGGCCCGGTCTACCCGCCGGGAAAGGGCCGGCCCTTTCCCGGCGGGTAGACCGGGCATCCGATCGCCGGAGCCCCGGTCTACCCAGCGATCGGAGGCCCGGTCTACCCGCCGGGAAAGGGCCGGGTAGACCGGGCCTCCGATCGCTGGGTAGACCGGGCCTCCGGCGATCGGAGGCCCGGTCTACCCAGCGATCGGAGGCCCGGTCTACCCGGCCCTTTCCCGGCGGGTAGACCGGGCCTCCGGCGAACGGCGTGCTTTGCGGCACGCGCATGCGCGCACGCGCAAAACACCATTCTGCGGGAGGCCTTCTAAACGAGAGGAGCTCTGTGCCGGAGCTCCTCTCGTTTTCTATACGGTGAACGGTGAGCGAGCCGGCGGGAGGGTGGGCGGGCGGCCAGCTAGCTGGGAGGGAGGGAGGGCTGGCTTGGGGAGTTCTTTCATCGCGGCGGCAGGGGGGGGGTGCGGCTGGTTTCCAGCGCCCCTATACTAGGAAATACGGGTGCTGGCGGGGGCAAGGAGGCGGGAGGGCTAAGCAAGCCCTCCCCGCCCTAAAAACAAGGCCCCCCTTCGGTGCCGGTCCGGACTTCTCCGGACCGTGCACATCACTACCACTTTCTTGCCTTGCTTCCCCTCTATGACTGTGGGGAATCCTCTTTTGCTTCCTCTTCACTCCAGGAAGAGCACATCACGCACAGAGAAAGTTGTGTTCTGAGGTATTCTATTTAAAAGGCACTCCTCCCACACCCCACATTCCCTTTTACATTCCCAAGTGAAGTGGGTGCTTCTGGGATTTGTAGCCCCCCCCCCCCGCCACCCGAGGCCACAGTCATGTTCGTGCATACACAGTACACAGACTGTACATGTATTTGAAAGGAACCAACATCTACAGACCATTATGGATCCTGTAGCTTTCAGTTCATTTGTTTTTCCCATTCTGTATTACTGATGTTGATGTGCCCAGTAATAAACATTGCAAAAAAGCACTCTTTCTGTGATCATCCAGATTATTTTCATTCAGAGCTTTATCGAAGTGATTTGCAAAAGTAAATGTTTTCCCAGTTCATTTTCAGGCCCAATTAAAAGTGCTGACTTTAACCTTTAAAGCTCTAAACAGTTTGGGGCCTGGTTATCCAAGAGAGCACCTTGCCCCATATGACCTGACTTGGACCTTAAAATCTACTTAAGAGCTCCTCTGAGTGCCCCTGTCAAATGAGGTGAGGCAGGTGGCTACTAGGGAGGGGGCCTTTTCGGTGGTGGCACTCCGTCTATTGAATAGACTCCCCAGTGAGGCTTGGCTGGTGTTGTCACTGTTGTGTAGTTGTGAGCTGCCCAAATAACAATTTGTCATGGGGTGGCCAATGAATGAATGAATGAATGAATGAATAAATTTATTATTTATTATTGTAATTTATTATTATTATCTTTCTATATAATTCTCTTAGATGTACCCATTAGTAATCCCATGTGTGGCAGCTCTTGCAAGAGTTCGCGAGAGAGGGGAAGCTGAGAGGAAAGTGATGGCAGTGGGGAACATAAGGCCAATGGACAGGCCAGCGAATGGGCTGGCAGGCAGGCGGGGGAGAAAGCAGCAATGACAGGAGGGAAGAGAAAGCAGCTGAGGCGGGGGGAACAGAAAGCAGTGGTGACAGTGGGGGGGGGGAAGTGGCGGGGGAGAAGATAAGGTGATGGTGGAGAGGGGGAAGAAAGTGGCGGCTGGCCAGAAAAAGCAGCTGGCCAGGCAGCTGGCCAGAGAGAAAAAAACATTGGAGGGGGAGAGGGGGAGAGGAGTGCGGAGGGCTGAGAAGAAGGGGTCAAGAATGAAGCAGAACTAGAGGCGCAGATGCTCTGCACCTGGGCCAGCTAGTTATTACTATTTTGTTAAGGCTCTGACTTCCATCACAAATCTACCTATCAATCTACCTATCTATCTGGAGCGAGAGGGATGTAGTGGTTACAGTGCTGGACTAGGACCGGGGAGACCCAAGTTCAAATCCCCATTCAGCCATGAAACTAGCTGGGTGACTCTGGGCCTGTCACTTCTCTCTCAGCCTAACCTGCTTCACAGAGTTGTTGTGAAAGAGAAACTCATGTAGTACACCGCTCTGGGCTCCTTGGAGGAAGAGCGAGATATAAATGTAATAATAATAATAATAATAATAATAATAATAATAATAATAATAATAATTTAAATCATCAACATAGCTCTACAAACATAATCCACTAATTAACAAAGAATAAAAGAAACATGGAAAAAAGTAGGGATAGAGATCTGTTTCTCAAACAGAAACCTCTAGTCCCTCTGGCATCTACTTCTGAAACTTGAAGGGACAATCAAGAGCAACTTGTTTTGTGACATGGAATGTCACAAAATGAGCCACAAAATGGCTACTTTTCTTTAAATGGTGGCCAGAAATGACCTCAAAGGTAATTTCATAATAAACAACATTTATTATTATATGAATATGAATAAACGGATTTCCACTCAGTTAATTTTAGATCCCGCTCAGGTTGAATCAGGAATGCACGTTTGCGCACACTGCCTTGATACTGCCACCCAGAACAAAACCCATTCCACGCTGCTGGTTCAGGCCCAAGGCCCATCTAGTCCAGCATCCTGTTTCACACAGTGCTCCACCAGATGCCACTGGGAGCCTACAGACAGGAGTTGAGGGCATGCCCTTTCTCTTGCTGTTACTCCCCTGCAACTGGTATTCAGAGGCATCCTGCCTTGGAGGCTATAGTCCTCCGACTAGTAGCTGTTGATAATAAGAACATAGAGGGAACACTGGTTGAGTTGTAGGTAGCACCCATCATGCCCTACCACCCAACCCACTTTGATGTCCCTAGGAGCTACCCATGGGGAACAGCGGGGTGTGTTCTGAGTTTCCTCATTGTTCCCTAAGGCTGAAACACTCAAAATGTTTCAATGTGTTTTGTCAAAACAGCCAGTTCGAACACTGCTTCGACAAAAAGCTTCAGCTGTTTTGCATTTCATTTCAAGCTTGAAACAGAATGCAAAATTAGTTTCGTGTACATCCCTAACAAACAGGTATACTTACTGGCATCAAAACTGCAGAAGATCCAGGCATCGTAGGGTTAGGTAGAGTACCAGGCATAGAAGCAGGCATGGGCTGTCTTTGCCGGTTGTGCAGGTGCAGTAATGATGACAAAGAGCCTGGGACAGGCCTAGAAATAAAGAAAAAAATCAAAGCTGAAATAGATTCTGGCAAAAATCCTTCCTTGAATTACTGTATTTCCAAATGGTGAATGGAAAAATAAAAATTCTGAATGTCAAAACTGAATTGGTGTTTGAACTCTCAGTTCTGAGTATATATCCAGCTTTGAAGGCAGATCAGCTTTTGGGTGGAAAGTTGAACTTTAAAATAGATTTTACCTTTTAAAAACTCTATCAAAGTTATTTGCTCTTAAAACTAAACAAATGTTCTTAGGAAGTATTATTTTAAGTCTTAATTTCTTATATTATATGGCAATTATATTATGGTGTTTTTCTAGATCTTTTAGTGTTCTAACCGGAACGAAAAAATATTTTGAATTTGCATGAGAAACGCCACACCTTTCAGCTCTTTAAAATGTGCTAGATTGTGAAATTACAATAAATTCCACATCGGTTCTTAAGCTGCTTCAGCTCCTTAAGTGAAGAACACTATAGCAAATTCTATAGATGTGAATATCACAATAGTAGAAAACATTGTTCTATACAAAGGAAGAAAGTGCTCACAGTGGGCAGCTTCACACATAACATGACAAGTAAGTACTGGCGAGCCACCAGCTTATGCCAGGCATGAGCTCCAGCTGCTGCTGCTGTTTTCGTGACATCTGAAGCTGCCATTGTCGGGCAGAGAATGTCAGTAACCCACATCAGCCCAGTGTTGTCAATTGACTTCAAATGTCTGGTCCTGAATGCTGGGTGACGGTCATTTACTGACATTCTCTACCTGACATTTGTGGGCTCAAATGTCATTAAAACTGCAGCAACAGCTGGAGTGTGCACCTCGAGGCTCTCCTGTACTTGCTTGCTGCATTACATGTGCAATCAAGAAATCTCAATCAAAATACCGTGTTGACAGAACACACAAATGCACAAATAGTCCTCCTTTGTGCACTATATGTCTGACAGCAATATGTGAATATATAAATATATGGACTGATTATACCATTTCTTTAGTAATTATTTTTCCACTGCATTTGTGTGTTCTATCAACACGGTATTTTGATTGAGATTTCTTGCATTACATGTGCAGCTGTCCTGCGTGTAGAATAAAATAAAATAATATTAATGGCATATCTCTTATCCAAGTGATCACACAGAAAAACCAAGAATTCATTCAGTGAATACAAAAGCAAAGCTGTCCATGCAATCAGGAAACTTAAAATAATTATTTTAAGAAGTATGCTTTGCTTCATAAATGCATGCATAATGTTGGATTTCCATCTACTCCATGATTATCCATATATACCTCATCTTCCTCTGATACATCAATTATATTCTATACCTCTATGTTTCAGAGGTCCCAACCTAGGGTTGCATATGAATAGCAGTGCTTTTTGACTTTACTGCTTTTTGCCAAAAGCAACCATTCTGACTTAGCACTGTGTGGTAAGTAGCATTTAACATGTACATGCACACACAAGTGTGCATGCACACACAGAGCTAATTGGAAGACAAGGAGGAGTGCATGCATGAGTCTCCCTGCTGGTTTCTTTGGACTGGGACCCTCTTGTGTCAAAGCATTTCTAGGTAGGTAGGTTGGGGTGGAAACCCTGGCTGAATTCTGTGCAGTGAAATATTGGTGCTAGCAAGCCACTGGGGTTGCTGAGCATGTAAAAAGGCAGCCCCAGGACCACTGTTCCCTCTAAGGCATGCGTATGTGCGTGCACACACAAGTTTTTTTAGTGTCCACTCAATTAATTTTAGATCCTGCTCAGGTTGAATCAAGAAGGCCCCATTCTGAATCCACATGCACTCACACTGCCTTGATAGTGCCACCCAGAACAAAATTTATTCTGTGCACAGATGAAAAAAATTAGAGGGAACACTGCCCAGGACTGTTGCAGAGGCAGGCTGTATTAAATTCCAACAGTATTGGCCAACATCCAAATTAATGAGGTGCCGGTGTACTGTGACTCCTGAAAATATACCCGAGGGTCATGAAATTCTCAGGGGCATATTTCTTGGGAGTCACACAATTAGCTTCAGAGGGAAGAGAAGACAGATGAAAATCGTCCTTTCCCCAGCACCAGTGCAGCATCAGTATTTCGTTACTGTGTGTATCAGCCATTGACAATATGTGGAATAGTCTTCTGTTGCTCAATATACTCTGAGCCACATCACGAGCTGATGTTTATGCTTCCCTCCATTAAAAAGCCAATTTGAAATGCTAGGTCTGGGAGTGGTAGTTAGATAAAAATAAACAGACAACACAAGCCTCTGCTACCCATGCACATGCTCACACAGAGGCTCACTGGCTTGGGCTTTTAGACTACAATAAACTCTCTCACTGAACAAAGGCAGAATGACATTATGTATGAACCAAGAGTCCTTTTTTCACCCCTAACAGTTGTGATTCTGTGCAAACTATACTTTTCTGTATAGGAGAGCCGACTCTCAAGGTGACTGACATTAAACAAGCAGCCCCCCCAGGACAAGAGCCTGGAGTCCCACAGACGGGGCCTTCTGTAGTGCTTACAGGCCCTTTATACAACTCACTACCTTCATAATAAACTTAGGTGTTAGGCCATTTGACAGAAACTTGTTTTGGCTTGACTTGTGCCGTTTGCACAGGTAATCCTCAAGAGTCCATATGGCTGGAATTTTACTTGCATGTTCCAGAGCCAAAATGTTTTCTGAAATCGATTTAATGAGCCTGGGAATAGGGGTGTTGGGTAAAAAGGAAATTATTTATATATATTAAAATAGCAAATAAGCTACCTTGCTGTCCTCACTCTCACCCTCAACTCTGCTTAGTTCTGTATGTCTGCATCTGTTTGCAGTTGGGAAAATTACTGTTTTTGTTTTTATTGGGCTTTTCTTCATAGCACCTTGGAACTTTCCAGGTTTTTCCTGGAAGGAGGAAAAAATACACACACCAAAATTTTGGGGCCCAATTTTGTCTGTGCTCCCTCTGTCACTAGTAAAAAAAAATTCATAGATTTGCATGCATGGTCTGTCATTTACACTGGCAAGGATCACACAGTGTTTAGGTATCACATGGTGTCTCTATGGCTTTATGGTGTCAGGTCCAATTAATCTGTGTGGCTGATACCCAGAAGCTTGCATCTTAAAGTCCCAAACAAACAGACTCAAATACTGGAGTAAGTGTTAAAGCAGAAGAGTAGGCTTATTAGTCTACCAGCAAAGCCTCAAGTACTTCTCTTCCTATTTAATAAATTCAAACCACCAACAGCGTGCAGGTGCTGTACATGTCTCTGCCACTGGGTGAGGACCTATATTAAAGTAAAGGTAAAGTGTGCCATCGAGTCGGTGTCAACTCCTGGTGACCACAGAGCCCTGTAGTTGTCTTTGGTAGAATACAGGAAGGGTTTACCATTGCTATCTCCTGCACAGTATGTGATGATGCCTTTCAGCATCTTCCTATATCGCTGCTGCCCGATATAGGTGTTTCCTATTGTATGTTTCTGGGTAACATACCAATGTGGGATTTGAACTGGCAACCTCTGGCTTGCTAGTCAAGTCCACTGCACCATTAGGTGGCTGAGGATCTATATTACACAATGCAATATAGGTCCGACCCACAGAACTTGCAGTTCTTGACCCACAGAACTTACAGCCCCATCCTATGTGTTTCTGTAAAAGATGGCTATTATGTCAATTCATTCACAGATATGCAAACAGTAAGCACTCTATTCCTCATCAGCATCTTGCTAGCGAAGGATTATTTTCCTCTGAGTTCACACATATCTACAGATTGATGAACTTAAGTCCATCTTTAGCTTTAAACATTTTCACTTTTTGTCCTAAGCACTATGAAATAAAAACTGAATGAAAATGTATGATTTTTACTCTCTTTGGCAACTTTGTGAACAGCTTCAAAAGAAGCAAGGGTGGATTTGTAGCCTATAATCTTCCAAAAGGCTGGACACGTGTTGGGATCAATTCACATGGAAAACAATCTGGACACTTTGACACCTATTAATGTGCACAGAACAATAACATACACAACTCAACAACAAAAAATAGAACTATAAGGAAGGTTAAAGGGGTTAGAAAGAAGGACTAGTTCATACATAAATACACAGGCTAACTGCTATCAAAGATACTCTAAAATAAATACTGATATACATGCATGTTTTGTGAATTAGCAATGATAACTACTGTGACAGAAAAATAACAACCATATTAAAAGAACTAGGTTGGTAAAGCAAGTGAGCTAATGAGATGGTCAGCATTTTATTTGAAATCTCAAGTAGTGCAGTGAGACCTGGTAGACTGCAGTGGTTATTGCTGAAGATTAGATAGATAGATAGATAGATAGATAGATATTTTCTTTTCAAGATTTTTCTCCCCATAAACATCCCCCCCCCGCAATCTAGAATTTTAAAAAACCTTTCCAAAAGTTTCAAAATGTTTTGCAAGGGGGTGGTTTATCAGAGAGAATATGACTACTGCCAGGGCCAGCACACAAATGTAGCAAGGTAAAGAGGCTGCCTTAGGCAGCAGTTTATTTATTCATTTATTATTTAGTTTGATGGAGGCAGCAGCAGGGGGAACCTCAATCCTCCATTTGGGGCCAGCCCTACATGGTAGTGTGGGTGGCAGTACCACCATTATCCACCACCAGTCCACCTCCCTGCCTTCTGAAAAGCAGGACTCAGAGTGGGTGGGGACAGATTAGAAAAAAGTGTGGAGTTTTAGAAAGGTGCCATTCTATTCATCCAAACTTCCTTCTGCCACATTCTCCGCCCTCTGCCTTTTCAAAAGATGGTGAGCAGGATGAGCAGAAGAGCTGCTACTGCCATCAAACAACAAAAGATGGAGAGAAGAGATTCGTGCATGGCGTGCTCTGTGTGCCACGGGTGGGGATACTCGGAAGAGACAAAAATTTTGTCTTGCATTTTCTGCAGGATGTGGGTGAGACAACAGGGCGGGGTAGGCAAATTTCATTGAAAGATGACTGAGTTAACAGCAGTTTTAAAAGTTGGCTTTACTTTGTATGGCTTACTTGGTCTGGAACCCAATTTTTGCAGGCCCAAAACAGTTTCACTTTCTCTTTCACTGTAAATTATGTCAAAAATTCAAGCCAGTTTCAGAGGTCTGCCCTTCCATTGTTCTGTTGGAAATCTCTTGGCTATTCTTGAAATTATGGCATTTTGAAGCTCCTGTTTAAAAATGCTATTTTTTGTATTTGCAAAATTTTTGCAACACAGTCTCTTTCACCATTTATAAATTTTAAAAAGGCTGGAGTACTGGCAAATGCAGAAAATCACTGGCCATGGACGTCTCCAGCCCAAGCAGATGACTGCATTAAAAAAGCTGTGTTGGTTGGTTAGTTGGTTGTGGGGAGAGGAAGGAACAGGAGCATAGAGAGGCTGGCGGTGGCTCATGTGTGGCCGCTGCTGCAGCTCCCTGGCACCATGTCTGACATAAGACACCTATCATGGCCCCTGATAGGTAGCAGCCCGTGTTCTTTGAACCCATTCACCCAATGGTGGCTCCACCCCTAGGAAGGAAGGAACCCTGTTATTGTTTTTGTAACTGATAAATGGAAGAAAGAAACAAAAAAGGAAGAGAGAGTCCAGTGCTCTGTGTGTATGTGTGTGTGTTTGTGTGTGACAGAGTTCACATACATCAAGTCATCTGTGCTGTCTCTGTTCCTAATTTTGTTTCTGCAGGTGAAACTCGGAAAATTAGAATATCGTGCAAAAGTCCATTAATTTCAGTAATGCAAATTAAAAGGTGAAAGTGATATATGAGACAGACGCATTACATGCAAAGCGAGATAAGTCAAGCCTTAATTTGTTATAATTGTGATGATCATGGCGTACAGCTCATGAAAACCCCAAATCCACAATCTCAGAAAATTAGAATATTACATGGAACCAAGAAGACAAGGATTGAAGAATAGAACAATATCGGACCTCTGAAAAGTATACACTGTATTGTGCTTGATTGGCCAGCAAACACGCCTGACCTGACCCCATAGAGAATCTATGGGGCATTGCCAAGAAAAGGATGAGAGACATGAGACCAAACAATGCAGAATTGCTGAAGGCCGCTAATGAAGCATCCTGGTCTTCCATAATACCTCATCAGTGCCACAGGCTGATAGCATCCATGCCACGCCGCATTGAGGCAGTAATTGCTGCAAAAGGGGCCCAAACCAAGTACTGAATACATATGCATGCTTATACTTTTCAGAGGTCCATGATCATCACAATTATAACAAATTAAGGCTTGACTTATCTCGCTTTGCATGTAATGCGTCTGTCTCATATATCAGTTTCACCTTTTAATTTGCATTACTGAAATTAATGGACTTTTGCACGATATTCTAATTTTCCGAGTTTCACCTGTATATCCTTCATTCTTTCACTAGACAATCCATATTGTGCTTTTGAAGATGAATCCCCATCTTCAAAAGTCCCTCGAGTGAACTCTGCATGTGTTTTTGGCAATGGATGTGTTATCGGCAATGCTTTCAGAGATCTAATCAGCGACAATGGATGCATATCCATTTGATGGCAACAGTGGGCTGTTCCATTGTTGTGTCAGCTTTAGCCCCTCCTGCTTCTTACTCAGTGCAATATGGAGATAACAATGTAGTACATTGTATGCATAATACACTTCTTGAACTATAAGAGAAACTGTAAACATGATAATAAAAACAGGGTTAATAATCAAATGACCTACCTTGCAGACTTCATAAAAAGCTTACTGATATAGTGCTGGTATATATAAACTGCTTTTAACAAATCTACTAAACATTATAGAGGTCTGCTGAGGTTGATTTTTGCTCCCTTTCGCCCTCCTACCAATGACTTAATTATTCACAACAGCTCGAAACAAAACACCCTTTAAATAAAGGGCCTGTTTTGAGTTCGGAACAAAACAACCGCATTTCGATTGAAACATTTTGGTGTTTTGAGTGCCATTTTGGAGACCTGTTTTTCACTTGCTGATTGGTTTTCTGGAACTAGCCTCTAATTGGCTTGCAATCTTTTTGCTCCTTGGTTGGTTTGTCATACAAATCAAGTGTTTTCATGGGCAACTCCCATTGGCTGGGAGGCAGGGAGGGAGAAGCCCAAAGGGGGAAAATTTCAAAATGCATTTAAAGGGACTGGGAGGCAGTGGGAGCCCTTAGAGTGTGCCTTGCTTGAAGAGGATATATCAGGAATAGGAAGGAAGGTTTGATTTTGTGGTTTTCTTTTCTCAGCACTGAGTATAATATGCTATACTATTCCTGCTTTATCTGGCTTTGTTGGATCTCAGATTGACAAAGGCAGAACCTGGGTGCTTGCCTTCCTTGAGCTGTGGTTTGTATTGTTTGTGAGATAGTGTTGTGGTGAGAAATAGATGGTGGCAGCTCTCTCTGTAAAATTTCTTGGTGATTGCTATAATAAGCTCCATGTCTGGCTTTGAGACTAACTTGTTCTTCACTCACTGCTCTGCAATATGCATAGCAAAGTGTACTCAGTCAAAATGTGGCTGAAGTTGCTCTAGTTGAGCATATGGCTATGCTTACTGCTAAGTAAGATTGCTGCTGTGGCAGCTGTTGCAATGCTAGGAAGTAAGGAGTCATGTGTGGTGTAGTGGTTAGAGTGCTGGACTAGGACCAGGGAGACCCAAGTTCAAATCCCCATTCAGCCATGATACTTGCTGGGTGACTTTGGGCCAGTCACTGAATGAATGAATAAATAAAATGATTGTGTGTGAGAGAGCAAATTTTGCCAATGATGTTAGTGCAGCACAGGCACTGTGGCTGGCAGCAGATTCTGGGACAGTGATTTTTTTTTTCTGGCCACTTTTGGACTGTGTTTGAAATGTGGAGGGACACATTCCCTTTTACTGTGTGCTTCTGTAGTGTTTTTCAAGGCAGGGTTACATTTGCAAACTGCAATGCAAAACTGGTGTGCAGTCTGTGCAGCTTGTTGCAACAAGAGGGAACCATGGGAAGATGCTCTTAGGGAAATCAAAGTAGGTCAGGTCACAGGGATGATGGGTGCTACCTACCACCTAATCCACAAAAGATCCTATGAGGGGTTTGGGGAAAGGTTAAAAATTTGTTTAAAAATCACCTGCTTGCCCATTTGTTTTGTGGGTTGAGTGGTAAGTAGCACTCATCATGCCCTACCACACAACACACTTTGGTGTTCCTAGGAGCTACCCATGGGAACAATGGGGTGTTCCAAATTTCCCCATTCTTCCCTATGGCTAAAACATACAAAAGGGTTGGAGCTTTATTCCATCAAAACAGCCAGTTCGACTGCTGTTTTGACAAAACCCTTTGGCCACCTATGTTTTGTTTCAAGCTCAAAGCAAAATGCAAAATCCATTTTGTGCATATTCCTAATATCCCTGCAGACTGCAGCTGGCCTGCAACTGATTTGTCTTCCCACCTCAGTTTTTCCTGCCACTAGAAGAAATCACTAGAAGAGAAAATCAGCCTGGAAAGCAGACTGGAAGGTTTAGCCTAATCCAGAAATAAGGTTGTTCACATGACCATAATACTGGGGTTGGGGCGGGCTGAGGGGAAGCAGGATCACATGACTGCTGGTTGCCTGCAGGCACCGCCGCTCATGCGCCCACACAATCCATGCTGTAGTGAGCAGCATACTGATTCTCAGGCTGGGGAGAAGGATGCTCGGCCTCTGGATATCTCATAATGCACTGTGTGATGAGCATAGTGGATTAGGGATATGTTAGAGTCCAGGGCGCTCTTTCCCCCAGCCTCCATGGTAGGATGGGCTGCCAGCAGCCCGAATGGGGCTACAGGCAGTCTGTGCTGCCACACAACTTGCAACTGAGGTAAGAGGGCATATGCACACCCTCTTACCTCAGTAAAAGCCCAGGGAGAAAACCCGGGCTACCCAGCAGGGCAGTGCTGGGATCAGGATCGATCCCAGTCCTCCACAAAAGCAGTCCAACCTAGGCAGAGTTGCTCTTGTGAACAGCCCCACTATTTTTAAGGGAAATCAGACCAATTTTCTGAATAAGTTTGAAAATGTTGAGCAAGTTTCATTAATAAGGTAAACAAACTAACAACATTAATTAACTTACCCTTATAAGTATTTAATATATAGCAAAAGTTTCACTCCCTAATATTCATTGCCACCCCTTTGCTCCCCCAAACTACTTGTTCTAGAGTTGCCTCTGATCCCCAGGTTACAAGGAAGAGGATTGGGGCTGAAAGATCAAGGGAAAATGTGGGTGAATAGAGGTTAAGTTATATGTGAGCATAATATGTAAGTAATGTGTGAGATTGTTTAATGTGTTTACTACTTATATGGTCCAAAAGTCAAGACAGTAGTCTTAAAGTACAGTTTCCATTACTGACATATGAACTGCATCATATGCTGCATCAGGCTGAAGGAGGATCTAGTCCAGCATCTTGTTTCCAACAGTGGCCAACCAGATGCTTCTGGGAAATCCACAAGCAGGTGATAACCCCTCTCCTGCCATTGCTCCCCTGCAACTGGTATTCAGAGGTATACCTGAGGTAACATTTAGCCATTAAGACTAGTAGTCTTAAATCTGAGCCGAATTCGAACTGGACTGCTGGCCTGTGAGCCAATTTGAGTTGAACCAGCCCCTTGTTCAGTCCGAGGGTCAAGCCAGGCCAAACCTGGTTCAGAACAGGTTTATTTATTTATTCGATTTCTATACCACCCTTCCAAAAATGGCTCAGGGCACTTTACACAGAGAAACAACAAATAAATAAGATGGCTCCCTGTCCCCAAAGGACTCACAATCTAAAAAGAAACATAAGATAGACACCAGCAACAGTCACTGGAGGTACTGTGCTGGGGGTGGATAGGGCCAGTTACTTTCCCCCTGCTAAATAAAGAGAATCACCACATTAAAAGGTGCCTCTTTGCCAAAGCAGGGGTTTGATTTGACTCAATATTCTTTACAAGTGTGGCCCTCAAACCACTTCCAAACTGGTTCTGTTAGAACCAGGGCCTATTTCGCTCAAACTCAGACTGACACTCCATTTTGGGGGTCCCATCCAGCTCGAGTCTGAACCAGTCAAAATCTTGTCATGCTACCACTGCTAGCATGTGTATTAAGTATTCCATCTACCGGTTTTAAGCCATAACACATCAATATTGGGGTGGGTTTTTTTTAGTGAAACAAAGATTAAAGTTACCATTTTTGGTTTATACTATTGAATTAAGGCACGAAAAATTTTCTGAAACCTACTTTTATTGTAGAAATATTTTCAATAATTTTTGAAGTAATTATGTATTTTAATGCTAACTTCCCAAACAAAGCAGAGGTTTTCCTCTGAAAATGAGAAGGCAAATTACAGTAGAATCATAAAAACAAAGACCCAACAGTCTCTCCAGTGCAGGCTTGTTACCATGAGCTAATAATTCCAGACTTTAAGCAAGCAGAGTCTCCTTTTTTAATAATTGTATGCCCCAAGGCAAAGCATTTCTACTAAAAACTATTGAGGCATGGAACAAGGCAAGGTGTGTGAGCAAATGTGGGATTGTTCAGCTACTAAACCAACTCCTGTGGCACCCAGCCTGCTCTGCACTGACAGATTATTTCTCCACATACACTTGTAAAAACACACTGCTTAAGGTTAAAACCTGTTCAAGCTTTTCTTTTCAATTAAAATGTCAGAGATGACAGCACAAGTTTTCACTGTCCCCCAACAATATGATGAACTGAGCCCCCACTTTCTATTAGAGAGATAGTTGCCTGACTGAGAACCCCCTCAGACATTACTTCAGTAATGTAGATGCTGCTATTCTGTGGCTTCATCCCATTTCACCATGGCAATGTCTGAAAGTCTGGAATCACTTTTGTGGGGTCAATTACACCTAATTGTTGCTCTCCAATCGTAGCCAGGCAAGAGTTGGATGGATATATGAACATACAAACAAAAAAGACGTTAGACCATTAGTCCATCTAGGTCTGTATAGTCTACATGACTGGCATCTGTTCTCATGGGTTTCAGACAAGGGTCTTAGCCAGACATACCTGGAGATGGTGAGACTAAACCAGGTGCGTAGCTAGGGGAGAGGGGGCTCCCTTTTCTGACCAAGGGAGAGGAAAACACCTAGCCAGCCACGAAGACAGCTAGGAAATTAACTCAGCAGGATTCATGGCCAGCTGGGTGTTTTCTTCATTCTCTCCTTCAGTTGGTGCGAATGAGAGAACAAAGAAAATAGGGAGGGATGGGGGGAAGCCAGAGCTGGGCAGCTTGTGTACTTTGAATCTGCCTGTCAAATTATAGCTCCGCCCTTGGACTGAGCCTTGGACCTTCTACATGCAAAGTGTGATCTTTACCATTTACCCATGTAGTTGGTCCCATTCATGTGGTTCTGGACTTTCAAATATTCCCCGAGTAATATGGGCTGAAATTATGAAAGAGTGGCTCCTACTCTTCCATAAACTGAAAATGCCTTGATTTCTATAAGAAAAAGTTACTGTGACAATTTTTTCTTCCAAAAATTTGGTAACTGAAATAACAAAGATTACAAATGGGACTTCTAGGAGGGTATGGCCACACAACAGCTTTCATTGCTTTTAAATTGACATGGAAGTGCTTAAGGAAAATCTCTTCCATATCGAAGTGCTAAAGACCTGGGGCATCACCACACTAAAGCTGGAATCATAGTGATGGAGGGGGCCTTATGAGCTATCTAGTTCAACTTCCTACTTGCTAAAGGAAACCCAGAGCTACAGCATCCCCAACAGATGGCTGCACAGACTCTGCTTGAAAACCTCAAGCAAGAGAGAGCTCACCCACCTCATAGCCCAATAACTGGTTCCTTCTTTTGCCATTAAGAAGTTTCTCTTACTATTCCACCAAAATCTACCCTTCCGTAATTTAAGCCTATTCGATCTAGTCCTGCCCTCTTGGGCAGCAGAAAACAATTATTTGCACTCTTCTGTGCAAGAGCTCAATAAGCATTTGATGAAGGCTATCATGTCCCCCCTCAATATTGTCTCCAGGCTGAACATGCCCAGGTCCCTCTATCTTTTCTCACTGGATTTGTTTCCTTGATTCTTGACCATTTCATTTTTCTTTTCTGAACCCATTCCAATTGGTCTATATCTTTCTTCATCCAGAACTAGAGACTGTATTCCAGATGAGGTCCGTCTAGTACAGAATAAAGCAGAACAGTGGTTCCAAACTTGGGGAGGGGGGGTCTCCAGATGTTGCTGAATTACAACTCCCATCAGCCTCAGCTACAATTTACTGTGGCTGGGGATGATGAGAGTTGCAGTTCAGCAACATTTGGAGGCCCCACAGGTTGGGAACCACTGAAGTACAACATGCACACGCAAGTAGAATATGCACACTCAAGCAGAGCTGAGGGCAGGGCAGCACAGAAGCCCTGCCATCGGGCTTCACCAAAGTCCGACACTAGGGATATGAATAAAATGAGATTCAAGCTCCGAATCATGGCACATTATCTGCACATTTAACAGGGAGGAGATCAGGTCCATACCTGTTCCTCCTCCACTCACCACCACAGGACGTTTGGCAGCACTCCCCCCAGCTAAGTCGCACACTGGTGGAGCATCTCCCAGCTGCCGTTGCATGACACCGGCATGCACATGGCTGCCGTGCATGCATCACACAAAGACAGCTGGGAGATGCCCTACTGATGTGCAATCTTAGGTGGGGGGAGCACTGCTGAACTTTCTGTGGCAGCAAGCAGAGAAGGAGCAGGTATGGACCTGCCCTCCTCCCTGTTAAAAGTTTAGATAATGTCCCGTTATTTGGAACTTGGATTGCATCCATGCACATCCCTCTCCAACACTTACCCCAGCTGGGAGTTGTTGGCAAGGAACCAAAATGGGGAGGGGTAGTGGGCTCAACAAACGAAGCTGCAATTTTGTTGAGAGACAAGGAAAGCAAGAAAAGATGTTGGCTCTCCCATGGCTTGAGAGATTCCTACAAGCCTGTCAAGGTTGCACTTAATTATTTAGGCTGTTGAGGAGCAGAAGGATGTGTTCTTGAGGATGCCTCCAGGTGTTTACTAGATTACTAAACTAATAATCCAGCTAGAATCACTGTACAGCCCGTTAACCTTGTTGTAGTTCTAATTTTTTTATCCCACTTTCTCTGAACAGATTCCAAGTGGCTTACAGAATCAAAATAATTAAAACAATAAACCAAGAAGATAAAACATATAAATCAATAAAAGAATTAAGTAACAATAACAGATATCACTAAAATAATGCCTCCAGATAACTCAAAATCAAAAGCATTCTTAGAAAGCCATCTTTTAATCTGGTGCTGAATAGTAGATAGGAGCTTGTCTGGTCTTAGTTGGGAGGATGTTCCAAAGGCCCGGCACCACCACTGAAAAGACCTTGTACCTAGTGGATGCTTGTGTTACTTCAGATAATCAAGTAGATGGATGGAAAGCAAGCACAGAATCAAGTATCCCATGAATGTATGCTGAAGAGACTGGATAACAGCACATCAGCTGTCCTAAATGAATAAAGCTGTGTACAATGTGTTGTGCACCATGGGCCAACCATTATCTGTGAGCTTAAATTACATCTCAGAGGTCAGGGAGGATACACTGAGATAAAGATATGTACACATTAGCTCTTCAGAAGAAGGGAGAAACAGAACACACTCATTCCTCTTTTCTCATTTTATCCCATGAAAAGTCACTGCTGTGCACAGTGGAAAACATGCATGTGACAGAGACCTTATTAACAGCTCAATTATTTACAAAATCCACCTACTGAAAAACGTTGGCTGTCCATAACTGACCCTCACAATGTCTACACATATAAGCGAGATCAAAAGCAACTATCTGAGGCGTCGGTCATATAAATGTCTGAAATATATACCCAAAATTAAATGGAAAGACTGAATGAGTCTGAATAGTGTGCCAATTTGGCAGCAAAAAGATTAGGCTTGCGTGTTTACGCACACCTGCATTTACTCACAAATGCACATGTCACTCTTCTACCCATCCCATTATTCTGTCCTCCACCACACACACTCACAGTCATCATACACAAAATGGAGCTCCAGCAAAGTGATTCCCTTTGTGCATCAAAGCACATGCTAGCCTGCATTCCCAGTCACAATTTGAGCCTGCTCTATTCCCTTTCAAGTGCTGTATTGAACATGAACTTGCAGCTGATTTTGTGGTTTGAGTCCATTTGTTTTCACATCAATGAAATTAATTTCCATTGGAAACTGCATCTGAGGCATTTAATCAAAATGGGCCTAAAATAATTCTGAAAAGCTCATCTGTCTCCAATCTATATAGTGTTTTAGAAATTGGACATGTGCCCTGCAATAATATTGCACTTTACAAAGCTTAATGCTCTGTACTTCTGAGTATCAGTTACATCAAAACTCTGATAAATTAAAACAGACTGGGATTCTCGTTTGCATTGATTTATAAATACAATAGCTACAGTAACTATGCCTCTGTGTTGGACAAAGTCAGTTTTTATATTTCTTGCTGGGAATTCAAAGGTCTTTAGTATTACAGATATATTTCCTTGTTTCTAAAAATTGTACCTGTAAATAATTCAGGATTAAACTACTAATGCCACATACATAAATAAACAAGTGTAAGCAATCTACTTCTTGTATGTGATAGGGTGGGGGTGGGAATTCCAGGCATACCCTGAAGATCCACAGTTATGACTATCTAGTTTTTTGTCTAGAAAGAAGAAATATGCAGAAATATGAGGTGAAACTAGAGGTCAAAGACTCCCTGACCTGATCCAGAGATCTGCAAACAGTTCATTGCACACACAGAGCTCTTGCGTGCATGGGAGCCTCATTCATTTAAATAAAAGAATCAGATCTATGTATATGTTCCATTTCTTCCTGTAGCTTAATTTTGTCCAATGGAATTTGGATGCAAACTACATGTTATAGATGTAAAAAAAAAGCTGCAAAGAAATTTGATAATACAAAAGCAGCTTCAAGAGTGTGAATGGAAACAAAGAAGAAGGTAAGGAGTGGCTAATCTCTTTCCTGTCAACTGTTATTATACTCAAAACCAACACTCAACCTGCTTTCCCTCTCTGGGCTTCCAGAGTAAGGCTTATGAAGGTAAATACACAACTCTGAGAGAATGGGAGCAACTAGGGGTGGGAAAACAACCAGTAAAGAATGGGTTACGCTACGGCTCAACAATTTGGAAAATCTAAGCATGGCACCTGGGCCAGGCAATGGACAGATACAACCAGGAGAAAGAGTGAGCAAGCATGGTGGGGTGAATTGCTCCTTCCTCTTCCTGGTTGCGTCCATCTTGCTCAGGCAAGTGATGGACCAACACCAACAGAAGGAGAAGGGAGCAACCTGCCCTCACTTTACTTACTCCTTCACTTGGTTGCATCTGTCGATCGCCTGCCTAAAAAAGACACAACAATGCTACCAGGAGGAGAGGTGAGCAAGCAAGGCAGTAGTCGGCCTCCCCATGGAGTGGAGAGCATTATTGGGGCAAGGGGTGAGTCCTTCCCCCCCACTGGAACAGAGGGCATTTCTGGGGACAAGCGGTGAGTCAATCTCCCCCATGGAGTAGAGCCGAGTCTGGCACTGATATTTTTAGGCTGGCTCATAGAGCCAAAGAAAAATTGTTGGGACCTGGATAAAGAATTCCTCTCTTTCTCCACTCAACACTGCATCCCCCCCAAAGTATTCCCCATTTTAAAATAAACCATTGTTGGGGCTTTGCAGACATTTGTGTTCAATGGGTACTTTGCACCTTATAGGCATAGTAACTTTGGTTGCCCATCAGAGCTTCCACACCTGTAAGAAGCCACTAGGACAAGCTGCATGTGTCTTTAAGAATTTGGTCTGTTTTCTGCAACACTTCCCAGAACAACAACAGGTGGTTAAAATCAGAGTCTGAATATTATTTTTTAAAATATATATTTTAAAAGTACAATATTAAATTTCCCTGAATCACTTTATGTGCTCTATTGGGCCAGGTGGCATCCAAACTATGTTTGACTGCATGTAAGTGCATTACTCCACACAAATTCCATTAAGCAGATATAAAGCTGTAAAAACAGAGAGCTAACTGTAATCTAGATGTCAGAATCCAAGTTTTTAAAAATATCCTTATTGACCTTTGGGTTCCCAGGAGAGAAAATTCCAAATGATTAGCGGGCTCTGGTGAAGCTCTATTGGAAACAATGCAGCCATACTAGAGGCTCAAGGAATGCCTGTGGTTCTAGTAGGAAACTCTAAATTTGCTGCCGAGCCCCAGGGAGCAAAAGGATCTGGGGAAAGCTGTGCATGTGAATGTAGCCTCGGAATGCAATAAAATATCACCAACCTAGTAGTGAAGCGAATGCTAAATAAGTGGATAATTGGAAACAGCAACATTAGACCATTTACTAACAACGGTTAACCCAGCTGCAGCCTCACCTCAACAAAGACTTCAGGGGCATATCAACTCTCAGGCTTCATGAACTATCAACGTATCAGACATTGCATTTGACGTATGCACATACACAATGTTGTGTGCATGATGGTATGTACGTTCATTTTAAAAGTGAACCTGGCTACATATGCATAGACTTGGGAAACACCCCCCCCCCATATGCATAGACATAGGAAGTATAGTACTTTACATGTGTTGAGTACGATGTGTGATTAACTGTACAGGCATACAGATCTGTACATGCATATACTGTACAGAGAATGTAAGTGCACGGAACATAATGTATGATTAGGGCTTAAGTTAACAATATATCAAAATATACTTAGCAGCTGTTGTGTACAGAATGGCAGGCCATGAACTATAGATGCTTTAGTGCAGGTGGTTCACAACTTGCGGGGGCTACAGATATTGCTGAACTACAACTCCCATCAGCCCCAGCTAAAATTCATTGTTGCTGGGGATGATGGGAGTTGTTTTTCAGCAACATCTGGAAGCCCCTAGGTTGGGAACCACTGCCTTAGTGTTCATGAGCATGCATTTATTTGCATGTGCATTAGAGACAAAAAGATGCCCTATCTTCCCACTCAGAGTTTTAAGTTCTAGAAGAATTGAACCATAACAAATGACAACTTTAGCAATTCACCTAAATATTTTAACATCTCCAAGAAGAAATGACAAAATAGGGCTGGTGATTTACCATTGATAAGCACCAGAAAATGGGGGATATCCCTGGTAAATAAGAACAGGTGAAGCATATGAAAGTATAGTCTTCAGGATATAAAGGAAGGTGAGGCTACAACTTATTTAATACAGACTTTAATAAACTGATGTTTGAATCTGATTTTGCTGATACTACTTTTGCATTGTGGATGATGAAAGTCTGGTACAATTATGAAAAATGTAGTCTCAATATAAAGCTGAAATTTGTTTAATCATCCTTTAATAGTTACTTGAGAATGAATTTTACTTTCACTAACATGAAGATGCAGTGCAGAACATGAAGAACAGTCATAATGTAACAATGTGTTGAAACTCTTAGAGAAATCTGTCACTGATTCTGTTTTCCCACACACAAGTAACAGATTTCTGTGGGAAATTTTACGCTGAAATCAAGTTGTTGGTAAAAAAAATTCCTGTGTGACCTCCAGATTTCTCATATATACCAAAAATAAATTTATACCAGTATGTTTTGATAATGTATGTAATTATAACCAGTGACTTCAAAGGAAAAAATATACAGGCAAAATATATGAACAATATTTCACACTAGACAGAAATATACTATCTAGCAGCTGTTTGCTCTTAAGCTTGCAGCTGAAAGTTTAATCAGAGAAAATAACTCAGCTCCTGGTCTTATTCCCACTGTAGTCTTATCCCATGCTTTGGATAAATGTGGTGTTTGGGGTTTGGAGTTAAATGTCATTTTGTATCATTTCTGACATCTGCCGGAGCTTCTTTTCACAAGCGTCTGATCTTAATTTGTGGTCGGATTATGACGACAAACAAACATCTATTTCAGCTCTTCATGAGAAATCGCTAATAGAAAGGAAGACAAGAAGCAACTCTTTCTGGACATTCAACACTATTGTTCTTCTCAGACATTTCATCCAAACACACCAAAGGAGGAGTGGAATTGCATCTGCTGGACCGCCTCTTGACCTGTGCATTCAGTGGACATTACACATACAGTGTTCCCAATTGCATAGAATATGTTACATTCAGGCAGAAGTACTTATGTTTAGGCCCTTTAAGTACTTATGTTTAGGCCCTTCCTCTGAGTGTACAGAGGTCAGCAGGATCCTACTTCTCCTTCACATGTTCAGCAAACACATTAGAAAAACCTGTGCAAAGAATGCACAAAGTGGGGATCTTTCACCAATTGGTCTCTTTTACTGCCCACTTAAAGCAGGTTTAATTGTACCCCACATAAAATGAGCTCAAGCTGTCTTAACAGAAGACAGCTTTCCTTTTCAGGAAATCCATTCTTTTCAGGGACAGATTACCAAAATGATAAGAACCCGATAGATCACTACTTACCAATAGGTAGAACATGGACCACATGAGGCCTGGCAAGCTCTCCAACTTCTCTGCCAAATATTTTGTCTCTTCTTCTCCCCTTCCTCTTCTGTCATCATTGAGCCAGAAATCCTTCTCTATAGCTTCTCAGCTATGGTCAGACTTCTTACCACAGACAGTGAGGCTGTTCTCATGCGCAGCCTAACCAAGGCTAGGGATGACCAGACTGGGTTAGGCTGCATGGGAGAACCGCTGGGATTGTGCCTGATCCTGGCGAGCAAACGCTGCCTAGCCCGGCTTCCAGCCTGGCCACACACAGGGATGGGCACCTAGAGTGGTGCACTGTGGGATCTCCAGAGGCTGGGACAATGAGTCCTGGCCTCTGGTTACCCGTGCTGCTGGGAGCAGTGCAGAGATTAATCCATGCTGCTCCCAGCAACGCTGGTCATGTGGGCGCACAGCTTGAGCGCCTTTGGGGCTGCGAGTAGCCATCTGGGGGAAGGTAGGTGGAACCCTGCCTTCCTCCTCACCCACCTGTGGTTGTGTGAAGAGCCCCATTATTCTATAAGGAAACTGAGCAACAGAAACAGAGGCACCACAACTCTTAAGAAGAGCAGCCACACAGGCAAGCAGTGATGCCAAATCCGCAGTTCAGAAAATGGAACTTGTTAGATAAACAGTTTCATTAAGTAAGACTGTTCTGTGGGTAGGTTTCAGACAATCTGAGAGAGGTTTGTGCATGGAAAGAATTGTAGATTCCTTACTTATATTGTATCTATTTTATTGTTGTGAGCTGCCCCAAGAGGTAGTGTACTGGAGGGGTGGGGTATAAATATTTTAAATAAATAAATACATACATACATACATACATAAAATTTTCTATGCTTCTGAACTGCCAGATACTAGTAATACAAGTACACTTGAACAGGTTTTTCTGAAAGTATTAGTCTGAAATACATCCAGCTGAGATTCTTTTTCGTTCATATTATCTCAACCCAAATGTCAATGCTTCCTTGTTTGCTCCTTTACCACTCACAGCACTACCTTTATTATCCATGAACGTTCTATAGCTGCCCTTTATATAAATGCCACATACAAGATACCTTCTTCATACCCTTGATCCATTTCCATAGGACAGTGATGACAAGTGCAGCCCTTACTCTCCAAACAGCAAAAGATAAGCAGATTCAATTTCAAACTGGAACTAGACAGGGAAGTCCAGTGAAACAGGTCATCAAGTTTCTAGCTACCTACCAGCTTGTGTTAAGGTTATAGTCAGTGTTCTCTCTAACAGGGATTCCCAGATGATACTGACAACAACTCCCAGAATCCCCAGCTGCAATGGCTTTTGCTTGGGGATTATGGGAGTTGTAGTCAACAATATCTGGGAATCCCTGTTAGAGGGAACACTGGTTATAGGTTGGTATTAAGTGGCTAGAAACACACAGAACCTTTAGAAAATCACATAAATAGTCTGTTCAGTCATTCATCAGCTACTGTGATTAAATAAAACCTTGTCTAAAAGTTGGCAAAAGTGGTAAAGGCAAAACAGTGTCTATGTCCAAAGAAGAGATTTTAATTAATACTGATAGGTCTTAATTACTGCCTAAATTACGGGCAAAACAGTGCCCTTTTAATTTCTGTTATTTACTGAATAATTTCATGTAAGGAAAATAGAAGGCCTATCCAATTTTAATTAATAAATTAAAGTTCTTGCTAGCTGAAGTAAGCCTAGGGAATACTATTGACATCCATGAATCATTGCCAGCTACAGACTGAGGACCCAACACATTATTAGGCACTACATAGGAAAAAAAATGCAAAACAGAGCACTCCTATAAGGTACTGAAAGTCCATAACCAGTGGCAACTAGGAAGTTGTGCTTTTTGTTTCTGGGACAAATTGCCACTTTCAGAGAAGCAATAATTGGGAGGAAAATGGGATGTGAGAAAAAAACATCACCTCACCTCACCTCACCCACCATGGTTTACTTCCTTGCAGGGCTGTTTTTGACAAAAAGGCAGCATGCCTCCAGAGCACACATTTGTGTGCAAGCCTTTATTGACACTCTGTTTTTATTATCTGGTTGTAAACTGCCCAGAGATGTAAGTTTTGGGCAGTATTAAAATATGCTAAATAATAAATAAATAAATAAATAAATAAATAAATAAATAAATAAATAAATAAATAAATTTGATTTCTAGCTGTCATTCCTCTAAGGAGCTCAATGAATCATAAATGGCTCTTCTTTTCTTCCCATTTTATCTTCACAACAACTCCGTGAAGTAGGTTAGACAGGGTAATGCCCTAATGAGCTTCATGACCAATTGAGGAGTCCTAGTCAACCACACCACCACGCTGGCTGCCTATAACATACCCCTCTATGTACCACTAAACACTGTAGTAGTAGTAGTAGTACTACTACTACTACTAGTAGTAGTAACAACAACAACAAATACAATAAGAGCAAAAGTAGAAAAATCCATCACAAACAGCAGATGCCGCCTTTGTAAAGAAGCAGATGAAACCGTGGACCACCTAATCAGCTGCTGTAAAAAGATCGCACAGACTGACTACAAACAAAGGCATGACAAGGTAGCAGGGATGATATACTGGAACATCTGCAAAAAAAATACAAGCTACCTGTAGCCAAGAATTGGTGGGACCATAAAATTGAAAAAGTTGTAGAAAATGAAGATGCAAAAATATTGTGGGACTTCCGACTACAAACAGACAAACATCTGCCACACAATACACCAGATATCACTATAGTCGAGAAGAAAGAAAAAGAAGTCAAAATAATCGACATAGCAATACCAGAGGATAGCAGAATAGAAGAAAAAGAAATAGAAAAAATCACCAAATACAAAGATCTACAAATTGAAATGGAAAGGCTGTGGCAGACGAAGACCAAAATAATCCCAGCAGTAATTGGAGCCCTAGGTGCAATTCCAAAACACCTTGGAAAGTACCTCAACACCATAGGGGCCACAGAAATCACCATCAGCCAATTAAAAAAAGCAACTTTACTGGGAACAGCCTATATTCTGCGACGATATCTATAACAACAACAATACTGATAATAAAATTCAGCCATCCCAGGTCCTTGGGAAGGACTCAATGTCTGGATAAAATAAACCGGTCAATAACACCTGTCTGACTGTGTAAACAAAATAAATAATAATAATAATAATAATAATAATAATATGTTCCAGTGTATCATCCCTGCTACCTTGTCATGCCTTTGTATTATTATTATTATTATTTTACACAGTCAGACAGGTGTTATTGACTGGTTTGTTTTATCCAGACATCGAGTCTGTCCCAAGAATTCTGGCATCCCAGGTCCTTGGGAAGGACTCGATGTCTGGATAAAACAAACCAGTCAATAACACCTGTCTGACTGTGTAAAATAATAATAATAATAATAATACAAAGGCATGACAAGGTAGCAGGGATGATACACTGGAACATCTGCAAAAAATACAAGCTACCTGTAGCCAAAAATTAGTGGGACCATAAAATTGAAAAGGTGGTAGAAAATGAAGATGCAAAAATATTATGGGACTTCTGACTACAAACAGACAGACATCTGCCACACAATACACCAGATATCACTGTAGTCGAGAAGAAAGAAAAACAAGTCAAAATAATCGACATAGCAATACCAGGGGATTGCAGAATAGAAGAAAAAGAAATATAAAAAATAACAAAATACAAAGATCTACAAATTGAAATCGAATGGCTATGGCAGAAGAAGACCAAAATAATCCCAGTAGTAATTGGCGCCCTAGGTGCAATTCCAAAATATCTTGAAGAGCACCTCAACACCCTAGGGACCACAGAAATCACCATCAGCCAATTACAAAAAACAAGCTTTACTGGGAACAGCCTATATTCTGCAACAATATCTATAACAACAATATTGATAATAAACTCAGCCATCCCAGGTCCCTGGAAAGGACTCGATGTCTAGATAAAACAAACCAGTCAATAACACCTGCCTGACTGTAAACAAGACATAATAACCTTTTTTTGTTAGCTGCCCCATAACAAATTGTTCTCTGGGCAGCTCACATCAGAGGGTGAAAACATTCAATAAAAACACATAACGCATAACATTAAAAACACATAACATTAAACCATAAGAACCCCTGCTAACTTGGCAAAGGGGCACCTTTTACCATGGTGATTCTCTTTATTTAGCAGGGAGAGAGTAACTGGCCCTAGCCACCCCCAGCACAGTACCTCCAGTTACTGTTGCTGGTGTCTATCTTATGTTTCTTTTTAGATTGTGAGCCCTTTGGGGACAGGGATCCATCTTATTTATTTATTATTTCTCTGTGTAAACCGCCCTGAGCTATTTTTGAAAGCGCGGTACAGAAATCAAAGGCATAAATAAATAAACAAAGAAGATAAAAAGAAAATATAAAATACAATACAAAAGAGCTTAAAAACTCATTTTAAAATTAGTTAAAAGTCAGAAGAAATCTCAAAACTCGAATTTGAAAGCCTGAATTTAAAAGGCTTGTGAGAACAAAAATGTCTTTACCTGGTGTCTAAAAGAACAAAATGATGAAGCCAGGCGAACATCACTGGGAAGGATATTCCATAAACAGGGTACAACCACCAAAAAAGCCCTCTCCCTGGTAGCCACCCAGCTCACCTCGTTTGGCAGGGGCACCCGGAGGAGGGTCTCTGAAGAAGATCTTAAGGATGGGTAGGGACATATAGGGCAAGGTACTTTCTTAGGTAACCCGGTCCCAAGCCATTTAGGGCTTTAAAGGTTTGAATTTGAATTGGCACTTTGAATTGGGCCCCGAAACATTCTGGAAGCCAATGCAGCTGACGAATTACTGGTGTAATATGATCAAAACATCCAGTCCCAGCTAATAATCTTGCAGCTCTATTTTGTACCTGCTGCAGTTTCCAGACGGTTTTCAAAGGCAGCCACACATACAATAATCTAAGTGAGAGGTTATCGGAGCATGAGTAACTGTGGCCAAGCTATCTCTGCCCAGGTAAGGTCACAGTTGGCATATCAGCCAAAGCTGATAAAAGGCATTGTAACTATGTGAACAAGGTAGCATGACAATTGCCTCTGTATTTTATATTTTTGATTTTCTTTCTTTCTGAAGAGCATAACAACTCTGGCTTTTAAATCCTCCAATTGTTTAAAACCACCTAGAGATGCAAGTTTCGGGCAGTATAGAAATATGTTAAATAAATAACTAAATCGGAATCCTCCAATATTAAATTTGGCATTACTCAGTGTACCTTACCAATGGGTTCTGAAATTGTCTTTCTTACCTTACTCATCACAAATGTATTATTTAAAATGTTTGGTGCTTAAAAAAAATATTAATGCCTACTTGCAAGAGGAGGACAGAAAAGGTCCTCATCAGTTGGGGGTAAATGCTTGAAAATTCTCAAAAGGTAATATGGATTAAAAGGTAAAGTTGTGCCATTGAGTCAGTGTGGACTCCTGGCGACCACAGAGCCCTGTGGTTGTCTTTGGTAGAATAAAGGATGGGTTTACCATTGCCTCCTTCTGTGCAGTATGAGATGGTGTCTTTCAGCATCTTCCTATATTACTGCTGCCTGATATAGGTGTTTCCCATAGTCTGGGAAACATTTCAGCGGGGATTTGAACCAGCAACCTCTTGCTCCCTAGGCAAGTTACTTCCCTGCTGTATAGTCACACATTTTCACTCTATGGTTATGCTGTCCTGTAGTATGTATTATTGTTTAAAATAAATCACCTGGTTTATATCACCTGGTTTATGCTGATGTTTTTCAATCAATTGTTCAGAACTATACAGGTTAGCAGTTTATCAGTTCAGCCAGGACTTTTGGGACTGCAATGCTATGCACAATTACCTCGCAGTAATCTCTGTAGTGATATAATCAGACAGCCCCACCATATAGAAACGAGTACAGTAGGTAGACAGCTAATCTAGAATCTTTCTCCTGGATGTGTCAGTTTTTTCTTTCAGGATTTTCTTACCTAGGATGGTTTCACACAACTGCCTGGAAGTACTTAACAAGTACATACAAGATGAACTGGAGATCACAGGGACTAGGCACTCCCATTAGGTATGTTGTGTGAAGCCACCGACGCACCTTATTAAGAACTTGTGCTTTGGATTATTCAGTGAACGTTAAACCAGGAACTGAAGTTGACTTTAAGGTAGAAATCAGTAACTGAGCATGTTGGCATATTCACAAAACACGCGTGATGGGAGTTTGTGCTGCCCATGATCTCCACTGCCTCTTGTACCTACTTGGTACATACGTTAAAGCAATTGTGTGAAGTCACCCACAGTCAAACATTCAAACATAACTGTCCCCACTTGCAGCCTGAAATGGTAGAGTCCATTTTTTTCACTTCGGCATCCTCCCACTTTATTCTTCTGTGTGTGCAGACCAGGCCTAAGGGCTGCCATGGGACAAATTACATGTTGCATAGAAGCCATAGCCCAGCAGTTGTTTTTAAGAAAGAAAAGCTGCTTCTGAAGGAAGTATCAGTGGGTAGGGAGAGAGTGCTTAACTATCCTTCTGACTACCATTTCCCTTGAAATCCATTTTAACTTGAAGTCGAAATACATAAATAACTAATCAATATTATGCTTGGAAAGGGGCCCAGATTTTGAGAGAGTAACTGGTGGGGAAATTATATAATACCCCATCCCCCCCTTTCCAATCAGTTCCTTTGGAAGTAGCTTTTCTTCTTTAAAAAGAGGCAAAGTACATTTACACACACTGCAAGTAATCTGTGGGGCTATTCTCACGATCAGCAAAAATTGGGCTAGGAGAGCCTAGCTCGATTTTGGCTGATTGTGTAAACCACCGGGCTCACAGGCGAGCCCGGTGGCTTACAAGCGGCTAGCCCACTTTTTTAGGCCTCCACTTAGTCCGGGTTTGCGGAGCGAGTGCTCCGCAAACCCGGGCTTTCCGATCTTGAGTAGCCGCGCCGTGGCTCTGCACCATGGCTACTCACGAGTAGCTTCCCAGAGGGGAGGTGAAAAGCCGCCTCCTGGCTCCGGGGGTCTCCCAAGTATGCCCTGCGCGCTCGCGCAGGGCATACTGGAGCTTCCGGGGGCCACTTGGCCACCGAGCTCCACAGCCCCCGCCAGCTCTGGCAATCATGTGGGTGGCCGATCCAGCCACCCAGGGCTCCCTCCCTGCTCATGTGCGGAGAGAGCAGGCTTAGCCCGCTCTCCCCACGAACTCTCAAAAACTGGGTCTCACTGATTGTGAGACCTGGCTCTGTATTTCATCCCCAAACTGTGCTAAACCTTACGTGAGAAAATAATAACATCTTCTTAGTAAACAGATTCTTACTTGTATTTACCTGTAGCAGGTTAGCTTAGTATAACAAAATAAAATTGGATCATCTATATTTTTGTTTTTTAAGTAGGCAAACATAAGTCAGTTTATTCATTAGATTTCTCCCTTAAAATAGAGAAGTCAATATAGAGGAGACAGGGAGGGACATGCAAAGACTTTGAGCTACAAAACGATTGGCAAAATATTTGGTTTGCTGTTGGCCTGTGGCCAGTATTTTCTTTTGAAATTAATCCCACATCTTTATTAAATTAAGTATTACTTTTTTAAAAAAACATTTGAAACATACTTTAAATGTTTTGTTTTATGATGTCCTGAAAAATGATATTACCTCTTCTAAATCAAGATTGGAAAGTCAATTAAAATTCTGACATTAGCCATGATCACAAATACATACTTCAGGGTTTGTGTATGTGTATGTGTGTGTGAGAGAGAGAGAAAATGAGAAATTACAATTGTCAAGGTAAAGGGGAGAAGGCACCAAGGGGTATGGCCAAATCAATGATAATAAGAATTTCTCAGTAAGAATTTCTACCATTCATAGTTGTAAACCCAAAGATAGGTTTGACCAACCTGATTTAATAATCTCTCTTTTTCTCACCCAATGGATCTTATTTATTCTTTGTAATATAGAGCCATCTTATATAGTCTAAAAGAAAGATGTGTTAAAATACACCATGAGCACTTAGGTAGGTTCTCATGATTGATCACTGGCTTAGCTGTTAAGAGAATGTGGGGCATCTTTTAAAATAGGATGGATAAACTCTGCAGTTATGATTCATTATTTTAGATACCTTAATCACATGGCAAATATTGGCTATCTATTGCAATGTCAAATGTACTGCTTTAATACACACAAGGCAACAATACTATACACACCTGAAATGTCTTGATTACTTATTGTAGCCTATAAAGAAAGCACAACCAGTATTTCTTAGAATTCCAGCTTCATTTACATAAATTAAACTTCTAGACCAGTAATGGCATGTGCATTATTAGCTAGCAATTACTGGAAAACTGTGTAAAATAAGGAACAGGTATTTCCTGTTTCAGTTTTGAGTTTGTGGCAAACATTGCTGCCAAAGCTGAGTATCTGTAAGTGTCCTTAGTTCCTCAAAGCGCTACGTCACTTTCTGTCTTTCCCAAAGGGAAGGAATTAATATGAAAACATTGAAGCTATTCACACGATGGGAGAATATCGGGCTAGTGGAGGCTAACCCGGTTTTCTCCCATTGTGAGAACCATCAGACTCGGCTGTGAGCCCAGTGGTTCTTAAGCGGGTCACCCGCTTAAGTAGCCCTGCCCTTAAACCCAGTTTTTCTAATTGTGCGTTGCTGCGCCACGGCAACTCACAAGTAGACCCCTGACCAGGAGGCTTAAAAACAGCCTCCCGGGTCAGGGGTCTCTCCAGGATGCCCTGCGCACTCACGCAGGGCATGCTGGAACTTCTGGGGGCAGCGCAGGCCCCGATCCCCCCAACCCCCTCCGGCTCCGTAACGGAGCCGGCAGTCATGTGGGCGGCCAGTTCGGCCACCCGGAGCAGACTGACTGCTTGTGTGCGGAGAGAGTGGGCTAAGCCCGCTCTCCCCGCTAACCCTCCTTAGGAGGGTCGTCTCGATCGTGAGACCCGCCTCATTGTCATTGATGAATTCTAAGTAGCTATAGCAATGCTACTGCGACTATCACTATAATATTTATATACTGCTTGTCAACCAAAGTTCTCATAGTGGTTTACATAGAAAAATAAATAATACAACAAGAAGATGGTCCTCTGTCCCCTAAGGGCTCACTATCTATATAAAATAAAAGTTTTAGCATGCAAATATTAATCAAAATGTATTGTGTAACAAACTTTCAGTTTGTTCTTTCTGAAGATGTGGACAAACTGCTTTGGACTGTACATCCCACCACCTGCTCTCTTGACCCTTGCCCAACTTGCCTTATTTCATCTGGCAGTCATATTATCAGAGAGGGTCTGGTAAATATCGTAAATGCTTCTTTGAGGGAGGGTAGGATGCCTCCTTGTCTTAAGAAGGCTATTATTAGACCTTATTTGAAGAAACCTGCATTGGATCCCTCAGAGTTAGCTAATTACAGACCTATCTCTAATCTTCCTTGGTTGGGCAAGGTGATTGAGCGAGTGGTTGCTTCTCAGCTCCAGGCAGTTTGGGATGACACAGAATATTCAGATACTTTCCAGACTGGCTTTCAGGTGAGCTATTGGCTTTAGACTGCCTTTTTTGGCCTGATGGATGATCTCCAATTGGTGATCGATGGAGGGAGTGTGACGTGCTGATCCTTTTGGATCTCTTGGTGGCTTTCAATACCATTGACCATGGTATCTTGCTGGGTTGCTTGAAGAAGGTTTGATTGGGTGGCACTGTTTTACAGTGTTTCTGTTCCTACCTCTCTGGCAGATTCCAGATGATGAGATTTTCAATACAAACCATGAATCCATTCTCATTTGCTACCAGAGACTCTACAATCAGAACACCTCAAAAACAACAGAATCCTGTACCCCACTGGTTAGAAACCCATGGGGGTGGTTGGCACCCTATGTGCACAAGACTGCCACTCGCTCTGGGCCACCCCAGCACCCCCCAAGTGCAGTTATGGGGCTGCTGAAACCTCCATGATTCCCTATGGAGAAAAACCTTAAAGAGATGCATAAACTCCAACAAATCACCCAAAATCAGCCCTCTGCCCAAATCCTTTGAAAAAATTCTGGTAGCTTCCTTGGTCCCCTTGGGCACTACCACTAACCCCACACCGCTCTAGGCTACCACTTTCCCCCTGACGTGAAGCGATACACCTCCATTATACCTTATGGGGGGAAACCTTAAAGATGCATAAACTTCATCAATTCACCAAAAATCAGCCCTTTGCCCAATCCCTCTGCAATTTGGGAGGTAGCCTCCACCCATTAGACACTACCGCCCCACCCCACTCTTCAACCCCAGATCCCACTTTATGACCCAAATCCGCCCCAAAGACACTAAAACTTCAACAATTCACCAAAAATCAGCCCTTTGCTCAATTCCTCTGCAATTTGACTGGTAGCCTCCACCCATTAGGCAATACCACCCCACCCCACTCGTTTGGCCCTGGGACTCATTTTCTTGATCTGAATTGATTTGGATTCAGATTAATTTGGATCTGAATCGAATCTGGGGTGATTCGGATGGGTCAGATTTGGACCCAAAGATGAATCTGGGGTGTTTCAATTCAGATACAAATCGAAACACCAAAAATCTGAATTGCACACCCCTATCCAATGCTTTTTAACATCCACATGAAACTGCTGGGAGAGATCATCAGGAAGTTTGATCTGGGGTGCTATCAATATGCTGATGATACTCAGATCTATTCCTCCATACCAACTTCATCAAGAAATGGCATGACCCACCTAAGTGCCTGCCTGGAGACAATAATGGGTTGGATGAGGGATAACAGGCTGAAGTTGAATCCAAACATAATGGACGAATTGTCTATAGGGGGTCGGGATCTGAGAGATGGTTAGATCTGCCTGTTCTGGATGGGCTAACACTCCCCCTATAAGATCAGGTTCATAGTCTGGGAGTGCTCCTGGATCCCAAACGCTCCCCTGGTTTCTCAGGCTGAGGCTGTGGCCAGGAATGCTTTTTATCAGCTTCAGTTGATATCCCAGAGACGTCCATTTCTGGAGAAAAATGACCTTAAAACGGTGTTACATATGCTGGTAACCTCTAGGCTTGACTACTGTAATGCACTCTATGTGGGGTTGCCTTTGTACACAGTTCAGAAACTACAACTTCAGAATGAGCCAGATTGGTCTCTGGGACAACATGAAGGGACCTAACACCGATTCTAAAAGAACTGCACTGGCTGCTGCGATGTTTCCGAACAAAATACAAAGTACTGGTTATTACCTCTAAAGGCCTTAACAGCTTAGCTCCAGGGTACTTAAGAGAGTGCCTTTTCTGTCGTGAACCCTGTCGCCTATTAAGATCATATGGAGAGGTCTGGTTATGGTCGCGCCAAACTTGTTTGGTGGCAACTCGGGACTGGGCTTTCTCTGTGGCTGCCCCAGGGCTTTGGAATTTGCTCCCTGCTAAAATAAGAGCATCTCCTTCTCTGTTTGTTTTTAGGAGGACCCTGAAAATGTAACTATTTTCCCAGGCCTTCAACTGATACAAATGTTTTTGAATTAATGTGTTTTTATATATTATGATTTTTATCTTTTTATGAATTTTAAATGTTTTATATTTTATATTATGTTTTAATTTTGCACACCGCCTAGAGATTTTGGGTGGTATATAAATTCAATAAATAATACAATACAATACAATACAATACAATACAATACAATACAATACAGTACAATACAATACAATACAATACAATACAATATATCCTTACCAAGAACAAAAATATAATGTGTTTTTATATGGATTTTGAATTATCTGTATCCTAGAGATTAAACTAAACTACAGTTTTCTCCATACAGGGAAAATCCATACCTTGCTGCCAATCCTGATACCCTGCCACTGCATATGATTTAGACCAGCACAGACCACTGTCAGGGGCATGCTATCTGACACCAAGGATGATAAAGAAATAGGTACTGTGACAGCGGAGGAGGAGGGAGTACAGCAATCTCAAAGGCAAGAAGTTGCAGAGGCAAGCAAGACCAACGCATGTGAGGTTGAAATAGAAATGGAGCCTAGTATGCCAGCCACTCTGGAGAAGCACAGCCTATATCAGCTATAGAACAGCATCAGTCAAAAAGACAGGAGGAGATAAGGAGGTGCACGCGCAGAATGGCTCAACTAACAAGAAGAACTGCTGACTCAGAGACCCAGGATTGAGAGCACCTGGCTTCAGCCTATTTAAGACAGCTTTGCTTCACTCACTTTGCTGGTAGCAACGTCTGACTTCGGTGAGTGACCCAGCTGTGTTCCTGCTTGTTTTCACGGTGCTTTTGACTTCAGATCGTTGGCACCCTGCTTGTGGATTTCGACTTGGACTTGGTTTGACTGACTGCATATGGTGACAACTTGGACTGGCTTTGGTTTTTGGAATTTGCTGACTGCTTGGCTCTAACAGTCTCCTTTTGACCCTTTCTCTGCTTCACGCTCAGTCAGATACTTAGCTCAAGCTTAGCCAGACAGGTTTATGACACCACTAAGACATTATATGAACATGCAGAATGAGAGCAGGATCATGGCCTTCTCTCCCCTAGTTACGCTCCTGGTGAGAGACAACATGAAACAGAAAGAGAAATTATTCTCTTCTAACGGAGATCTACCTACATACATAGTGCTTTACAGCATTTTAGGAACAAATATGAATATTATGGTTTATCAATTATATATTATTCACATATGAAGGTGTTAAAGAAAACCATTATAAATTTGGAAGTTAAAAAACCTGCAAACTAATGGATGCAGTAGGTGGTCATGCAGGCATACTTAAGAATGGAGTTTCACCTATATAATTTTGCAACAACTACCTGGGGACTACAGATCTGATGGCAAGCAACCTCTGGCCTCTATCATCAGTGACCATCCCAAATTACTGTCATTCCAGTCAGGGCCCTGGGAGGCTGCATCTCCGGCTTCCCAGGAAAAACATGTCAGCGGGGGGAAAATCAGTCTGGTCCACACCATTGGCCAGAGAGGCAGCAGCTGTAGGACATTTGCTTCCCCCACTTTCTGCCAGAAAGAACTCTGAACACCAATTTTGTGTGGACTGCAGAACTGAAGGGAAGCATATTCTGGCCTCTGTCACTAAGGATTATGTGCACACGTATTACTGTGTGCACATAATTACATAATCCAGATTACTGCTGGATTATGTGCACATGTATGTGCTTTGAATTATTAGTGCAGCATTACTACCTATTAAGCCACTTTGAGAATCATTGGATTGAAAGGTGAGGCATAAAGCTGATAAACAAATACAGAAACATTGGAGTGCTCAATCCCTTGAATTCTCAGTCTGATTACAGAAGCACTGTGCTAGTCCAAAAAGGAAAGTGGGTAGTTTTGCATCATTTTCTACAAAATGTATGGACTGGGGAATAGGTTTCAAAGCAGGAGGCATGCCACAGTTTGGTACACACCCTGTTGCACCAGTGCAACACCAGACTTAGTGATGGGTATTGTGTAGGTGGGGTGTGTGTGTGTAAATGGTCTCTTTATCACCTTTGCAAGTAACATACTTAGAACAGAAACAAGGCTGCCTGGCACAAATGAAGAATTTCTTTCTCGAGGCAGATTTCTAGCCTCCATGGAATTTGTCAGGCCCTGCTAACTAGGCAAATAGGGAACCTTTCAGAGTGATAATTCTTGTATATTTAGCAGGGAGAAAGCAACTCTCCTATTCAGTTCCAGCACAACATTCCTCCAGTGGCTGCTACTGGTGTCTACCTTGTGTTTCTTTTCAGATTGTGAGTTCAAGTAAGAAGCTTTTTAAATCTGGGTGCGTGGGGGACTGTAACTCTCAGTAACACTGCAGCATTACGTGCAAAAAGCTGTATACAATGAAGCACTGCTGCACTGAATTAAAACTTTATTTTGCTACAGGAGAAGAAAAAATAAAGAAAAATGCTCACACATATTCATGCACATACATATGCGTGCACACACAATACATTTCTAATGTAACTTGAAATTAACATAAAATAAAAATATCTAGTAGTCCAGTATAACCAACTAAGCCTTAACAGCACGGCTGCAAAAGGCTAAATAAAACGGGTAGCTGGGACACTTGAATGCATTAATTAAATTTTGTTGTGAAAACTAGGACTGCACATGTTGATAACGTTCGGAATTCTGCTTTGGAATTCCCAGCCCCCATCACAAGGAACCAGCCCCTTATGGGGCAACTGCCCCAAGTAGGAGGGTGGCCCTTTAAAAGCCACCCAGGACTCGTGCGGAGAAAGGTGGGCACTGCAGAATAGGAAGTCTGGGCGGGGGGGGGGGGAGGTGAGCAATGAAAGGAAATCTGGGCACTCAGGCGGGGTGTCTGGGACCTGCAGGAATGCCTGGAGGATGTAGTTCCTCCCATTCTCCAAATGGGAGAAGCTTGGGAGGGACTGTACCCAGGCATCCCTGCTGTTCCCAGCTGCCCCGTGCAAGTGCCAGTTTTCCCTTCGTCACTCCCCACCCACCAGCGGACACTCCCAAAATTTGCTGCAGCTGCCCAGCTTTCCCTGTGCCAGTTCTGGGTAGCTTTTAAAGGCCACTACCACCACCTTCCTCCTATCTGAGGCTGCCCCCTTGTGGTGGGGTCTGGGAATTCTGAAGCAGAATTCCAAATTTTACCGATGTGCACAGTAAGTAAACCCTCCCGCCGCCCTTAAAGGTACCCCCCCCACCTGAACCGGACCGCCCAGGTCCGGACCGGTCCGGAGGCTATTTCAATGGCCTCCGGAACGGTCCGGGCCCATCCCTACTCACCACCACCCCCGGCCACCCCATAGAAGACTTTTAAAGCTGGGATTTTCCTTTACAAGCATAGCCCCTTGAACCACCCAACTGGTTTGTACCTGTTTGACTGAATGGAGAAGACTGGCCGGTCAGTTCAACCAAACTGGTTTGTGGAGCAGCAGTTTGGTTTGAATGTGGCCTGAATTCAAACTGAACTGCTATAATCGGTCCATGAACACCCCTAGTTCTGAATCTGCAGCTGCTGCAGGGTGCAGTGTTATGGGGACATAATACTGAGAACCATGTAAAGGAAATATAGTGCCGTCGAGTTAGTCAGGCGACCACAGAACCATGTGGTTTTCTTGGTAGAATACAGGAGTGGTTTTCCATTGCCTTTCCCCCACACAGTATGAGATGACAATTTATCATTGTCACTGAAGTGAGCATCTGCCTCCAGCACCTTCCTATATCGCTGCAGCCCAATATAGGTGACTACAAATATATATTTACTAGGCACAGTCTGGGAAGCACACTGGCGGGGATTCAAACTAACAGCCTCTTGCTCCCTAGGCAAGCTGCTTCCCCGCTGTGCCACCGCAGCTGACGGCCAGTGTAAATACGTGTAAAGAGCTAGAGAGTGGTGGTGGTGGGGAATCATAACTTTACACATGCACTGATGGGTCTGTACCATACTTGAACCAGGAAAGCAATCTTGGTGTATAGAAATCTGCATTAATTCCATGTGTGACGGTGGTGAAAAAAGCGGGTCCTGTGGTAGAGATTATTAGGAAAGGATTGAGAACAAAAGAGCCTGTATTAAAATGTATTTATATAAATCTAGGGTGCAGCCCCATTTAGAATACTGTGTACAGTTCTCATTGTCCTGGCCCAAAAATGATATTGTAGAACTCAAAAAGGTACAGAATGACAACCAATAATATATTGTAACAGCTTTAGAAAATAAGAGATGATAAAAAAGGTTGATAAAACAAAGCATAGTGTAGAGAAAGTGAACAGAGAGAACATTTTCTCCTGCTCCCATCCCATGGCCCTATTCAGATGCTTTTTTAAGTTGACGTCTACCACCATTTATATATTACTTTTGGAAACAAAGTTTCCAAAGTGGTTTACATAGAAAAATAAAGAATAAATAAATAAGATGGTTTCCTATCCTGAAAGGGCTCAAAAAAGGTCTAAAAAAGAAACATAAGATAATCACCAGCAACAGCCACTGAAGGAATGCTGTGCTGGAGTTAGGGCCAGTTGCTCTCCACCTGCTAAAGATAAGAGAATCAACACTTTAAAAGGTGACTTTTTGCTCCATTAGCAGGAGAACACGAGTACAGCCATCCAAAAGTTCTCATGAAGACCCGCCCTGGCATATCACTCACCTCCCCCACCGAAGTCTGCCTAACGAGTCATATTTCTATTTACTATTATTCATTTTTACACTTGTATCCTGCTTTTCCTCCAAGGAGAGCAGAGCAGTGTATATATGTTTAGCCTCACAACAACCCTGCTGGAATTCCAACAAGAACTAGCAAGGCTCTTGTCATGTTGCGCATGGGGTCTGCAAAAGGGAAGGGAAGTGCAACTAACATGTCACAGAGTCTGCGGCCTGACATTTAAATTTAGTTGCTTGAGGAGGGAAACATTTTTTCTCTGAATCTAAATGAATGACATAAATCTGCAGAGGCTTTATAACAGCTGAGAAAAGAGAAAGTGTGAGAGAGTTCAAGACAAGAAAGGAAAATAGTTGTCCCCACCCCCCTCCTTTTCCCCCCAGAGTGTGGAAAGTGGGTAGGCAAGAGAGTCCTCTCCACCCAGTAAGTCTGTAACATTCTTGCCAAGATAAAGAGTGGTTTCTCCTACCTGCCTACTTTTCAAGACAATAAAATAAGTAGTAAGTAAATGCCTCTCAGGAAATTAAAAAAGTAACAGCACAAGGATCAACAGGAGGATTCTAAATGTCATGGACCATTTCTGGGATTCCCTGACATTTGGACTGGAATTGGAAGGAATTGCTAAGTGGTAGAGTAAAAGGTGCCATATGGAGCAGATCCATGGAGCTCCTCCTGAAGCCAAAATATAACATTTTAATTTGGAGGCATTCTTCCATTCTGCTCATCTAGAGGGGGGAAATACCAAAGACAAGCAAGCACAACATACGGTTGAATTATAAACAATGTTCTTCTTTCCCACTGCAAGGGAAATTTGTATAGGATCAGTATTCTATAACCCTAACGTTCAACACCATTTATATTTTAAAGACTCCTCTGTGAAGTTGTCACTACTTTTTCTAGCAGTGGTCTTATACATGAAATTAAGAACAGATCACTCTTCATTTTCTGCATTTTAAAATTACACTTCAGTGTAATAAATGGCTCCTTTCCATGTGACAATCATATGCATTTATCTGAGCCCAGAACATGGCCTCAAGACCCATGATGCAGTACCTTGCTAACTCTAAAAACAGAGTTAGGTCTGGCCAATGGCAGGGTGGGACAAACTCTAGGAAACAGAACCATAAATAAAACCACTTGAGCTCTAGGACAGAAAAAAAGGCAGGGTATACATTTAGAACAGGAGCAGATAATGTGTGGCTCTCCAAATGTTGGTGAACAACTCCCATTACCCCCAGCCACAATTTATTACAGTGGGGGTGATGGGAGTTGTAGTTCACCAATACCTGGAGAGCCACATGTTGCCTGCCGTGATTTAGAAGATCAATTTATCTCATCATGTCTATATGCTAAGGGGTATCTTCTGACTGCATGTACACTTATGCACACTCATGTACACAAGAGACACATGTTCACTTATATATGGTGATCTACAAGTGGATTCATGCACTTTCCTCCATGGACAGGACTTCTATTTAGGAAATTTGACTTGTGTAAAGTGGGCCTCATGCATGAGATGCTTGAACACATGTCTTAAATTGAATGGGAGAAAGGTCACCTGATCTTTGTATCAACTTCTAAGAACTGTGTCTATAAAATGAAACATGAAAGCATGTGAATGTTAAGCATCCTCAACTGTTGCACAAAACTAGTAACCAAAATGAGTAGTTCATTTTAATAAGGTATGGTATGGTATGGTATGGTATGGTATGGTATGGTATGGTATGGTATGGTATGGTATGGTGGTACCATAGGCAGGGGTATAGAACTCAAATGCCCAGTTGGGCCGGAAACAAACATGACTTGCTGCATGGGACCGAAGTAAATTTTATGTATGTTAATTACTACATTAACATTAAAAAATTAATAAAAGTGAGGGGATGGATTGGAGTCTGGGGGAAAGGCAAGGGGAAAGGGGGAGGTGTCAGTAGGCTCTAGTCCAGGGGCAGGGGACATCTGGTCTCAAGGGGCCAACTGCATTATGCTGCCGCTGCTCATCAGTGGGACAGGCCAAGAGTTCTTCATGGCTTCTGCTGTTGCTGCAGGATATTCCTACTGGGGGAGAGCAAAAAAGTCCCCGTGGGCTGGATCTGGTCCCTGGGGCCTTATGTTGCGCAGGCCTGGTATAAGATTTATTAAAAGGGCAGAAGCAGAAACTGTTCAGGAACAAACAACATTGCTTATGTTGTCATTTAACTGGAAGGGATTAATATTTATTTATTTATTTATTAGAAGATTTGATATTCTGCCCAATCCACAGACTCAGGGACTACAAACAAGAACGGCATCCAAAGTTTTTTTTATTATTAATATTATTAAAGGGCAAATGCCTGGCAGAAAAGAAATGTCTGGTTTTAAAAAGGTTTTAAAGGCTGAAAAGGAAGAGGCAGGCTGAATTGGGGGGCGGGAGAGAAAGCCCTTTCAAGGGCCCTAGCACTATGGACCTCTCTGAGACGAGGGACCAAAAGACCAGGGATCAAAAGAAAAGCAACCTGTGAAGATCTCACAAGATGGGACAGGACTGGCTGGGAGAGGTGGTCCTGAAGGTAAGTAGGTACTAAGCACTGAAGGGTTTTAAAGGTGAGAACCAGCACTTTGAATTGGCTGCCACATTCTGGACCAACTGAAGCTTCTGCGTCATCTTCAAAGGCAACCCCAAGTTAAGTGCAATACAGTAATCCATCTAAACCATGTCACCTTTGCACTCCATTAAAGTACTAACATTGGACTGCCAAGCCAGAGCACAGCACATATATACTTTGCCTTGATTCTGAAAAATACTTTTATTTTGCTAGCATCTCACAACTATGCCAACAAATGTCCTAACTAATGTGATAGTCTACACGATACTTACTCTGGAGTAACACCCAGGATTTCAAATAAGCTTAGCCATAGCTCAGCACATGCTTCTCCCAACTGTTGGAGGAAAGCAAGACTGTCATTTTGCTCCAGATTGGAGAGGAAGGGGGTGGGTGAGATGGGGCAAATGGCTCCTGCATCTTCTTTTGCTACCGTGGACCTGTTGAAGGCCACCACCTATAGGCTGGGAATTCAAAACCATATTTTGACCACTTCTGCACTCATAAGAGTGATGTTTACTCTCGCGTGTGAACTTGGCAATTACAGATATTAGTTGCCAAAACCTTTACAATCTGTAAAGTACTTTGGATATCCGGAGATTGCAAAAGTTGCCATGGATGAAATCCTAGCTCACCATATGACCAGAGCCAATTCCCATGAGCCAAAAAAGCTGCAACCAATAATATGCAAAGAAGCCCTAAGTCTATTATTTATACTGTAATATTCTGTATTAGCAGTAATGTGGGACATAAAATTTTGTGGGGAAACATTCCAAAAATCTCTTCCACAGAAAAAGTTCTACTTCTAAAAATACTACTCCTCTCACATAGTGGAAAGGATATTGTAACACCTGACAATTCTCTAGGATTGCCATAAGAATCCTAAGCATTCCACCAACAACAGCTTCTTGTGAATAGAACTGGAAGGCTTTCAGCTCAATCACAACAAAAAAGAGGGACAGACTATCAAATAAAAACACTGTTAAACTTGCTTCTATTTCTTAAAAACTCTTGCTGCTGGAGAATCAGAATCAGTCAGAAGCACCTCTAGTGAAGAGGATGAAGTGTGATGAGTTGCCCTTGCACATAGATTTGTGCAAGGGCAACTTTAGTGAAAGAGAATGTAGTTCAAGTAGTTCAGCATCAGATTGCCTCCGCCTGGACCTGAACTAAGAAACAATGGAAGTACTTCCATGGACAGGGGCTGACATCCAGACTAACAGTGTGCTGATGCAGTAATGCCTGACAACTTGACTAATGCTGTGCTGTTGTATGAGAGGGGAAGGGCGATTTTTGACAATCTCCTCTTCCCTCTGAAGCACACTGTATTCCCCAAAAATATGTCCCTGATGGTCACATTGCTCTCAGTGACATATTTTTGAGAAGCACAATGGGCTTCATAAGGAAGGCAAATTGTACCTCCCTGTTGTGTGATGCTGCATTAGTACAGTGCTAGACTGGCTGCCAGTCAGTGACAGTGAAACTATTGGCGCCCCAGTGGCCTCAGAGCAAGAGATACATCCTGTTGAAGTAGATAAATGGACAACAGAGGCTTATCATGCACAGCTCTTTGGATGGTTGCAAATTGTGGATTAGTACTATCCATGCTTGCTCTGAAAGGGAAGGAATGGCTAGAACAGAGAGAGAAAAGAGTGCATAAGTATGCAGGCTGATCTCAACTATATAACCCTGGTTAGGTTAAAAAGCAGCATTATTACTGCACCAGGTTTATGCAATTACACATCATACAAACTAACAATACATTTGTTATAAGAAAAATGCATAGAGATTTACTATAATGTAAACCTCTTGAAATCGCTTGGAAAAGTAATGTTGAACTTGAGCAGATAACATACTGGGTCCCATCAGTCAGTCAGCCATGCTATGGCTATGTGTGACATCGTATATAGCTTGCATAAAATCTAAGAATCAAAATAAGTTTCTGACCCTTAACAGTTTCTAAAACACTGATATTGTTTGTTACGGAATCATTTTATTGTGAAGACTTTAAAGATAAAATTTTAAATATGCTACCAAGAGAAGAGATTTCACTGTCAAACATGCAGATTCTGAAGGAACTCAACACAAATTTCTATAGGATTCTAGCATTAGCATCAACAATGAACCCAAATAAAGAATCCAAAAATTACTAACCCAACAAAAACAATATCTAAAAAGATCAACTGTAATGTACTTGACCACCGTTTAATATTATTACAACTTAATTGCTATAGAAATCACATGCTGATTCTACACCTGCCACCTGCAAGTCGCTTAGTGTTAATTGTTGCCTTGTCCAAATAAGCAGGGCTACCAGGATCAGCAAGGACAGCACAGTCACTGAATATCCCCCCCAACACACACACCCTTTGGCCACAGATTTTATTCCCTCGTTCTTTTTTCCAGATCCAAAAGAATTTTTTTTAAAAATTAAGCACATAACTTCAAATGCTGAAGAAGAGCAACAAAATTCAGAATTATACAAATTCTTTTTTTAAAAAAAAAATATATATAGGCATATTCAAAGCTATCCAATATGCATAATTTAGTCAAGAAGTTGTGGTGCAGCATGTCTGAGTTCAGAATGTTTTTTTTAAAAATAACCCCTGTCCCAAATCCCTGGGAATTAACTGCATCTGACACAAGTCTTTTGCTTTATTCATAGCAAGTATGTTTTGTGGAGTAGGCAGGTTACAAATCTCAGTTATCTCTTTGCAAAAGAGAGAATGAACACAAACATGCCAGACCCGCCATCCTATAATCACTTCCTCCTAAGTTGTCCCACTGACACAAATAAGTTATTGCAACATTTGCAGAGCTGCATTGGCAAGCATTAGCTTGAAACCCTGAGTGGCACCTTAGGGACACGCTGCACAAATCACATTCCTAAATGATTTATATCCTAGAGAGCATATCTTTACCAGTGAAACCTTTTACTCGCTCTATTAGACAGCAGTTAACTGATCTCAAATTGACCAGTCACATTTTGCAAGCAGCCCCTCCCCTTTTTGAAACGCAGTTTCAAGCCTCGTTTTGTTAAAAAAAAAAGGATTAAAAATGGAAAAATTAAAATCCTAGCAGAAAATAATTTGCAGCTGTGATAATATCAGGTTGGTGTGTGTGTGCTTTTTTAATTTAAGAAAAACACTATACTATAGCTTTACATTGAATAATAAAAGATAAAAAGGGGTGTCTGTGAATAATTAGAGGTTGCTGTCTGAAGCCAGTTGCAGTGACTGCAACTGATAATAAACTTAAACCCCCTTGAGAGCAGGTAAATGCTTTGCAACCCTGACCCCCTTGCTCTCACATTACTTAACTACCCTGCAGCTCCAGCATTACATCACCATTCAAATGATTGGTCCCTGCAGTTTAACTCTCTCCCTGTCTCCTCTGATTAGGAACGAAAGAGCAACACTGCGAGGGAGGAGGGAGGGAGGGAGAGCCGAAAGAAACTTCGCTCGGAAGTTTGCTGAGGCTGGCTTGGTAGAGACAGACGACGTGGGACTGGCCCTAGAACCCAGGCTCTGCTCAACAAGTCTTGAGCGTGTTGGTCGCAGTAAGCGACCTCCATCCAAGTGCAGAGGCTGGCAGGGGCAGGAGCGAGGAGAAAATGTGCCCAGAGAGGAAATGCATGAAGGAGGCAAAAGGAAGAGGGGGAAGGGCTGGCTGGTAGTAGTGATAGTAGTGGAGAGAACAGAGCAATCAGAAAAGGAAAATTAAAAACAAACCTCATGGACATCACTGAGCCTGAATTCCCTGCTGAGGAGCAGAACATGAGAGCCCTGGAATGAGTGTATGTAGAACCTGAGCCAAAGCTTAACTAGCCCGAGTGAGTCATATCCTTCCCATTTGATTCCAGTCCAAATGGTGATGTAATGCTCTGGCCCTCTCCCTCGCTTGCTCCCTCTTCTCTACGCTGCCTGCCCCCCTCCCCTTCTCCTTTTTAGCTCGGTGCTAGTGAAGTCACCATTTAAATCTGGCAGAGCTGAAGCAAAAACTTCAATGTAACCAAAACAGCCCCAGGCGAAGTTCCAGACGCACAGAGACTTGGTGGTGCAATTGCCATTGGAAACGGGTAAACAGAGAAAGAAACAGTGCCGCCTCAGAATGGCCCGAGCAGCTGCCTGAGAGAGATCAGAGTCAAACCCCGGGAACGGGGCTGTCGGAGATTTAATGGTTTTTCTCAGAAGATACTACACACGCTCCCACACATATACACAGACACATTCCCGCACATTTCAGGACCTCGAGAAAGAGAGCGGGGGGCGGGGGGGGAGAGCAACTGTGGAGAGAACAAGGAAGGGCAGACCCAGAGCGAAACAAGCAGGAACAGGAGAGAAAAACTATGTGAAATATGCTCGAGTTTATGGGGAAATGAATGCAGGCAGATCTTGGTTAAGGAGCCTTGTGGGGATGGAGAGAAGACTCTTTCGGTTTCTATAGGGCCACTTTGTCCTTGCTTGTTCATATGAAATAGAGTGTGCCATCAAGTCGATCGACTCCTGGAGCCCACAGTGACCTGTGGTTTTCTTTTGGTAGAATACAGGAGGGGTTTACCATTGCCATCTCCCGCGCAGTATGAGATTATGCCTTTCAACATCTTCCTGTATCGCTGCTGCCCGATATAGGTGTTTCACCAGCAGGGCTTTGAACTGGCAACATTCTGCTTGTTAGTCAAGCATTTCTCTGCTGCACCACTTAAGGTGGTTCATGTGCAATGGTGGCTCCTAAATTAATGAGGGTCTTGGACGGTGTAGGGCCAGGGCCACTAAGTTTCCAGGCTGGCAGTGCTTGTGCAGAAGTGTGCTGTACAGCAGAACTGGCATCTTCAGCCTGGTTTCCTGTGGATACTTCCACCACACTGATTCATTTGTGGCTGAGAAAACAGGCAATTCTCCTCTAAAATCATCTCCATAGCTGGCATTCCCCGTTTTCTTCA